>NW_023416327.1:67500-385000 GCF_014108235.1 Myotis myotis | reverse complement strand
TCCACCCACCCATCCACCCATCCACCCATCCATCATCCACCCATCCATCCACCCACCCATCCACCCACCCATCCATCCACCCACCCACCCATCCATCATCCACCCATCCATTCACCCATCCATCCACCCATCCATCCACCCACCCACCCATCCATCATCCACCCATCCATCCACCCATCCATCCACTCACCCACCCACCCATCATCCACCCATCCATCCACCCATCCATCCACCCATCCATCATCCACCCATCCATCCACCCACCCACCCATCCATCATCCACCCATCCATCCACCCACCCATCCACCCATCCACCCACCCACCCACCCACCCATCCACCCACCCATCCACCCAACCACCCATCCATCCACCCATCCACCCATCCACCCACCCACCTACCCATCCACCCATCCACCCATCCATCCACCCATCCACCCACCCATCCACCCATCCACCCATCCACCCACCCATTCATCCATCCACCCATCCACCCATCCACCCACCCATCCACCCATCCATCCACCCATCCACCCATCCACCCACCCATCCACCCATCCACCCACCCATCCACCCATCCACCCATCCACCCACCCATCCATCCATCCACCCATCCACCCACCCATCCACCCACCCATCCACCCATCCACCCATCCACCCATCCATCCACCCATCCACCCATCCATCCATCCATCCATCCACCCATCCACCCACCCATCCACCCATCCACCCACCCATCCACCCATCCACCCATCCACCCACCCATCCATCCATCCACCCATCCACCCATCCATCCACCCATCCACCCATCCACCCATCCACCCACCCATCCATCCACCGATTCATTCATCCATCCATCCATCCACCCATCCACCCACCCATCCACCCATCCACCCACCCATCCACCCATCCACCCATCCACCCACCCATCCATCTATCCACCCATCCACCCACCCACCCACCCACCCACCACCCATCCACTCACCGTCATTCACTCAGTCAGTCACCCGGTGTCTGTGGAGACATCCTGTGTCCTGCACGTTGAGCTAGTTGCTGGGGGAACCGTGGTGAGAATCCGAACAGAGCCAAGTGTGAGGTTCCAGCATTTAGGGTGTCAGCATTAGGGGTGCATTAGGGTGTCAGCATTAGGGTGAATTAGGGCTGAATTAGGGTGAATTAGGGGCGAATTAGGGTTTAAGCATTAGGGGTGCATTAGGGTGAATTAGGGGTGAATTAGGGGTGAATTAGGGTTTAAGCATTAGGGGTGGATTAGGGTGAATTAGGGCTGAATTAGGGTGAATTAGGGGCGAATTAGGGTTTAAGCATTAGGGGTGCATTAGGGTGAATTAGGGGTGAATTAGGGTGAATTAGGGCTGAATTAGGGTGAATTAGGGGCGAATTAGGGTTTAAGCATTAGGGGTGCATTAGGGTGAATTAGGGGTGAATTAGGGGTGAATTAGGGTTTAAGCATTAGGGGTGCATTAGGGTGAATTAGGGGTGAATTAGGGGTGAATTAGGGTTTAAGCATTAGGGGTGCATTAGGGTGAATTAGGGGTAAATTAGGGGTGAATTAGGGTTTAAGCATTAGGGGTGCATTTGGTGTCAGCATTAGAGGTGCATTAGGGGTGCAGTAGGGTTCAGCAAAAACCCGCCCCTGGTCAGTGAGCGGGATGGGCCGGGCGGCAGCAGGGCGGGCGGCGAGGGGCCGAGTGGAAAGGAAAGAGGGAAGAAGGTCCCCTGCAGTGTAAGGAGGAGGAGCCAGCTGGGCCCGGGGCCACGCCGAGGCCCCCAGTGCCGAGGAGCCGGTCCCTGTGAGGGGACCCCGTGGCCGGGGCTCCCTCTGAGGTGACCCCAGGGACACGGTGATGACATCTGTGGGGCGCCCACCAGTGAGCGCCCGGGCCCCAAGCTGCTTTCCGGCTAAGAGGCTGAGGCTTGGGGTCGAGGTTACCCCAGTGGGTGGAGAGCTGGCACCGCCGTCCTGGCCCCGAGGCTGGCATGTCTGAACTTCTCTGGCCTTTGACCGCTGGGGTGGGGTGCTCCTCGGGCAGCTGATGGGCAAGAGAGGGGGCGCGGCTGCCACCTGCGTGAGGGGGGCCCAGGCAGGAGCCCCTTCTGACCCGTGCCCCCGCCCCGTGCTGCCGCAGGTACAGCCCGCACCAGGACGCTGACCCGCTGAAGCCCCGGGTGCCGGCCATCATCAAGCACTTCACCGCCTACAAGAACCAGGACCACGGGGCATGGCTGCGAGGCGGGGACGTGTGGCTGGACAGCTGCCGGTGAGCGGGCTGGTGGCGTCGCAGCACCGAGTGGGCACGGAGCCCCTGGCCCGGGCGGGGAGCGAGCAGCTCAGGGCAGGGAGGGATGGCCAGGGCCGGGCAGGGGCGGGGAAGGCAGCAGGCCTGGCCCCCAGCCCCTCCCAGCAGCCTCGGCCCAGTGCCAGGTGCTGGGGTCACGACTGGCCTCCAGGTCCTCACTGGGCGGGGCCCTCTCAGGCCCGTAGCCAGCCCGTGAAGGTGGAGAGAAGGCACCCACTGTGTGCTCCATCCTCGATGGCCTTTGTTTTTTACCCTCCTCTCAAAGGCACCCACTGTGTGCTGGGTCTTCATTGGCCTTCGTTTCTTACACTGACTCTCAAAGGCACCCACTGTGTGCTGCCTCCTCGGTGGCCTTCGTTTCTTACACTGACTCTCAAAGGTCGAGCTTGCCGACTTTATTTCAGGGAGGGTCCCCAGGCTGGGCTTAGCGAATCCCCCTAAACCAGGAGGTGCTGGCCTGCGACCCGAAACCGCAGCTCCCGGCCCCGGAGGCCGATGAGAAGGGAGCTGGGGGGCGAGGTCCCGTGGACGGCGTGCAGCCCCCGCAGGACAGAGCCAAGGGACAGGCTCCCAGGACAGAACCGTGCTGCCCCACTCCCCCGTGACCCCTAGAGCAGCGGTTCTCAACCTGGGGGCCGAACGACCCTTTCACAGGGGTCGCCTAAGACCATCGGAAAACACATCTATAATCACATATTGTTTCTGTGATGAATCACTGTGCTTTCATGATGTTCAATTCGTAACAATGAAAATCCATCCTGCATATCAGGTATTTACATGACGATTCATCACAGCAGCAACATGACAGCGATGAAGTAGCCACGGAAACAATTGTATGGTTGGGGGTCCCCACAGCATGAGGAGCCGTATTAAAGGGCCGTGGCCTTAGGAAGGTTGAGAACCGCTGCCTTAGAGGAACCCTAACGGGCGAGGGAGAGAGAGGAAGCGGACAGGCCCAGGCTTGGGAAAAGCAGGCGGGAGGAGTGGCCAGTTCCCCAGGCCCCCCCCGCAGGTGTGTGTGTGTTGGGGGGACACAGCCCTGAGTGTCTGTGAGGCCCCGGGGCCCCGCGGACGGGGAGGGCGACCACAGGCCGAGCACTGGGGGTGCAGGGACAAGGAGAAGCTGGCAAGGGCCTGCACCCCCATCCCGATCTGGCGAGGAGCCAGGCCCTGCACGCGCCCTGGTGCGGCCTCCACCAGCCGGCGAGGGGGCTGGAGACGCAGCCCCCAGGGCGGCTGCCTCCCCACGCCTGACGCCCGGACACGCTGTCACTCATCCTCCGTGGAGCCAGGCTGAGTGGGAGGGGCCTGAGCTATCCCAGCTCCCTCAGGGAACCCCAAGCTCAGGTCCAGACCCCCCCCCCCAACCCTCACAGTAGCTGCAGTGGCTCCGGGGCCCAGTGGGGTGCAGGGCAAGGAGAGCACGGGCTCTACCCACTGAGCCACACCAGCTAGCACGCTCTGACTGTCTGCCTCTGTCCCCAGGTTCGCTGACAATGGCATCGGCCTGACCCTGGCCAGGTAAGCAAGCACCTGTCCCCGGGCGCCGGGCCCCCTGGGAAGCTGCCCGCGGCCTCCTCACCCCGACACCCTCTCCCCCCCACCCCACCCCCCTGCAGTGGCGGGACCTTCCCCTACGACGATGGCTCCAAGCAGGAGATCAAGAACAGCCTGTTCGTGGGCGAGAGCGGCAACGTGGGGACCAAGATGATGGACAGCAGGATCTGGGGCCCCGGCGGCCTGGACCCCAGCGGGAGGACCCTGCCGATCGGCCAGTAGGTTGGCGCCCACGGCGGCGGCTGCCTCCTGCCACGTGGCTGACCCTGAGCGCCGCGGGGCCCCGACGTGAGAGGGGAGGCAGGACTGCTGAGGGGAGGCAGCAGGCGGCGTGGCTCTGGGCTGTGTCGATAGGGATTTTATTTTTAATATATTTTATTGATTTTTACAGAGAGGAAGGGAGAATAGAGAGTTAGAAACATCGATGAGAGAGAAACATCCATCAGCTGCCTCCTGCACACCCCCCACTGGGGATGTGCCTGCAACCAAGGTACATGCCCTTGACCAGAATAGAACCTGGGACCCTTCCGTCCGCAGGCTGGCGCTCTATCCACTGAGCCACACTGACCAGGGGTACATCGATAGGAATTTGTTGTCAGGATCAGCAAGGGTTCTGTCTCCTGAGACGTGCCCACGGGAGCAGGTCATGCCCTTCTGAGGGTGGAGACAGAGAGAGAGAGAGAGAGAGAGAGAGAGAGAGAGAGTCAGGCCCCAGCGCACACGAGGGAGGAACAGGAGGTGACCCAACCAAACCGCGTCACAGCAGAGGGGGTCTCCCCCGGCAGGCGGGACTCCACCCGGAAGGTATCCTCAGGGCGGCCCAGCTGCACCCACGACACCCATCCTAGTGGGCCCTGCGGGGAGAGCGGCTGTGGTGCCGGAGAGAATGTTCTAGCATCAGGTGTGTCCCGCGGCAGCACAGCAGGGCGGCCTGCGGAGTCGCGGGCTCTGCGTTGCAGGACGCAGGTCTAACCCCCATCCGTGGGGCACCTGTGTGTTTGAAAAGATTTTGTGGCCTGGCCGGCGTGGCTCCGTGGCTGAGCGTCGACCTAGGAACCAGGAGGTCAGGGTTCGATTCCCGGTCAGGGCACAGGCCCGGGTGGCGGGCTCCATCCCCAGTGGGGGGCGTGCGGGAGGCAGCCGGTCCGTGATTCTCCTCATGGATGTTTCTCTCTCTCTCCCTCTCCCTTCCTCTCTGACATCAATCAAAATCTGTTTTTAAAAAAGGAAAGAAAAGGTCTTGCAGAAAGAACCACGGGCTCGAGGTGGCCCTGGTCGGGCTGTTACAGGAGCCGCTCTGGGTCTGCACGGCCGGGCTCTGGGCTGAGTGTCTGGCTCCCGGGCCTGGGCGCGCCGACGGCGACGGTTCCCACCCGTGCGTTGGTTTGCGCGTCCGGCTCCTCTGTGGGCCTCGGGCTGCGAGTGCAGCTGGAACCCGGGACGTGCAGCCCGGATCACGGCTGATTCATCCTGTCTGGGCCAGCTGGGGTCTGCAGGGAGAGCGGGCTGTCCCGGAGTGCGTTCCATGGACACAGGCCCGGGCCGCCCCCGGCAGTCAGGACTCACGGCCGTGACGTTCATCGGCCGCTAATAGAACAATGCAGAAAGGCCCGGTCCCTGGCGTCCGCTGACGCCACCTCGCCCAGCCCGGTGACGCAGGGTCCCCCGGGAGCCGTGTCTGCGCGGAGGGGGGGCCGGTGTGAGGATGGGGGGCAGCTGGGTGTGGCCTCTCCCCCGAGACATGCACGTCTGCGTTCTTGTTTGTCTTCCTGCCCTTTCTTTTGTTCGTGGTGGAGGGAGAGGGCCCTGGCCCAGGGGTGGAGATGGCAGTAAAAGCAGAAAAATGGGGCCTGGAGAATGAGCAGGCCTCGATTTGGGCCCTCGTAGGACCTCGCCCCCCTTTGCCCCGGCCCAGGAGCCCGAGGCACTTGGAGAGGGTCCCTCCCCCCTGCCCCCCACTGGGCTCGAGGCAAAATGTCCTACTCCAACCCCCTCCCTCCATGGCCACGCCTGCGTCCCCTCCTGCCTCCTGGGGATCTGGGCCGTTCTGGGGTCCCCTGGCAGTCACGGTCCTGCCAGCTTTCCTCTGTCCCCCACATCCAGCCTGCGCCCCAGCGAAAGGCTTGCTCACAGACAGGAAATGCACCCCAGGCCTCATCTGATTAAACTGTTGTAGCAAGTGAGCCTGAGGCGGCCGTGACGAATGGCTCTCCCTCCCCACGGGGCACGGTGTTGGCGGTGTTGCCGGTGTTTGCCCAGTGACTCTTCACAGGATGGAAATGTTGGGGGATAGGTTTGCAATAGAGGGTGATCCCCCAAGCCCTAAGCCAGCACCTAGAGAGATATTCATCTCTTTGTCCATCATCCATCATCCATCATCTATCCATCCATCATCCATCCTTCCATCCATCATCCATCATCCATCCATCCTTCCATCCATCTTCCACCATCTACCCACCCATCAATCATACATCATCCATCCATCCTTCCATCCATCCTCCACCATCTATCCATCATCCATCCACCATCCATCCACCCATCAATCCACCCATCCATCATACATCATCCATCCATCCATTCATCCACCCGTCCATCATCCATCATCTATCCATCATCAATCCATCATCCATCCATCATCCATTATCCATCATCTATCCATCCATCATCTATCCATCATCCATCCATCATCCATTATCCATCATCTATCCATCCATCATCCATCCATCCATCCATCCATCATCCATTATCCATCATCTATCCATCCATCATCTATCCATCATCCATCCATCATCCATTATCCATCATCTATCCATCCATCATCTCTCCATCATCCATCCATCATCCATCATCTATCCATCATCCATCCATCATCTATCCATCCATCCATCATCCATCCATCATCCTTCCATTCATCCATCCATCCATCATCCTTCCATTCACCCATCCACCCATCCATCCATCATCCATCCATCCATCATCTTTCCATTCATCCATTCATCCATCATCTATTCATCCATCCATCCATCTATCCATCCATTCATCATCCAGCCATCACTGACTGACACTATGTCCCTGAACGCTTTCCCCGTGAGCTAACGAATGAGCCCGCCGTGTGCTATGCAGGGGGAGCTGCTGGGGGCGGGGGTCAGGCCTCGTTTGCCTGGCAGGTCCCCGGTGGCACCCACGGGAGGGCAGACCTGGCGACGCGCCTGACGCTGACTTGCCCGCCCCCCCAGGAACTTTCCCATCCGGGGGATCCAGTTCTACGACGGCCCCATCAACATCCAGAACTGCACCTTCCGCAAGTTCGCGGCCCTGGAGGGCCGGCACACCAGCGCCCTGGCCTTCCGCCTGAACAACGCTTGGCAGAGCTGCCCCCACAACAACGTGTCCCATGTCACCTTCGAGGACGTCCCGGTGAGCGAGGCGCCGGCCCGCGCCCAGCTGCCCAGGCCCCGGCCGTGACTCACCGCAGGGTCTGAGCGGCCTCCTCCGGGCAGCCCGGACCGCGGCCCCGTTCTGGCTGCGTCCAGACTGGGAAAGTACAAGCGTGGGGGGCCGGCCGGCGAGGCCGGGGTCGGTGCCTGCTGGCCTCGCACTGCCCTTGCCCTGCCCAGGGCTCATGGGCCTCAGCGGGAGCCTCGCGCTGGGCGCCAGCGTCGGAGGCGGCTGCTCCGGGCGCCTGGCTTTTGTCCTGTGAGTCCCGAGACTGGGCCACCTGAGTTTGGCCCAGTTCATTTAATTTTTTAAATATATTTTTCCTAGAGGCCTGGTGCATGAAATTTGTGCAAGAGCAGGCCTTCCGTCCCCCGGCTGCCGGCATCGGCGTCCCTCCGGCACCCGGGACCCGGGCTCCCCTCCGGCCACCGGCAGGCATTCAGGGCCCCCGCTTCCCTCGCAGCCCCAGCTTCATCTGGAAGGTCGTCCGGAAGGACGTCCAGTCTAATTAGCATATGACGCTTTTATTATTATAGATTGATTTCCGAGAGGGAGGGAGAGGGAGAGAGAGACACACACATCCATGATGAGAGAGAATCATGGACCGGCTGCCTCCTGCACACCCCCCACTGGGAATCGAGCCCTCAACCCGGGCGTGTGCCCTGAGCGGGAATCGAACCCTGACCTCCTGGTTCCTAGTTGATGCTCAACCATGGAGCCACGCCAGGCGGCGCAGTTAATTTAAAAACCTGCAGTGTCTGAGGGATCTCTGCTGAAGCTGCTGTGTTCAGTCCCCCGCTGAGAGCAGGGCCTCCTGGCCACAGACAGCCAAGGAGCGGCCTGGTGATGAGATCAGGCCGGGTGCCCCCGGGGACTAGGCAGGGCCGGACCTCCTGGGGCGGGCGTTCTCTCTCTCTCTCTCTCTCTCTCTCTCTCTCTCTCTCTCTGGTTGTGGATTTCCCAGGCCTCCCCTCCCCCTCCCCCCTCCGCTCCTGCCCTTGGCTTGTCTGCGCGCTCAGGGCAGGCGGAGGGGAAAGATGTCCGACTGGAGTCAGCTAATTCCTTTACTCAGGCTGCTCGGGCCCCAAAGAGGCCAGTCACGGAAATCTCCACGGCTGCGTGGAGAGCCTGCGCCCTCCCACCCACGTGGGTGCACACACCGCCTCCTGCAAACATTCTCTGCTGCCTCGGTCTCATTCACGCACATGCACACGCACACGCACACATGCCCACACATGCAATCACACACAGAGAGAGATACACACATGCACACACATGCCCACACATGCAATCACACATACACGCACACAGAGATACACTCATGCACACAGAGATATACACATGCACACACACGTGCACACACATGCCCACACATGCAATCACACGCACACAGAGACATACACATGCACACACATGCACACACATGCAATCACACATACACGCACACAGAGATACACTCATGCACACATGTGCACACATGCACACACATGCATGCACATCCCACACATGCACACACGTGTGCACACACAGACACACATGCCCATACATGCACACACATGCAATCACACACATGTGCACACAGAGATGCACACATGCAATCACACACAGATACACACGCACACACGCACACGCGTGCCCCTGCATACCCGCCCAGCTCTGCAGCCTTGTGAGCGGGAACCAGCGCCCTCCCCTCCCATGAGCAGAGGCCAGAGGCTGGGTGTGGGGGTGGCGGGGGGCGCGGTCTGCGAGGTCCGCCCGCGTTTCCCCGGCCCGCCCCCTGATGCCGGGCTCTGGCTCTGGCAGATCACGTCCAGAGTGTTCTTCGGGGAGCCCGGGCCCTGGTTCAACCAGCTGGACATGGACGGCGACAAGACGTCGGTGTTCCACGACGTGGACGGCTCCGTGTCCGAGTACCCCGGCTCCTACCTCACCAAGGCCGACAACTGGCTGCTGCGGCACCCCGACTGCATCGACGTCCCCGACTGGCGGGGGGCCATCTGCAGCGGGCACTACGCACAGGTGGGCACGCACAGGGGGTACACACGGGGGGCACGCACAGGGGGACACCCACGGGGGTCACGCACAGGGGACACACACAGGGGACACACACAGGGGGCACGCACAGAGGGGCATGCACAGGGGGGACACACACAGGGGACACACACAGGGGGGCACGCACAGAGGGGCACGCACAGAGGGGCATGCACAGGGGGGACACACACAGGGGACACACACAGGGGAGCACGCACAGAGGGGCATGCACAGGGGGGACACACACAGGGGACACACACAGGGGGACACACACAGGGGACACACACAGGGGACACACACAGGGGGACACGCACAGCGGGGCATGCACAGGGGGGACACACACAGGGGACACACACAGGGGACACACACGGGGGACACACACAGGGGACACACACAGGGGGACACGCACAGCGGGGCATGCACAGGGGGGACACACACAGGGGACACACACGGGGGACACACACGGGGGACACACACAGGGGACACACACAGGGGGGCACACACAGAGGGGCAGGCACAGGGGGGACACACACAGGGGACACACACAGGGGGGCACGCACAGAGGGGCACATGCTGGCACAGCGCCCTGCGGCCTGGGCTCGCGCACGCCTGGACTAGCATGGAGTGCCCGCTGCACGCCGGGCTCTGCGCGGGGCCTGAGGACACAGGCTCCTCATCCTTTTTCCTTCCTTCTTCCTTCTTTTCCTCCTCACCCGGTGGGAGCTAATTTTTTAAAATATACATTTTTTTTATTTCAGAGAGGAAGGGACAGGGAGAAGGAGAGAGAGAAACATCCATGGTGAGAGAGACTCACTGACCGGCTGCCTCCTGCACACCCCGCACTGGGGATGGAGCCCGCAACCCGGGCCTGTGCCCTGACTGGAAATTGAACCCGGGACCCTTCAGTCTGCAGGCCGGCGCTCTACCCACTGAGTCACACCGGCCGGCAGCCCAGCCCTTTTTAAAGATGCTCAGGCCTTGGTTGGAGTGCGCTGTGCGGCGTGGGCTGCGAGGCGAGGGGACCCCTTACCTGGCCGCCCCTTCCCCTGGTCTAAGCGGGGCTGCAGGCTGAGGCTCCCCCCTCGCCCCTGGCGGGATCCCTGGTAACCGGCCTGTTGTGCGCTTCCTTTCTGGGTCCGAGAAGATGTACATCCAGGCCTACAGGACCAGCAACCTGCGCATGAAGATCGTCAAGAACGACTTCCCGGGGCGCCCCCTGCACCTGGAGGGCGCGCTGACCAGGAGCACCCACTACCAGCAGTACCAGCCGGTCGTCACGCTGCGCAAGGGCTACACCATCCACTGGGACCGCACGGCGCCCGCCGAGCTCGCCATCTGGCTCATCAACTTCAACAAGTGAGGGGGCGTGGCCGGGAGGGCAGGGAGACGGGCCTCAGGAAGGCCACGCCCCAGGGCAGGCCACGCCCCCTCCAGGCCTCTGGAAGCCACGCCCCTTCCGGGCCTCTGGGAACCACGCCCCCTTCAGGGCCTCTGGAAGCCACGCCTTCTGCAAGGCCTCAGCCTGATCACACCCCCTAGGGCAGGCCACGCCCCCTGCAGGCCTCTGGAAGCCACGCCTCCTGCAAGGCCTCAGCCTGGTCACGCCCCCTAGGGCAGGCCACGCCCCCTCCAGGGCCTCTGGGAACCACGCCCCCTTCAGGGCCTCAGCCTGGTCACGCCCCCAGGGCAGGCCACGCCCCCTGCAGGCCTCTGGAAGCCATGCCCCTCCAGGGCCTCTGGGAACCACGCCAACCTTCAGGGCCTCAGCCTGGTCACGCCCCCAGGGCAGGCCACGCCCCCTCCAGGGCCTCTGGGAGCCACGCCCCCTTCAGGGCCTCAGCCTGATCACGCCCCCTAGGGAAGGCCACGCCCCCAGCAGGCCTCTGGAAGCCATGCCCCTCCAGGGCCTCTGGGAACCACGCCACCTTCAGGGCCTCAGCCTGGTCACGCCCCCAGGGCAGGCCACGCCCCCTGCAGGGCTTCAAGCAGTCACGCCCCCTGCAGGGCCTAGAACAGACCACGCCCCCTGCAGGGGGAGCACCACAGGGCCCGTTGTCACCCAGCAGCTCAGCCTGGAGACCTGGCCCAGTCCCAGCTGGGGGTGGGGGTGACCTCAGGCCGGGCGTCCGACCCTGGGAGCCCCAGTCCCTTTGTCCGGGAGGCGGGGCCCGTGACACCCACAGGGTGCAGCGGGTGCAGGGAGGTCACTTGCAACAGGCTCTCTGCCAGGACCCGCCTGCAGCGCTCCGGTTACGTAAGGCAGACACATGCCTGGCCAGGACGTTTCACGCAGGGAAAGGGGCTCTGGGGCCCGGGGCCGACTGGGGGGGGGGGGCAGGATGGGGTCTTCTGTGCGTTTTTGCGTCTGAGCATCTTCCATGCCGCAGTCCTGCGAGGCAGGCATGTGTGGGATGCGGGGAAGAGCCCCAAAGCCATGCCGGGGCCCTGCGGTCAGGCTGGGCCGGGAGGGGCGGACCCTGGGCCTCCGCCTGCACTGACACCCGGTGGAGAGGATGTCTGTGCAGCCCGGGTCTGGGTGGGGCCCGATGTCGGCCCTGGAGGCGCCCCAGGGACCCTGCATGGTCCTCCCTGCATGATCCTCCCTGCATGGTCCTCCCCTCTCCTGGGACGGCACCTGCTCCTCAAAACCCCCCACCCCAGAAAGGGAGGCGGCCCCGCTGGGGGCTCTCCACGGCCCAGAGGTGCCCCGAGGCTGGCTAGCAGGTACCCTAACTCCGTCTCCGTTGCCAGGGGCGACTGGATCCGCGTGGGGCTCTGCTACCCCCGGGGCACCACCTTCTCCATCCTCTCGGACGTGCACAACCGCCTGCTGAAGCAGACGTCCAAGACGGGCACCTTCGTGCGGACCCTGCAGATGGACAAGCTGGAGCAGAGCGTCCCCGGCCGCAGCCACTACTACTGGGACGAGGCCTCGGGGTGAGTGGCCCGCGTGGCGCGTGCTCGTGGCCTCCCGCCTCGTGGCCTCCCGCCTCGTGGCCTCCGTGGCCCGGCCCCGCCGGGCTGTCAAGCTTTGGAGGAAGACACATCTGTGCCCTCAGCCCTCAGCCCTTGGCTGAGCCGCCTGGGGTTCTAGTCAATGGAGAGATGAGGGGAGACCAGGGGGCTCCCGGCCCCGCCCCTGTGCCGACAGCCCAGCACCCCAAGGGTGCCAGCGCTTCTCCGCCGGGTGGCGCTGTGCACGGCCAGGCCGCGGGCGCGGGGGAGGCGCCTGGAGCCCGTCCCTTCTAGAAGTCTGCTTGTTTCATTTGCTCAGTTATTCTGTTTGTTTGCTTTTACATATTTTTATTGACCTCAGAGAGGAAGGGAGAGGGGGAGAGAGAGAGAGAGAATCAGTGATGAGAGAGAACCCATTCGGGTTTCCTTTGCATTTTGTCGCGTTTCCTTCGCTCTGCAAAAAACTTTCCAGTCTGACCCGTTTGTTTATTTTTTCTTTTGTTTTCCTTGCGCAAGGAGACACATCTCAAAAAAATGTTGCTAAGAGCGACGTCAGAGCTGATTGCCCGTTTTTCTCCTAGTTTCACGGTTCCAGGTCTTACACTTAAATCTTCAATCTGCTTTGGGTTTATTCTTTTTTTAAAAAAATATATAGTTATTTTATTGACTTTTTACAGAGAGCAGGGGAGAGGGATAGAGAGTTAGAAACATCGATGAGAGAGAAACATCGATCAGCTGCCTCCTGCACGCCCCCCACTGGGGATGTGCCCGCAACCCAGGTACATGCCCTTGGCCGGAATCGAACCCGGGACCCTTGAGTCCGCAGGCCGACGCTCTACCCACTGAGCCACACCGGCCAGGGCCTTTTGGGTTTGCTCTGGTGTCTGGTGTCAGAGGGGGTCTAGTTTCACTCTTGTGCGTGAGTGGCTGGTGAGGGGCGAGTTTCCCGCACAGCGCTGACGGGAGGGGCGGTCTCTGCCCCCCTCTGCTCTTCCTCTGTCCGGAGGGGCCTCAGGGGCCTGAGTTTACTCCCGGGCTCTGAGGATGCAGCGCTTTAATGCAGCGGCGCCCGGGGGTGCGGGGGGTGGCGGGGGTGGGGGGTGTGTGGAGCGACCGCGCGCTGGGTTACAGGGTGTGCACTTCCTGGGCAGAAGCCCACACTCTGGGGCTTTCTGCAGCCGCAGGGCTGTTTTTCCTGCCCTTCGTGCCTTTTATAAGTTTGTCGTGCTTTCTTACTCAGGCTCAGAGCACCTGTCTTCTCTTCTGCTGGCTCGGACGCTATCATTGGGAGTAAAATAAAAGTAAACAGGCTAGCCCAGACAGGTTTGGCTCAGTGGATAGAGCGTCGGCCTGCGGACTCAAGGGTCCCAGGTTCGATTCTGGTCAAGGGCATGTACCTTGGTTGCGGGCACATCCCCAGCGGGGGGCGTGCAGGAGGCAGCTGATGTTTCTCTCTCATCGATGTTTCTGGCTCTCTATCCCTCTCCCTTCCTCTCTGTAAAAAATCAATAAAATATATTTAAAAAAAAAAAAAAAGTAAACAGGCTAAGAAAATAAAATAAAAGTAAACAGACTAGCCCCGGCTGGTGTGGCTCAGTGGATAGGGCGTCGGCCTGCGGACTAAAGGGTCCTGGGTTCGATTCCCGGTCAAGGGCACATGCCCGGGCTGTGGGCTCCGTCCCCAGTGGGGGGCGTGCAGGAGGCAGCCGATCCATGATTCTCTCATCATGGATGTCTCTCTCTCTCTTTCCCTCTCCCTTCCTCTCTGACATCAATCAAAATGTATTTTAAGAAGAAAAAAATAAAAAATAAAATAAAAGTAAACAGGCTAGCCCCGGCCGGCCTGGCTCCGTGGTTGAGCATCGACCTAGGAACCAGGAGGTCAGGGTTCAATTCCCGGTCAGGGCACAGGCCCGGGTTGCGGGCTCGATCCCCAGTAGGGGGCGTGCAGGAGGCGGCCGATCGGTTTCTCTCTCACATCAATATTTCTCTCTGTCTCCCACTCTGTTCCTCTCTCTCCAAAATCAATAAAAACATGTTTTTTAAAAAGCAAATAGTCTGAAAGGGCGGGGGGTGCAAACACATGTCACACCCTGATTCACCCGTTTCTCAGGGTTACACACCCTTGAGTGGTGCCAGCTGTGTCCCCAACAGCGGGGTCTGCCAGGTGCCACCAAGCGAAGTGTCGCTGACACATGAATACGTGTCCTGTTTAGGGGCCCGGCCGGCTGGCCCTCAGGGTTCTGATGCCACAGCCACGGTTTCCCCCCCCACCCCCCCCCCCCCCCCCCCACTGCACAGGCTGCTGTTCCTGAAGCTGACGGCCCAGAACGAGAGGGAGAAATTTGCCTTCTGCTCGGTGAAGGGCTGCGAGAGGATCAAGATCAAGGCTCTGATCCCCCGGAACGCGGGCGTCAGCGACTGCACGGCCACCGCCTACCCCCGCTTCGCCGAGAGGGCCACGGTGGACGTGCTGATGCCCCGGAAGCTGGTCGGGGCGCAGCTGGTGAGTGGCAGGCAGCCAGCCCTGCCCCTTGGCCTTCAGCCTGGCCCCCCGCCCGGCTCCCCGGGGATGGGGGGCGGGCAGGAGGGCCATGGACATGCCCTGGGCCGCACACCTGACTCCTCAGAGCTGACCACCCCGGGCCTGTTTGTTCTAGAAAACAAAGGACCACTTCTTGGAGGTGAAGCTGGAAAGTTTCAAGCAGCGATTCTTGCACCTTCTCAATGACCTGGCTTACATCGAGGTAGGTGACTGGCCCTGGGGGGGGGGGGGGCTGGGCTCCCCCTCCCCCCCTCCCTGGTCAGTGGCTTCCTCGGGCCGCTGTCCTCACACACTCGTGGCTCCAGGCGACAGGGATCTCTCCCCCTCTCAGTTCCGGAGGCTGAAAGTCCAAAGGGAAAGTCTTGGGCCCCGGCCGGTGTGGCACAGTGGCTAGAGCGCCGGCCTGCGGACCAAAGGGTCCCGGGTTCTATTCCGCTCAAGGGCACGTGCCTCTGTTACAGAACTTACCGGGCACCCGAAAAATACGCAGGAGTACCGGAGGCACAGGAAAACCCCTTTATTTTCAGACGTTTTGTGTGTATTAGTACAGTGTCTCGGGGAAGACGGTTTCTCTCCAAATCCTGAGCATAACCAATACGGAGGGGGCTCTCCCTTTGTACCCTTTTGGTTTCCTTGTCCCCCAAATATGGGTGGGACTTCCGGACCTTTCTCGGGCTCTGCAAAAAGCCCCGTGTGCTGGGTGGGGGCTGTGAGGCCACACCTAAAGGTCTGGCCTGGCACCAGTGCTGATGACCCCGTCGGGGGGTTGTGTATGGTCCATGGTTTATGGCCCCTGTAAAATGGGGGTAGTGCTTAGGTAAACCGGTCTTGCAAGACCAGATAATTAAAGAAGGGGCAGTGACTAGAGCGATGGCGAACCATTTGAGCTCGGCGTGTCAGCATTTTGAAAAACCCTAACTTGACTCTGGTGCCGGGTCACATAGAGAAATTTTTTGATCTTTGCAACCAGAGTCAAACAAAGACATATTTTTTTGATATTTATTTTATATATTTAAATGCCATTTAACAAAGAAAAATCAACCAAAAAAATGAGTGTCATAGGTTCGCCATCACTGGGCTAGACTATAGGCTAACAGGAATGTGCATGAGGTTGCTGGCACAGATTCAGATTGCTAGCCCACCCCCCACCCCCCAAATGTCTCATTTTCCCCATTACCTCAGTGGCAGGCTCCTCCCCAGCCCAGGTCGGGGCACGTGCAGGAGGCAGCCCATCGATGTTTCTCTCTGTCTCCCCCCATCCCTTCCACTCTCTCTAAAAATCAATGGGAAGCCGTAACCGGTTTGGCTCAGTGGATAGAGCGTCAGCCTGCGGACTGGAGGGTCCCAGGTTCGATTCCGGTCACGGGCTTGTACCTTAGTTGCAGGCACATCCCCAGTGGGGGGTGTGCGGGAGGCAGCTGATCGATGTTTCTCTCTCATCGATGTTTCTCTCTATCCCTTTCCCTTCCTCTCTGTAAAAAGTCAATAAAATATATTTAAAAAATCAATGGGAAAATATCCTCAGGGGAGGATGAACAAATAAAACAAAATAAAGATAAAGTGGGAGTGTTGGCGGGGGGCCCTTTGGGAGGCTGAGGAAGCAGCTGTTCAGGCCTCTTCTCGCTCCAGTGGTGGCCAGCAGTCCTGGACGTCTGAGACCTGTAGACCCGGGGGTGGGGGGTGGGGGGTGGGCAGAGCCGTTCAGCCCACAGCAGAGGCCGCCAGGAACGGATTCAAGCTGCAGGGGCACCCCGTGTCCTGGTCCCCTTGGGGACCCTGAGCAGGAGACCTCGGACCCTGGTTGCCTTCGGGCCCCCCACACACCCACTGGGTTTGCTCTGCTCTGCAGGTGGGCGGCAGGCGGTACCCCGGCCTGGAGGAGGGCATCCAGGTGGTGGTGGTCGACGGCAGCCACGGGCGCGTGCTGAGCCACGCGAGCTTCCGGAACGCTGTTCTGCAGGGCATCCCCTGGCAGCTCTTCAACCACGTGGCGGCCATCCCCGACAGGTGAGCGGGGCCCCTGTGCCCCAGGACCCCTCGCAGTGCAGCCGGGGCAGCTCAGGGGGCCTGCATGCTCCGCCAGGCCGGGGAGCGCAGGGCTGGGCTGCTGGGCTGCCAGGGCCGGGACCGCCCGCCGGAGCCAGGCCTGTGAATGTAGGTCAGGCGCAGGCAGCCGGCTGCCCGGGTAGCAGCGGGAAGCCTGCCCTGGCCCGCGGCCCCGTCATCGCCATCCCCAATGACCTCATCCCTCCCACTCGGTTAATACGATCCACATGCTTCTGAGCCTCTCCGGCCCAGATCTCGTTCCTCCCAAAGGCTATTCGAGGTCGCCCCCTACAGGCCTCCTGTGGAACAGCACTCTCAGCATTTATTTTTAACTATATTTTCACTAGAGGCCTGGTGCACGAAATTTGTGCACTGGGGGGTGGAGGCTGGGGTGGGGGGCGTCCCTCAGCCCGGCCAGTGCCCTCTCGCAGTCTGGGGCCCCTCGCTCCTTACCGCCCGCCTGCTTGCTGCTTCCTACCGCTTGGCTCGCTGCCCCTTAGTGCTGCCACAGAGGCTCCCGCCACGGCCACTGCACTCGCCGGCTTCTGGCTGAGCGGCGCTCCCCCTGTGGGAGCGCACTGACCACCAGGGGGCAGCTCCTGCATTGAGCGTCTGCCCCCTGGTGGTCAGTTCATAGCGACCGGTCATTCCACCGTTCAGTCGATTTGCATATTAGGGTTTTATTATATAGGATTGATTTCAGAGAGGCAGGGAGAGGGAAAGAGAGATAGAAACATCCATGATGAGAGAGAATCATGGACCGGCTGCCTCCTGCACGCCCCACACTGGGGATGGAGCCCGCAACCCAGGCATGTGCCCTGACCGGGAATCGAACCGTGACCTCCTGGTTCCTGGGTCGACGCTCAACCACTGAGCCACGCCGGCCGGGCCTGGCTCTTTTTGAATCCCTGAACCAGCCAGTCTTCCTGGTCTCCCTGTCTTGGTGACGTCATCACACCATCCAGAGCTGGGGCCGAGTCTGCATCGCGTTCACTCCGTCTTTCCTTTGCTGCACTGCTGACCGTGTTCTGTCGGCTCTGCTGCTGCTCCTGGCAGCCCCGTGTGTGTGTGTGTGTGTGTGTGTGTGTGTGTGTGTGTGTGTCTCCCACCCCCCGCCCCAGCCTTCCTGCCTCACTCCTCCCCTCCCACCCGGGGCCACCGCTGCCCCAGGCCCCAGCTGCTCACACCTGGAGCATCAAGGCTGGCTCCCGGGAGCTGCTCCGCCACCCCGAGGGCCACTCCCTGCCGACAGGTGCAGGGCACAGAGAAGCTCATGCCAGGCCGAGGGGCCCGCGTGTGCCCGCCGTCGGGGCTGTGACACAGGAGAGCCCTGCCCGGTGTCCTGCTGCCAGGAGCTAACCCAGCCCCCCTCCTGTGTCCCCCCAGCTCAGGGGCGGTAGCGCGTCCTCCGAATCGGAGGGATGGGGACACAGCCTTCTGGGCCCAGAGCCCGACGCCGAGGCCCAGGGTGTGTTTGCGATGCTGCCATTCAGCGTCCCCACCGCCAGCCCCTGGCTCTCCTCCCGGCCGCCTGCAGCCCCCGCCCTCGCCGTGGCTGCGCGCGGCCCGTTGCATGTGAAGAACCGGCCTCCGCTCCCCCTGGGACCGGGGGAGGGCCTGGCAGCGGCGCCAGGATCCCAGGCACATTTTCCAGTCTGGCCTGCGGTCTGTGGTTCCCGGGGCTCCTGTGAGAGGGGAACGGCGGCCCCTCTGGGCTTCTGCCCGTTTCTATTCCCGGGAGCTGCTCACTTCCTCCGTCTGGGCAGCGCTGTCTGCCACCGGGGGGCCGTTTGCACGGCGCTGGGGCCTGGACTCAGCCATGGCAGCCGGGGGGCGGCCTCCTGCTCCCCCGGGGGCCTCCCGGCTGGGCGCACCCCTGCTCCAGGCCTCTGCCCCCTCCTCAGCAGGGCTCCCACCGCCAGGTCCTCTCAGACACTTAGTAACCATGTGCCTCGGTTTCCCCATTTGTGAAACAGGGCAGTCATGCGGCCTTACGTGACCAGGAAGGGAGGTGACAGGCAGGTGACAGGTGAATTCCCTGAGCAGGTGGTAGCACAGGTTCTCTCCATCGCCATGTTTCTGCCAGCCCTGTCCGGACAGAGTGGGGAACATTGCAATGGCTCAGTGCTGCCCCCGGTGGCGCCCACTGGTACCGACACCCCTACTCAGTGCTGCCCCCGGTGGTGCTCACTAGTACCGACCCCCCTACTCAGTGCTGCCCCCGGTGGTGCTCACTAGTACCCGCCCTGACTCAGTGCTGCCCCCAGTGGTGCTCACTGGTACCGACCCCCCTACTCAGTGCTGCCCCCAGTGGTGCTCACTGGTACCGACCCCCCTACTCAGTGCTGCCCCCGGTGGTGCTCGCTGGTACCGACCCCCTACTCAGTGCTGCCCCCGGTGGTGCTCACTAGTACCCGCCCTGACTCAGTGCTGCCCCCGGTGGCGCCCACTGGTACCGACCCCCCTACTCAGTGCTGCCCCCGGTGGTGCTCGCTGGTACCGGCCCTGACTCAGTGCTGCCCCCGGTGGTGCTCGCTGGTACCGGCCCCCCTACTCGGTGCTGCCCCCAGTGGTGCTCACTAGTACCCGCCCTGACTCAGTGCTGCCCCCGTGGTGCTCACTGGTACCGGCCCTGACTCAGTGCTGCCCCCAGTGATGCTCACTGGTACCGACCCTGACTCAGTGCTGCCCCCAGTGGTGCTCACTGGTACCGACCCCCCTACTCAGTGCTGCCCCCTGTGTTGCGCTCTGGTACCGACCCCCCTACTCAGTGCTGCCCCCAGTGGTGCTCTCTGGTACCGACCCCCCTACTCAGTGCTGCCCCCAGTGGTGCTCACTGGTACTGGCCCTGACTCAGTGCTGCCCCCAGTGGTGCTCACTGGTACTGGCCCTGACTCAGTGCTGCCCCCAGTGGTGCTCACTGGTACCGGCCCTGACTCAGTGCTGCCCCCGGTGGCGCCCACTGGTACCGACCCCCCTACTCAGTGCTGCCCCCGGTGGTGCTCACTGGTACCGGCCCTGACTCAGTGCTGCCCCCGGTGGCGCCCACTGGTACCGACCCCCCTACTCAGTGCTGCCCCCAGTGGTGCTCACTGGTACTGGCGCTGACTCAGTGCTGCCCCCGGTGGTGCTCACTGGTACTGGCCCTGACTCAGTGCTGCCCCCAGTGGTGCTCACTCGTACTGGCCCTGACTCAGTGCTGCCCCCGGTGGCGCCCGCTGGTACCTGCCCTCTCCTCCTTGGGGGCAGATGTGAAAGCAGTGGGCAGAGCAGAGCCTTAGGGAGTCATGGGTGCCAGCTGCAGCCAGATGTGAGGGGGGGTGGAGGCAGGGGTGGGGGCGTCCCCAAGGCCGCTGGCCAGGCCTCTGGGCACTGCTACCTCGGCCCCACCTCGGACAGTGCCCCGCCTCCCAGGGGCCTTTGCTCCGCGGTGCTCGCTCGTGCACTCATCGGCCCTCTCTCACTCAGCTCCATCGTCCTCGTGGCGTCCAAGGGAAGGTTCGTCTCCAGAGGCCCGTGGACGCGCGTGCTGGAGAAGCTCGGGGCGGACAAGGGGCTCAAGTTGAAAGGTGAGGGGTTTGGACTGGGGTTTCTGAGTCCCGATGCCTGGGGCCCAGGCGCGCCTGCCCGGGGCTGAGACCAGCTCCTCCCCCCAAACCTGGCACAGCCTCTCATTGTAATTGGGGAATGATGCCTGGCCCTGGCTCAGTGCTGCCCCTGGTGGTGCTCGCTGGTACTGGCCCTGACTCAGTGCTGCCCCCCGTGATGCCAGCTGGTACTGGCTCTGACTCAGTGCTGCCCCCAGTGGTGCCTGCTGGTACTGGCCCTGACTCAATGCTGCCCCCCATGATGCCTGCTGGTACTGGCCCTGTCTCAGTGCTGCCTCTGGTGGTGCCTGCTGGTACTGGCCCTGACTCAATGCTGCCCCCCATGATGCCTGCTGGTACTGGCCCTGGCTGCCCCCGGTGGTGATCTCTGGTACTGGCCCTGGCTCAGTGCTGCCCTGGTGGTGATCTCTGGTACTGGCCCTGGCTCAGTGCTGTCCTGGTTGCAGGGCAAGTGCCACCTCCACACACTTTCCTTAATTTTTTTAAAAAAATTTTTGTTAATGCTCTCCCGAGGATATTTTTCCATTGATTTTTAGAGAGCGTGGAAGAGAGAGGGAGAGATAGAGAGAAGCATCGATGTGAGAGAGACACATCGATGGGTTGCCTCCTGAATGCATCCTGACCAGGGCCTGGGCCGGGGAGGAGCCTGCCACCGAGGTCCGTGCCCTTGACCGGAATCGAACGCGAGACCCTTCGGTCCGCAAGCCGGTGCGCTATCCACTGAGCCACACCGGCTGGGGCCAGACACTTCCCTTTACGTGTGACCAGACCCTGAAGGAAGCTGTTGACGTTGCTCATCATCTACTCAGCAAGTGGCTCTTTATTTCAACAAAAATATCAGCAGAAAGTGTCTCGGTCTGACCTCTCCCAGTTCTGGCCGCTCAGGCGGCTGGGACCCCCCACTGCCTCCTCAGCCTGCCGGCCCGGGCCCCTTTGGACAGGCTCTGTGTTTGCAAAGCTCTCATTGGTTCCCCGGAGGTTGTCTGGGGAGAGCCAGAGACGCAAGGTCACCCTGGTCAAGGTCACCCTGCCCTTCTGGGCTGCAACCTGGCACAGCCCACAGGGGAGGGGCCGGCTGGCAGAAACGTCAGCGTCACAGTCGGCAAGGGCACGCTGTGCTCAGGGGGTCCCCAGGGGCCGAGGGGAGGCGGGTAACCGTGCAGATAACAGTGAGGACGTCACCATAGTTACACGTCGAGTTCAGCCTGGCGCCTCGCTGCACGATTGTACGCTGATGCCACGTACTCCTTAAAGCAAGCATGTCACACTCACAGGCTAACACGGGCCAGATAAACGAGGTTTGAGTGTCTGTGGCCGCAAAAAACCAAAAGCTTCCATTCTCTTCTTTTTCTTAAAAATATATTTTTATTGATTTCAGAGGAAGGGAGAGGGAGGGAGAGAGATAGAACATCATCGATGAGAGAGAATCATGGATTGGCTGCCTCCTGCATGCCCCTAGTGGGGATTGAGCCCACGACCCAGGCACGTGCCCTTGACTGGAATCAAACCCGGGACCCTTCGGTCCACAGGCTGACGCTCTATCCACTGAGCACACCGGCCAGGGCAAAAGCTTCCATTTTCATAGAAACGTAGGTTTCTTTCGATAGAGACGTGCTGAATGCAAAGGGCTGAAATGAATGTCATTGTTCACATAATAGAACATTTTAATAAAAATTAACATTTTTACTTGAACATTAACTCGCCAGACCCTGAGTAACTGCACAAATGGATAAGTGTCACGTAGATAAACCCATTTCTCTCGTTCTCCAAAAGCGAGGTATTTCCTGTTGTGCACACCAAGCAGGTCAGTCCCAGACTAAGGACGCGGCCACCGGCTGCTGGAACATTCGCTGCCGGTGTCAGTGGGGAGAGACGGTGCGCCTGCGTGTGAGGCGCGTGAGGGACGCGAATGCAACACGATGACCGTCATCAGTCGTTAGCGAACGTTGTAGCTCGCTGTTCATAATGATGTACAACAGGATATTGTAAAAATTAAGTTATAAAATTTTTATTAGAAAGTTCCTTACATACCGTTCTATTGGCTGGGCTGCAAAAATATCCGTTGTGGGCCTCAAGTTTGACATGCTTGCCTTAAAACGATGGAACAGGTACGTTATTCCCATACTAGAGGCCTGGTGCATGAATTTGTGCACGTGATCGGGGCCGATTGGGGCCAGCCGCGAGAGGTTGGCTGTGGGAGCGCACTGACCACCAGGGGGCAGCTCCTGCATTGAGCGTCTGCCCCCTGGTGGTCAGCGCACATCATAGCGACCGGCCGGTCATCCGGTCATGAAGGTCCCTTAGGCTTTTATATATATAGTAAAATGAAGACACTGAGAATGAGACAGCTGAGTCACTTGCTCCTAACAACTGAGACCTGTGCCCGTGTACGCACAGCTGTCAGGCACTGACTGCCAGGAGCTGGGCACAGAGCGTGTCCCAGGGGCCAGGGGAGGGCGTGCCCGGGCGGGGCCTGGCGGGAGCCGCTCTCTCTTGTGCTTTCTGCTCACGTGACTCGTCACTCCTTTTCAGACAAAATGGTCTTCGTTGGCTTCAAAGGCAGCTTCCGGCCCACCTGGGTGACCCTGGCCACCGAGGACCACCAGGCCAAAATCTTCCAGGTGGTGCCCATCCCCGTGGTGAGGAAGAAGAGGTTGTGAGGAGCGTGACGGCGGACTCTTGGCAGCGGACCCGGGGGCGGGGGACGGGGGGCTGGCTCCCCAGTCCCCGCCCAGCGGCTGCCGGGAAAGGCCAAGCATCCGGCCAGCCCGAGGGAAGGACGCCGAGACCCCGGTGCCTCTGCCTGCCCCACTCGTGCCTACTACAGCCCCAGGCAGCGCCGGCCGATGCGGACACCTCATCTTCCCTGCGGCTCTTGGGTGCTTCTCTCCCATCCGTGCCTCTCGGGGGAGGGGGGGTTAGGGACCACGCTCAGAGGCCTGGCTGGCTGGCAGCAGGGATGTGCGCTGGGTCCCTCCCAAGCCCCATGCTCCCAGCACACGCATTAGGGGGGGAGATGTAGGCCAAGGAGCCCCGGTTTTAGGGGAACCTGTATCCTGTAAGAAGCAGCCTTCACGGGGTTAGGAGTGGAGACGGGCCGGCTGCGCTTGAAGAGGTGAGGGTGCCTCTGGGGGGCCCACCTTTCAGGGGAATCCAGGTCCCAGGTTGAGATCTGACTGTGTGACTTTTAAAGTCAGAGATTCCAGGTGTCCGTGCTCTCCCTGTTGTGCCTGGAACCAGGCGCGGGTGAGAACAGCCGTGAGGCTGAGGGGGGTGCCTAGGGGAGGGGCAGGCCAGGCAGTCAGGGACACGTGCCCTCAGAGGAACCAGAGTGTAAAATCGGGACCAAAACCGGTCCCGAGGAGGGAAAGATCTTCCCTGCCTGGGTAAGCCGGGAAGACTTCCTGGAGGAGGCGGCAGCGGGGCTCGCAGGAACGACGGGCAGCCTCCTTTGCTCCAACTACCAGCCGGCCCGCATGTGCGGGAGCACACAGCCGCGGCGACTCCATTGGTGCTACCCGTTCCACGGCCCAGCAGCCAACCTGGCCAGGCCCGCGGGCATCCTCAGCCAACCCCCTGGGCTCCGGGCTGCTCTCGGAGGGCCCTGCGGCTCCTGCCGTCCTCTCCCTCCCCGGCCCACCCGGGAGAAGGCCGAGAGCTCCGTGCAGAGGGGAACGGCCTGTGGTTACAGCTGGTGCCGCCCCCAGGGCACTTGGTCTCGCCATGAACTGCCTGCCCCCCTCCTTCCCAACCAGGACCTCTTCCCCCCAAGAGGGCCCAGCTGCACCCAGGAGGCCCCTAGCGGGTCGTGCCCGGGCTGCGCCCACTGCCAGAGGCGACAGCGGGGCTGCCGGCCGTCCCAGGAAGGCCCTCCTCCGGGCAGGGCGTCAGTGACCTCATGTTCTTCTGTCTCTCGTTCTGTCAGTTTTTCCAACTCTTCGTGCAAGGGTCTCACACTGTGAACCACGTGGGTGGGATGCGGCCGCCCTGGGCGGCCGGGATCGGGCCCGAGTTCGGTCCGGTCCGGTCCGGAAATAATCTATTTGAGGATCCTCAGCTGTACATACGTCCGCGTCGAACCTGCCCGCGCCCATGAGCCAGGCTTCCGAGGAGAACTACACGCCAACGACACGCGTGTCCTTTTCCTGTTGCCCAAACAGCTGGCCTCTTCCGGGAAGGCGCCGGATGGTGTTTTGTATGTAAACATTTCTTGTGTGCGTCACCGGGGACAGAGATCTATTTTCTATTTATTTATTATCTGTGCACATGGAGAAACCCCGGTCAGAGCAATGAAGGGCTGTTTGTTGTACGTGTTGTCTGGGGGGGGCCCTCGCTGTACCACAGTAAACGCGCAGAGGTGCCACTTGTCTGTCTGTTCTTTCCCTTTAAACTGCGTCTCACAGCCCCGGCCGGTGTGGCTCGGTGGATAGAGCGTCGGCCCGCAGACTGAAGGGTCCCGGGTTTGATCCCATCCCGGTCAGGGCACAGGCCCGGGTTGTGGGCTCGATCCCCAGTGGGGGGCGTGCAGGAGGCAGCCGGTCCATGATGCTCTCTCATCGATGATGTTTCTATCTCCCACCCTCTCCCTTCCTCTCTGATTAACAAATAAATAAATAAACTGGGTCTTGCCCTGACCGGTGTGGCTCAGTGGATAGAGCATCGGCCTAGGGACTAAAGGGTCCCGGGTTCGATTCCGGTCAAGGGCATGGACCTGGGTTGCGGGCACATCCCCAATAGGGGGCGTGCAGGAGGCAGCTGATCGGTTTCTCTCTCATTGATGTTTCTAACTCTCTGTCCCTCTCCCTTCCTCTCTGTAAAAAATCAATAAAATATATATATTTATAAAATAAACTGGGTCTCATAGCTAAGAAAAACAAGGTTGGTGAATTGCCCTCCGGGTCTGCTTTCACTATCCCAGTGATTTTCCTTTAAAAAAAAAATTGTATTGGTTTCAGAGAGGAAGGCAGAGGGGAGAGAAACATCAACAATGAGAGAGCATCCCGGGTCGCCGCCCCTGCACGCCCCCACGGGGATCGAGCCCGCAACCCCGGGTCTGTGCCCCGCCCGGGAATCGAACCCGGACCCCGTTTCATAGGCTGATGCTCAACCCCTGAGCCCCGCGGGCCGGGGCTAACCTTTTCCATCTCGTGGCACAGGAACTAATTCCCAACCCGGAGGCACAGCACAAACCGTGCTCCCGGCCGCTCTGACGAGAGAAGGTCCTTGTGATCCCGTCCCACCGGCAGCGGCAGCGGCTGCTGGGCTGCGACCCTGGCTCCGGCGCTTCCGGCCGCGGGGCCCGGAGGGCGCTGCCCGCCTGCGCGGAGCCCCGTTGGCGTGGGGGGAGGGGCCAGCACGGCCCTGGGCCGGGGTCGCTATGACAACGCGGTAAGCGAACACACGCGCCGCCAGCTCAGGGCGATCAAAGGGAAACGCCCGGAAGCGGTGCCCGCGGAGCTTCACACTCGCAGCAGCTGGAGCCCGACCCGACGGCAGCCCAGGGATCCCGCTCCCGCAGGCAGAGCTCCCGGCAGGCAGAGCGGGAGGTGCGGGCGGGTCTCTGCCGCCCCCTCGTGGACACCCGGCTCCATTTCAAAGCGACACCCCTAGACGGGAGCCAGGGCCAGAGGCTTCAGGGGTCTCACCCGTCTCCTCTGGGCCCGGGTGGCGCCATTCTGACGGCCTCTCTGGACTCACACCCCCTCTGGGTTCAAACTGCATGAGAAACAACAGGGGGGTGGCTGGCGGCCGGGGCAGCAGGGCAAACACCCGCCCAGAGCACAGGACTGCGGGCCTGACCAGACCAGGGGAGGCAGACGCTGCGAGGCGCGCACACACACACATGCACACACACCAGGGGAAACAGACGTTCCAAGGTGCTCACGCACGTGCACACACACACACACAGACACCGCAAGGCCAACCCCCCCCCCACCCCCCCCCAATCTAACACAAGCTGGTAGATGCACGTGTTTTGGACGCGCCGACGGGAGCTCCTGCAGGGACGACAGGCGGCAGTGGCGAGGGAGACCTGGGACCACGGCACCGTCTGAGCACGCACGTGTGTTATTTTGTTAAAATCACAACGGATGGTGTTTGCAAACGACTGCAGCTCTTAAAAATGGCACCTGTGTACAAACCCGCCCCTCCCACCAGGGGCGGCTCCGACAGGAACGGGAGTCAGAACCAGTGGGGAGGGCGCCGTGAGGACCAGATACACACATGTAGGCACTTCATCAGACACACGTGTGCACATGGAGGAGGGTGGGCCCTGGGCCGCGGTGCCCGAGTGACCTAGCACAGCCGGCGCTGGGGCTTCCTGAATAAGGACACGAACAGGACCCCGACCCCAGGCCACCCGGCAGTGGACAGAGGCCCAGAGCCCCTTTAACCGAGGAGGGAGGCCCGGGAATCCCAGATGCGTGGGACCCCAGGGACCGGACTTCCTGTCTCTGCGGGTCCTGCAGGGGCGGGGGGTGCACACGTCCTGTGGCCCGAGGTGCGTGCTCACTTCACAGGCACGAAGCGCGAAGAGGCCGCTTCAATGGCGTCAGGTCTCAACGTGTCAGGCAGAACCCGGTGTCCTTCTCTCTCAAAATCTGCACAAAACCCAAGCACAGACACGAGCCCGGAGCAGGGCCACTGGGGGCGCTGACGGCGGCCAGGGGCTCCCCCCATGTAAGTGGGAAAGGCCACAGTCCGGCTTCCTTCGAACGCGGCTTCACAGGAAACCTGAACTTGGCCGCGTCCGAGGAGAATGCGAAAGCCGTCTTCGTCCCTGCAGCCTTTCCAACAGGGACTCTGATCTGCCCACAGCCCCGGCGTGTGGTCAGAGCGAGCAGGTGCCGGGCCCTGGAAGCAGCCAGAATGCCGGCGGTGTGGGTCCCCACGCCCCCACAGAGGCCGCCCGCCCCTTACAGGTCCTCGCGCGTCTTGCCGGCTCGGTTGCCTTCCTTCGAGGCGCGAGGCTTGGCGTCTCCCTCCTTCTTCTTGCCCTTCCCTGGCTTGGTCTGGTTTTTCTCTTTGCCGCCTCCGCCGCGGCCAGGGTACACCTGCCCCTCCAGGGTGACGTCCGCACACCTGTCCTGGCTGACCAGGAAGTCCTTGATCTCCCAGGCGTAGCTTCCGTCCCGCAGCATGAAGATGGCGCGGTCCGAGCCCACGATGAACCTGGGGAGGGGGAGGCCACCGGTCAGCGCACGCAGTGCAGGGCGAAGGCAGGGGTGGGGAGCCTTCTCCTGCCCGGGGCCACGTGGACATTTATAACATCGTCCGCGAGCCACACACGATCATCAACTCAGACATTAGCCTGCGAGCCCGGCCGGCGTGGCTCAGGGGTTGAGCGTCAGCCTGTGAACCAGGAGGTCACGGGTTCAATTCCGGTCGGGGCACATGCCCGGGTTGCGGCTTTGATCCCCAGGAGGGGGCGTGCAGGAGGCAGCCGATCAATCAATCAATCAATGATTCTCTCTCATCACTGGTGTTTCTATTTCTCTCTCCCTCTCTGAAATCAATAAAAAATAAATGAGCCTGTTATATTTGGTCAAACCTTTAATTAACTCACCCTTAATGCTTGGCAGGGCCAGACCAAATGATTTCCCGGGCCTCACACAGCCCAGGGTCGGACGTTCCCCACCCCTGGACAGGGTCAGAGTTTCTGTGGCACTTAACCAGGAAAACACTTCCTTTCAAATTCTACAGGACACAGAACAACATATTGGACGTGTCGAAGCCCAGTAGCTTCTGAAACTTCATGTCTGGGATCCGAACAGATTGAACTGGTTGGCCCCTCAGATCAGCTCAGAGCAGAAGCAGCACCGGGCCGGCCGGCGTGGCTCAGTGGTGAGCGTCGATCTAGGAACCAGGAGGTCACATTTCGGTGCCAGTCAGGCCACAGGCCCGGCTTGTGGGCTCCATCCCGTGTGGGGCCTGCAGGAGGCAGCCGATCAGATTCTCTCTCATCATTGATTTTTCTCTCTCCCCCTCTCCCTTCCTCTCTAAAATCAATAAAAAAAAAAAAGGCAACAGCTGGGCTTGGTGGGGGGGGGGGGGAGGCCCTGAGGCTGCGCAGGGGGGGCGGGGGGGGGGGCTGCTGGGAGCACGAGCAGCTGCTGGTGCACCTGTTTCACGTTCCGAGGTGCCCGTTGAGGTTTCCTCTGCTGGTCAAGGCTGAAACCTCTGGTTTTGACTGGGTCACGCCGAGGCCTAGGAAGGGCATGAGGGGACCCGCCTGCTGGACAGAAACCCTGGCCCCGGGGGTTCACAGCAGCAGCCCAAGTCGTCCGCAATCCGCACTGAGCAGGCGCCTGGGAGCAAGAGGAAGAGAACGGGGCCTGGGCGGACCACTAGCTGCCAGTGGGCACCGCTCTTCTGTTCCTGAGGGGCTCCATCTGGATCAGTGGTAGCGGATCTGTTCCCCCGAGTGTCTATTTAAGCCGACGAAGGCATTCTGCCCCCTTGACACTCTCGGATTTCTTATTACTTTCACTAGAGGCCCGGTGCACGAATTCATGCACAGGTGGGGTCTGGCCGGCCTGCCCCAATGGGGGCCGATGGAGGGTGAGGCCGCCGGGGAGAGGGGCCTCGAGAGGTTTGGGGGGCGGCGGGGAGACTGGCCGCTGCAGTGCGCATCGTAGCGACTGGTGGGTCTGGTCGCGTGGCTGTTATATATATAGGTACTTCTTAAACTAAGACCTGGGAACACCCTAGCTTTTAGAACTGCTATTGAGAAGGAAAAAAAGAAATTCCTTAAAATTGCACCTTAGGCTCATACGAGGTTTCCCTTACACGAGTTACCTGTGACCCAGCTACCTGTGTGCACGGCCACCCAGGAAAGCACGCTACACAGGGCAGGCACTTCTGAAGGAAGCACATGGTCCACCTGTAACTGACTGGGCCCCCAGGGAGGCTAAACTAGACAACTTCTTACTCAGATAACAGTTAAAGGAACAAAGATAAATAAAACTTCATGAGGAAATAAGACAACAATGAAAACAACAAAAAGAACTCTCTGGTTTTGACCAACAATTAATGTTCTTTCTTTTTTAAAAATATGTATTTTATTGATTTTTTACAGAGAGGAAGGGAGAGGGATAGTTAGAAACATCAATGAGAGAGAAACATCGATCAGCTGCCTCCTGCACGCCCCCCACTGTGGATGTGCCTGCAACCAAGGCACATGCCCTTGACCGGAATCGAACCCGGGACCCCCCAGTCCACAGGCCGATGCTCTATCCACTGAGCCACACCGGTCAGGGCTGAATCTTCTTTAAGGGCTGTCTGGTGTGGCTCAGTAGTTCAGGGTCACCCTATGACCCAGGAGGATGAGGTTCGATTCCCAGTCAGGGCACAGGCCTGGGTTGCGGGCTCCATCCCCAGTGGGGGGCGTGCAGGAGGCAGCCAATCCATGATTCTCTCTCATCATTGATGTTTCTGTTTCTCTCTCTCTCTCTCTCCCCCGCCCCCTTCCTCTCTGAAACCAATAAAAACATATTTAAAAAAATAAAGATTCCTAGCTGGTTTTGCTCAGTGGATAGAGCTTGGGCCTGTGGACCGAAGGGTCCTGGTTCGAGTCCGGTCAAAGGCACATATGTACTTGGTTGCAGGCTCCTCCCCGGCCCGGGCCCTGGTTGGGGCTCATGCAGGAAGCAACCAGTTGATTCTCACATCAATGTTTCTCTGTCTCTCCCTCTCTCTCTTAAAATCAATGGAAACATACCCTCGGGTGAAGATTAACAACATCTACTTATATAAAAACCATGGGTGGTGTTCATCACAACCTGAACCACTGCGACCAAGTGGAAGGAAGTCAGTCCTGCAGGGGTTGTCTTGGCAATGGCTGCGCCCTCCCACAAGCTGTTTCAGTGAGGGCAGGGTTTGAGGCAGGAACCCGCCCTCGGAGCGTGGACCCACTGAGCATGGACCCCTGGGTCGTTTTGCCAAGGGCTGCGCCCTCCCCAGCTGTTTCCCGTGTGGCCTGAGGGAAGAACCCACCCTCAGAGCACCAGGAGCGCCCAGCAGCAGTCAGTCCTGGGTTGCTGAGGCGGAGGCCACAGCGTGGTAGAACTCTGGGTCTGGCCCAACAGGGGGCGTGGCTGGCCTTCACACCAGACCCTGACAGTAGAAAGGAGGGAGCCCCATTCCTCACTGAATCCACTGTTGGATAGCTTGCTGTCAGTGGCCTGCCATCCAGGAACCCCATTCTCCTGCACCCCGGACCCTGACAGGAGGGAGGAGGGAGCCCCATTCCTCACGGAATCAGCTCCCTTTGTTACTGTTTATTTACTAATAAATTTATATATTATTTTCACATACATTTTACTAATTTGCTTTCATCTCTCACACTTCTATTATAGAGAAAGGACAAACAGCAATATTAAAATATCTCTGCTAATTAATTCCCTTTTTAAAAAATATCTATTTTATTGATTTTTTACAGAGGGGAAGGAAGAGGGAGAGTTAGAAACATCAATGAGAGAGAAACATCGGTCAGCTGCCGCCTGCACGCCCCCCACTGGGGATGTGCCCGCAACCCAGGTACATGACCTTGACCGGAATCGAACCCGGGACCCTTGAGTCCGCAGGCCGACACTCTATCCACTGAACCACACCGGTCAGGGCAATTAATTCCCTTTTAATGTGCACGAATTTCGTGCACCGGGCTACTAGTACATATATAAGAATGAAATAAACAAGGAACATGTGGGCTGGAGCCCCTCAGGGGCGGGCGCTCACCTCTGGACATCGTAGTTGGCGTTGAAGAGGCTGCCCTGCCAGAGGCTGGTGATCTCCTCCGTCTCCTTCTCCGTGGGGCTCCCAGACACGGTGACGAACATCATGAGCGTCTTGCCCTTCTTGGTCATCTTCAGGATGCTCTCCGGCTTGCCCGGGTCCAGCTGCGAGAAGTCCACGGGGGCCGCCGGCCGCTTGTGCTCCGGGAGGTCTCCTTCTTCTATGTCGTCGTCTTTCTAGGAGGAGGGGGAAAGCCAACCGTCAGAAACGGGATTTGCACCCAGCAGAGGCGAGAGCATCCGCACAGGACATGGGGGGGGGGTGGGGGGTGGGGGGTGGGTCCTGTGACTACGTCACAACAGACAAAAAGGACACCCAGCAGGTTCCCCTGTGCTTGACTTTCTACTGCACATTCCTTCTAAAGTCCAAACCCGCCGGCCAGTGTGGCTCAGTGGATAGAGCATCGGCCTGTGAACTGAAGGGTCCCGGGTTCGATCCCGGTCAGGGCACATGCCCAGTTGTGGGCTCGATCCCCAGTAGAGGGCGTGCAGGAGGCAGCCGATCCATGATTCTCTCTCATCATGGATGTTTCTCTTTTTCCCTCTTCCTTCCTCTCAGAAATTAATAAAAATATTGAAGAAAAAAAAAAAAAAGTCCAACCCCCACAACATCAGCGCCCAGCAGCACTGGTTCCCACCATCTTTACTTCTCACCACCTTGCTTCATAGTCTATTCCAGCCAACCACACGAATTTATATCAAAGGACTGACTTTTATATTGCCATAGCTAATCATGAGTTGCTGTATTTTTTTAAAAAAATATTTTTTATATTGATGAGAGAGAGAGAGAGAGAGAGATCAATGATGAGAATCACTGATGGGCTGCATCCTGCACGCGCCACAGGCGCCCTGACGGGGAATCGAACCGTGACACTCGACCGCTGAGCCACACCCGCCGGGGCCGAGTTGCCCACGTTCCCTCAGTGGGTTCTCAGAGCGACCGGGTGAATACTGTTACATCTCCATCCTGCAGAAGAGGAAACTCGAGGACAAAGAGGCTCTGACTGTCCACACTCACAGGTCAAGAGGTTGGAACCCGGATGGTCTCCCGTGGTCGGCAAACTGCGGCTCGCGAGCCACATGCGGCTCTTGGGCCCCTTGAGTGTGGCTCTTCCTAAGCCTTAGGAGGACCCTAATTAAGTGAATAACAATGTATCTGCCTATATAGTTTCAGTTTAAAAAATTTGGCTCCGAAAAGAAATTTCAGTCATTGTGCTGTTGACATTTGGCTCTGTGGCGAATGAGTTTGCCGACCACTGGGCTACCCGCAGAGCCTCGGCCGTTGGTATCTGTCCTTTCCGCCCAGTTCCCCGCATCACCTCCTCTGCTCCTGCTGCTCGGTCGGAGGCCCTCCCCCACTCCCCTCGCTTCTCTAAACTACTTCCTCCCCGAAACCCCTGAGAGCCCCACTGCACTTTCTTTTTTAAAAAATGTATTTTTATTGATCTGAGAGAGGAAGGCAGAGGGAGAGAGAGAGACACATCCACGATGAGAGAGAATCACGGACCGGCCGCCTCCTGCACGCCCCCCACTGGGAATGGAGCCTGCAGCCCGGGCCTGTGCCCCGACCGGGAATCGAACCGTGACCTCCTGGTTCCTAGGTCAACACTAACCACTGGGCCACGCGGCCGGGCGCACTTCCTTTTTATAGCGCTCGGCCACTCCTGCTTTGCATTGCGGCTATTTTTATTGGTGCCTCCTGTCACCAATGGTCGGACCCCCTGTTCATCTGGGCGGCACCCCTTCTGTCTGGCTCAGGCCGAGTATTTCCGGGGTGGGATTTGCTAACGAGACAGTGTTCTTGCTTCGGCATACCAGAAACTTCACTTGATGCCCTGGCTGGTGTGGCTCAGTGGACAGAGCATCAACCTGCGGACTAAAGGGTCCGAGATTCGATTCCCAGTCAGGGCACATGCCTGGGTTGTGAGCTTGATCCCCAGTGCGGGGCGTGCAGGAGGCAGCCGATCCGTGATTGTGTCTCATCATTGATGTTCCTCTCCCTCCCTCCCCCTTCCTCTCTGAAATCAATAAAAATATATATTTAAAAACACACACACATACAAAAGCACTTCACTTGCAGGAGCACACAGAGAGGGGGGAGGATGGTGAGGGCGATGGCGAACGGGGAAGGGAGCGTGACATCACCTCTCTCTTCGTTCATGGTCCCTGCACCCCCGACTCCACCCCCACCTCCCCACCAGCTGCACAGCCACATGAACACACAGTCTGCTTTCTGCTAGCCCCGGGCAGCAGATGGCATTTCACACTCATGACCAAACGCCTCTATCAAACACACACACACACAGAGGTAACCACAACATCACGAAGCATTAAGCGTTGGCAGGAACCCGCCAGTAAAACCTCATCTTGGAGATACGGAACGTGGGCCTGGAGCGGAGACCTGACTTGCCCGAGGTGACACACGAAGGGAACCCTGGGTGCTGACTCTGAGTCAACCAGGACAATCCAACCACCTTCGGAAGGGAAAGAGGTCGCGACGAATTCTTGGCCGGAGAACTTCATCTAAAAAGCTTATTACAGCCCCGGCCGGTGTGGCTCAGTGGGTAGAGCGTCGGCCTGCAAACTGAAGGGTCCCGGGTTCGATTCCCAGTCAAGGGCACAGGCCCGGGCTGCGGGCTCGATCCCCAGTGTGGGACGTGCAGGAGGCAGCCGATCCATGATTCTCTCTCATCATGGATGTTTCTCTCTCCCTCCCTCCCTTTCTGAAATCAATAATACAACCAAAGGACCAGTCACTATGACGCACACTGATCACCAGGGGGCAGACGCTCAATGCAGGAGCTGTGCCCTGATGGTCAGTGCACTCCCACAGCCAACCTCCTGCAGTCCCTCCCCCTGGCGGGCAGCCCCAGTTGCCTCGATAGGGACTGGGTGATACTGCCCTGATGGGCCCCAATCGCCGGTCAGGCCAAGGGACCCCAACTGTGCACGAATTCGTGCACCGAGCCTCTAGGCCAGGGGTCCTCAAACTACGGCCCGTGGGCCACATGCAAATACAAATATTGTATTTGTTCCCGTTTTGTTTTTGTTTTTTTACTTCAAAATAAGATATGTGCAGTGTGCATAGGAATTTGTTCAAATTTTTTTTTTTTAAACTATAGTCCGGCCCTCCCACGGTCTGAGGGACAGTGAACTGGCCCCCTGTTTAAAAAGTTTGAGGACCCCTGCTCTACTGTGTGTGTATGTGTGTGTATATGTAAAAAGCTTACTACAAACGCCCTGTAATTACACACTCCGGTGCACTCAGAAAGCTCACTCGCACAAAAAGAACTCACTGCTCCTTTAAATGAAAAAAAAAAGGCTCCCATGAGAGAGAGCGCGCAACTAGCCTTGGATTACTGCCCAGGTGACCCCTAAAGTGACAACACTCCCAGCACGGAAATGCACCCCAAAGGGGAAGTTTGCAAACCCTCCCCACCCCGCGGGGCTCAGCAGCTGAGCGTTGACCTATGAACCAGGAGGTCACGGGGTTGCAGGCGGGATCCCCAGTGCGGGGCGTGCAGGAGGCGGCAGATCCATGTCTCTCTCCCTCCCTCCCTGAAATCAATAAAAATATATTAAAAACAGCAACGTAATCTTGCCCACCGTCCTCACGCCCCGCCCCATTCTTCGGGGATACGGTGCAAAAGGCCTCCCTGCCATTTGCAGGGCTCACCGACCAGCGGGAGCCGCGCAGGAGGAAGGGGGGCTGGGCGCCCGGGCACGGGGGGGAAATGACGGCTCCGGGCGAGAGGCCGACCCCCGACAGGCGAGGTCCCCGAAAAGCGGGTGGAGGCCACAGGGATGGCGGCGTGGGCCCGGGGCGCCGGGGTCGGGGCAGGCCCGGGGGTCGGCGGCGGCTCGCGCAGGTGAGTAAGGACTCGGGGCGCGGGGAGAGAAGAGGGGAGAGGATCGGAAGGCAGCAACACGGAGGGGGTGCGAGGTCAGGGAGGGGGTGCGGGGCCAGAGACGGACCTCCCACTGCTCCAGAAGACGCGCCATGTCCGCATCATTGTAATCGCGAATGTCCTTCTTCTTCTTCTTCGGCGGCGGCGGGGCCGCCTCGCCGGGCTTCCCGGCCGGGCCCTCGGCCGCGCGGGCCCCGGGCGGCAGCACCAGCAGCAGGTCGGAGGCACAGAGCAGGACGACGGCCGCGCGGAGCCACCTGGAGGCCGCCATCCTCGCCGCTGCCGCCGCCGCACCACGCCTGCGCGAGCCGCCGGCCCCGCCCCCGAACGCCCCTTTCCGGAAGCCAGATCTTCCCCGAGCCGTCGGCCCCGCCCCCGAACGCCCCTTTCCGGAAGCCGGACCTGCCCCGACCGCCGGCCCCGCCCCCGAACGCCCCTTTCCGGAAGCCGGACGTGCGCCTGCCTCCCGCCACGCCTCTTCGCGGCCCCGCCCCCCCGAGGCGCGCTGACCTATCAGGCCCCGCCCCGTCCGCGCCGGAAGCCCGCCCCTCCACCATCTTTTCCGCCCCGAGGTCCCTCCCCTATACCGGCTGCGGCGCGCGCGGGGCGGAGGGGCGGCCCCAGCCTGCGCTCCCGCCGTTTTCCGCCAGAGGACGGCCGTTCCCCCTCCAGCGCGAGGCCCCGGGCCCAGAGCTCCCTCGGGGCCTCGGGGAGTCCTCGCAGCGCCTCGCGAGGCCGCGCGTCCCGCCCGCGAGGTGAGTGGGCGCCGCCTCGGCCTCCGGCCGTCGCCCCGGAGAGGTTTTCTGACTCTGAGCGGCTTCCCCAGAGGGTCCTGGCCGAGGGGGCTCGGTCCCACCGGCTCTCGGAGATTCCCGTTGCCTCTCGGGCTCCAAAAAGCTTTAACATAACCTCCCAGCCCCGGCCGGTGTGGCTCAATGGGTAGGGCGCCGGCCTTCGCACCTAAGGGTCCCGGTTCGATTCCCGGTCAGGGCACATGCCCGGGTCGCGGGCTCCATCCCCACTAGGGGGCGTGCAGGAGGCGGCGATCCGAGATTCTCTCCCTCTCCCTTCCTCTCTGAAATCCATTAAAATATATTTTTTAAAAATAATGAAATAATCCCTAACCCCCAAAAATGACTTCTAGAGGATTCCATGCCCCCAGCTCCCAGGTATTCCTGTCGCCTCTCGGGCTCCAAAAAGCTTTAAAATAACCCCCCAGCGCAGGCCAGTGTTGCTCAGTGGGTAGGGCGTCCGTCTGCGGACCCAAGGGTCCCGGTTCGGTTCCTGGCAGCCGCACGTGCCTGGGTCGATCGCCAGTAGGGGGCGTGCAGGAGGCAGCCGATCCATGATTCTCAGCGACGATGTTTCTCCCTCCCTCTCCATTCCTCTTTGAAATATAAATATATTTTAAAAAAATAATGTAACCCCCAAACCCCAAAAATGACTCACAGAGGATCCCATGCCACCTGCTCTCAAATACTCCCGTCAGCTCTCGGGATCGAAAAAGCTTTAACATGACCCAAAAAATTACTTCTAGAGGATTCCATGGCCCCTGCTCTCAAGAGAGGCCTGTCAGCTCTGGAACTCGGAAGGGCGTTTTTTAATTTTTTTTTTTTTTTACTTTTCAATTTTATCACTGCAGTGTTTCTTCTCACGTGGACTCGGACTGACGCATCGTTTTCGAGGCTGAATCATTCACTTTTTGTTTCTTAAAAAAGGTGCCGGTCCCAGGCGCTTTGAAATTCGAGTTTTTAAATGGCAGGCCTTACTGCTTTCTTGCAAATTTTTTTAAAATATATTTTTTTAATTGATTTCAGACAGGAAGGGAGAGGGAGAAAGAGAAACATTGATGTGAGAGAGAATCATGGATCGGCTGCCGCCTGCACGCCCCCCTACTGGGGATCGAACCCGCAATCCGGGCAGGTGCCCTGGAGTGGGATTCGAACCCGGGACCCTTCAGTCCGCAGGCCGGCGCTCTAGCCACTGAGCCAAACCAGCTAGGGCAACAAGTGTCTTTTTAAAAAAATACATATATTTTTAAAATATATATTTTAAATATATTTTGATTTTAGAGCTGGGAGAGAGAGAGAGAAACATCAATGAGGAGAGAGAATCATGGATCGGCTGCCTCCTCCTCCCCCCCTACTTGGGATCCAGCCCCCAATCCAGGCATGTGCCCTTGACCGGGAATCGACAGTGACCCAGGTTGGCACCCAACCACGGAGCCATGCCAGTCGGACAGGACCAGCGCCTTCATAAGAAGAGGAGATTGGCTGTTGTCATGGATGGGGAGACACGTGAAGACACAGGGAGGAGACCGCCATCGCCCGACAGGCCCAGGAGCAAGGTCTGAGAAGAAGCCAGCCCCGCCCACACCTTGATCCGGAGCTTCTGGCCCCCAGGACAGCCAGGAAGCACATTTTGTGGCTCGTGGACGAAAGGGGCCACGTGCTGACCCGACAGCTCATGGGGGGCCAGCTGGTGGCCTTGCAGACTCAGAGACCTCAGGTCACCACACAGGAGGGTCTGACGTTAAACTTGAACTAGAAGCAGTGGTGGTGGGGTCACCTCCTAGGCCGGTGTCTTCCCTGACAAGGGCAGCCTGTGCCTTCACGGAGCCTGTCTGTCTTTTTGCCTCTGTGGTAACACACCCTGAAGTGTCTGGGTGCCTGGTAACATCCCTTTTTCCGGACCCCCCGGGGCAGAGCCTAATGCGCTGGGCGCAGGACAGAGACCACAGATCCCTCATTGTCATGTTCATTGTCCCTGCTCCCACCTAAGCGTGTGTCCATCATTTTACCTTTTATCCAATCCCAGGGGTTCCCGCTTTGCTTGCTCCCGCCTCCCTCCTCCATCCCCAATGGATCTCATGTCACCCACCTACGTCCCTCCTTTGATTGCAACGCATAAACACAGATGGAACCCCCATTCTCCGGAGCTTTATCCCAATCCGCTGAGGTTCTGCTTCCCGGCAACTGTCGACAGTTTGGCTCAAATAAACTCACAGAAATTCTTCAGGTTTCAATGGTTTTTTTTATGTTAACATTCTTAAGTCTGTCATATTTTTTTTTTTTTAAGTGTTGCATTGAAATAACCCGAGATCTTCCAAGTTACAGAAACATATTTTCATGGATTCTTTTGCCAATTTTTATTGGATTGTTTATTTTTTTTCCAATATGTTTTTATTGATTTCAGTTAAGGAGGGAGAGAGAGAAAGAGATAGAAACATCAATGATGAGAGAGAATCATTGATTGGCTGCCTCCTCCACGCCCCACACTGGGGATGGAGCCTGCAACCCCAGGCCTGTACCCTTGATGGGAATCGAACCTGGGACCCTTCAGTCCACAGGCCAAAGCTCTATCCACTGAGCCAGTGGTTCTCAACCTGGGGGTCGAACGACCCTTTCACAGGGGTCGCGTCGCCTAAGACCATCGGAAAACACATATATAATTACATATTGTTTTTTGTGATTAATCACTATACTTGATGTTCAATTTGTAACAATGAAAATACATCCTGCATATCAGGTATTTACATGACGATTCATAACAGGAGCAACATGACAGCGATGAAGCAGCAACGAAAATAATTTCATGGCTGGGGGTCCCCACAACATGAGGAACCGTATTAAAGGGTCGCGGCATTTGGAAGGTTGAGAACCGCTGGACTAAGCCAAGCCGGCCAGGGCTGTGGTGCTTCGTTACGGCAGCCCTAGCAAAGGAGCCGCCTTGCTTGGAATAGGTTGTACATAACAAAATTAAATGGTTTCAAAGTGCTTTAGGAGAGAGAGAGGGCTTTGTTGTTATCGCTGGGTTTTTCTTTCATAGAAAAGCAGTTGGAAACCACGCCTCTCGGGCTGGTATTGCGGCTCCCAGTCCCTCTGTCCTGCTCCGTCGCACTGGCCTGTGGCTCCCGTCCTCAAGGTCACCTCAAGGTCCACCGTGGCCACCGGCGCTCCAGCCCTCAAGCAGACAGCCATGCAGAGGGAGGGGGAGGAAGGCCGAAAGGAACAAACCTTCCCGTGGAATCAGCTTGCGTCAAGCAGCCTGCGCGGACATTCCACCGCCACTGTGTTTACATCCCGGCGGCTGGAGCCTGGCCCTCGAGGTGGGCTGGGGAGCCGTCTTCGCGCTGGATGCACCTGCACCCCAAATAAAATTGGGGTTCTGTTATCCAGGGACGAGAGGAAGTGGATGGTGACGGCAACCAGCGGGCAATGTCGGCCTCACCTTTGCTCTCTGGAAAAATTGCAGCTTCACGTCTCTCCCTGTAGCGGTGGCTGATATTGTACGTATTCACGCATTCATCTATATGTGCACACACTATGACATTTTCTTCCTTTAAAATACATATATATATATTTTTTTTTACAGAGAGGAAGGGAGCGGGATAGAGAATTTGAAACATCAATGAGGGAGAAACATCCATCAGCCGCCTCCTGCACACCCCACACTGGGGATGTGTCCGCAGCCAAGGTACATGCCCTTGACCGGAATCGAACCTGGGACCCTTCAGTCCGCAGGCCGACGCTCTATCCACTGAGCCACACCGGCCAGGGCTGGGGCAACATTCTCTACTGACCTTGAGCAGAACAACTCATAAGGAAGAGAGGTGTTTTTTTTTTCCTCTTTTCTTTTTTTAAATCATAAGGGAAATGTCACAAGCTTTCTCCCCAGGGCGAACTGCTCCACCCAGTGGCTCAGAGCCCTGTCCTGGTGCCGTCATGCTAAAAAACACGCACAGCTGTGGCCGATCACGTGCTCCGCTGGGAGGGGTGGCCCTGTTCATTCATTCTGCCAGCTGCCAAACGCAGGGGCCGAAGTGCTGGGAGTCCCAGGTAGCCAGAAAAAAAAGGCACTTGGTGATTTGGAGAAATTGCTGGGATTGTATACAACATTCCAGGGCTGCTGACTTTTGCCCAAGGAGGAGATTCATCTTAGAACCCACTGATGGGAAAACATCTGGATTGATTGCATTTTTACCGTTTTGGCATTTGGAACTTGACTCAGTTCAACTCTCCGAGAATCTATACTAATAAAAAGGTAATATGCTAATTAGACCAGGTCATCCGGCCATCTTCCAGACATCCAACTTCCTTCCGGACAAAGCCATGGTGGTGGGGGCTGAAGCAGAGGCCATTGGGGGTGAGATCAGGCTGGCAGGGGAGGGCAGTTGGGGGCGAACTGGCCTGCAAGGGAGGCCAGATGGGGACGACCAGGCTGGCAGGGGAGGGCGCCGTTGGGGGCGACCAGGCCTGCAGGGGAGGGCAGTTGGGCGCGAGGCAGGCAAGCAGGTGAGTGGTTAGGAGCCAGTGGTCCTGGATTGCGAGAGGGATGTCTGCACAGGGATCGGGCCTAAACCAGCAGTCGGACCTCCCCTGAGGGGTCCCAGATTGGAGAGGGTGTAAGCCAGGCTGAGGGACACCCCCCCCAAGAACGGATGTCATGCACCCGGCCTCTAGTTTATTTAATAAGGGCCTACTGACAACCAAGACCCAGCTGAGGCCCGGATGGAAAGGTGACTACAACAAGGTGCCTGCCCTGAAGAGCTTACAGACTCGCAGAGGAGATAAGCAATACCCAGATCACAGGAGGCCAGGACCTGAAGGGATAATATGGTGATAAGTACAGGTCCAGTGCATGACATTCATGCACTGGGGTGGGGGGGGTGCGGAGGGGGTTCCCTGACCCCAGCCTGAGCCCTTTAGCAGCCCAGGAGCCCTCGGGGGATGTCCGACTGATGGCTTAGGAGCCCGGCTTCTGGCTGAGCGTCACTCTCCCTGTGGGAGCGCACTGACCACCAGGGGGGCAGCTCCTGTGTTAAGCGTCTGCTCCCTGGTGGTCAGTGTGCGTCATAGCGACCAGTCGTTCCGCCATTCGGTTGATTTGTATATTAGCCTTTTATTACCTACACTAATAAAAGACAAACATGCAAATTGACCGTACCTTCACTACGCCTTAAGCCATGCCCACCAGCCAATCAGAGCAACTATATGCAAATTAACCCACTCAAGATGGTGGCCGGCAGCCACGGAGCTGAAGTGAGCAGGAGGCTTGGTTGCCCCAATGATGGAGGAAGCCAAGCTTCCCGGCTGCTGCGGCGGCTCTGAGCTCCACTCAAAGCAACAAAGTTTCAATTATAGAAGATAAATAAACCCCAGATACCTGCTTTCAGCCGGCCATGGCCACAGAGCTAGAGTGAGCAGGAGCTGGCTCTTAGCTGCACTGAAGGCAACAAAGTTTCAATTATAGAAGGTAAATAAATCCCAGAATAAAAGAAAAAAAGGAGAGGCTAGAAGCTTCCATCGCTGGGGGGCTTGGCCAGCCTGAAAACGGCCCTCAGCCCCTCACCCAGACTGGCCAGGCACCCCAGTGGGGACCCCCCACCCTGAAGGGGGTGTGACCAGCCTGAAAACGGCCCTCAGCCCCTCACCCAGACTGGCCAGGCACCCCAGGGGGGACCCCCACCCTGAAGAGGGTGTGGCCAGCCTGAAAGCAGCCATCAGCCTCTCACCCAGGCTGGCCAGTCACCCCAGTGGGGACCCCCACCCTGAAGGGGGTGTGACCACCCTGCAAACAGCCATCAGCCCCTCACCCAGGCTGGCCAGGCACCCCAGCGGGACCCCCATCCTGATCCAGGACACCCTGCAGAGCAAACCAGCCGGCCCCCACCCGTGCACCAGGCCTCTATCCTATATAGTAAAAGGGTAATATGCAAACTAACCCTAACAGCAGAAAGACTGGGAATGACTGGTCACTATGACACACACTGACCACCAGGGGGCAGATGCTCAATGCAGGAGCTGCCCCCTGGTGGTCAGTGCGCTCCCACAGGGGGAGCTCTGCTCAGCCACAAGCCAGGCTGACGGCTGCCAGTACAGCGGTGGTGGTGGGAGCTTCTTCTGCCTCCTCAGCAGCACTAAGGATGTCCGACTGCAGCTAGGCCTGCTCCCTGCTTGCAAGTGGACATCCCCCGAGGGCTCCCGGGCTGCCAGAGGGATGTCTGATTGCCAGCTTAGGCCCAATTCCCCAGGGACCGGGCCTAAACTAGCAGGGGTCCCAGACTGCGAGAGGGCACTGGCCAGGCTGAGGGACCCGCCCCCCCCAACAAGTGTACAAATTTTTGTGCACCGGGCCTCTAGTATAGGATAATATCCATGTTTTAAATAAGAGGGAACCCTATGCAGTGGTATTTCAAATCCGCTGTATTTTAAAATGTAGAGAGGCACATAAACACACTGATGCCTCCAAAATATTGATTGATATTGTTCTCTTCAGCAAGATAGAAGAAAAAAGTCTAATTTCAGCCCTGGCCAGTGTGGCTCAGTGGATAGAGTGTCGGCCTGTGGACCAAAGGGTCCCGGGTTCGATTCCGGTCAAGTGCACAGGCCCAGGCTGCAGGCTTGATCCCCGGTGGGGGCCGTGCAGGAGGAAAGCGATCCATGATCCTCTCTCATCATTGATGTTTCTCTCTCTCGCTCCCTCTCCCTTCCTCTCTGAAATCAATGAAAGTATATATTTTTAAAAAGTCTAATTTCAACTGAAATGCTCAGAACGATACACTTAATTCAAATGACCTATAATACTGCCATTGCCATGAAAATTCTCTCCCTTATAGAATTCTCCAAAATGGAAAATACATACGAAGTTCCTTAGCCAGTAGGGAAATGGGGTGGAGAATTTTCCTGTGAAAGCAAGCTTCACCTCCATGCAAGGCTCTCTAGAAAGCTGGATTGGGGGGAATCCTAGGTCTCCCAGATCTTAGGACTGAATGCTCAGGGTGCCTGCCATGGTAGAGCTGGCCCTGCACGCAGGCCTCCTCGCCCACTGAGCTTCAGGTGAACAGAGAGACAGCACAGAGGGGAGGGGGGTGGGTGGGGAGGATCAGGGGTTGCCGCCCACCTGTTCTTACCGTATGGGAACCCAGCACACTGCAGGGCGGGAGGGCATGCTGGGTAAGGCGTGACCTGTCTGTCACACATGAGCCCTGCTCCCATGAGCCCTGGCCCTGCATGTCAGACTCTCTTTCATCCCCCGTGGGCATCGGGGAAAAGGGAGGGGAGATGCCAGTTTTCCAGAGACCGAAAGAAGATGACAACACTGGATGCTTGGATGTGTGTGAGGAAGACGGCCTGAGCCCTGACTGGCTTAGCTCAGTGGATAGAGCATCGGCCTGCGAACTGAAGGGTCCCAGGTTCGATTCCGGTCAAGGGCGTGTACCTTGGTTGCGGGCACATCCTCCGTAGGGGGCGTGCAGGAGGCAGCTGATCCATGTTTCTCTCTCATTGATGTTTCTAACTCTCCCTCTCCCGTCCTCTCTGAAATCAATACAAATATATTTAAGCCCTGGCTGGTTTGGCTCAGTAGATAGAGCGCCGGCCTGCAGACTGAAGGGTCCTGGGTTTGATTCCGGGCAAGGGCACCTGCCTGGGTTGCGGGCTTGATCCCCAGGGTGGGGCGTGCAGGAGGCAACCAATCAATGATTCTCATCATTGATGTTTCTATCCTTCTCTCCCTCTCCCTTCCTCTCTGAAATCAATTATATATATATATATATATATATATTCTTTTTTCTTTTTAAATGCTACAGCAATGACCCTCAGATCTTAGTGGCTTAACACTGAGTTTACCTTTCACTACATTTCACGTCCAACGCAGGTCAAAAGGTCTGCTCCACACCTTTCAGCAGAAGCATCCAGAACACAGGGCCTGGGGGAGGAAGGGGGGGGGGGGGGGGGCACTGAGAATCCCAGGCCGCCCATCACCTCATCCCACCTGATCTCTTGGGTCAGAATGGGTCACGTGACCCTGCCGCGTCGCCAGGGGACTGGACGGTGAGCTGCCTTATCTCTGCTGTAGGTCCTAGACGCCACGCGCTCACTGTTGCAATGCTGAGACTGGCGTTCCTCGCTGGTGTGATTCTTGCGAGTCTGTTGCCCTCTCTGAACTTGACTCCCCAGAAGGGGGAGAGCCTGGTATTTCTTATGTGCCTGGTCCAGGGCCTGGCACATGGCAGGTGCCCAGTCTGTGGCGTGAACGGCCGGTGGCAGAAAGTAAAGGGAGGATCAGTCCGGGAGTTGCTCTGAGAAGTGAAGCAGGGAGGACCGAGAAAGCAATGCTGTCAAATTCTTAACAATATCTTTTGATTGATTTCAGAGAGGGGGAGAGAGAGAAACATCCATGATGAGAGAGAATCCTGGATCGGCCGCCTCCTGCACGCCCCCCACCGGGGATGGAGCCCGCAACCCGGGCGTGTGCCCTGAGCGGGAATCGAACCGTGACCTCCTGGTTCCCAGGTAGACACTGAGTTACATGGCCGGGCTCAGCATTTTAATGTTGAGTCCTAACTGATTTGGCTGGAAGGATAGAGCGTCGGCCTGCGGACTGAAGGTCCCAGGTTCGATTCCGGTCAAGGGCACACGCCTTCGTGCGGGCTTGGTCCCCAGTGGGGGACGTGCAGGAGGCGGCCAGTGGGTGATTCTCTCTCATTATTGATGTTTCTGTCTCTCTTTCCCTCTCCCTTCTTCTCTGAAGTTAATAAAGATATATTTTAGAAAAATTTTAATGTTCAACCAAACATCACTGAATACAGTGGGGCAGTCTGAGTGACACAGCTCATTGTTGGGGCAGGAGTTCTCCAGCAAGAACAGAACAGGTTGCAAACATAGAAGGAAAGGAAAATAAATAGGACCCTGGGGCATCGGTGGCTTTGCGTGGGGGGGGGGGGGGGGGCAGGAGGGGAATCCCTAAATTCCAATGCAGTTTCACGGAGGGACGGGTTTGACTTCTTCCTCAGGGCGTTTTTGGGCCTAGATAGGACCAAGGTGGGACTCCTGGGCAGCCATGGGAAGAGTTTGGTGTATCAGCTGTTCCCCCCCCCCTCGCCTCCCCCTGCACCGAAATAAGATCAGCTGCCCATTCAAAAAACAGTGTTTTATCAGCCTTGGTTTGCACACCCCAAAGGCTCAGCCAGGGTCTGGACGGTAGCGGAGCAGACTTTGCAAGTCGGTGACTTCGGGCTTTGCATCTGCTGCTCCGGGTTAGCTTATTAACAGCAGGGCTCAGGGTGTTTCAGTTTGGAAGATAAATTGCAAAGTCATCCTCCTTATATGTAACAACTAGGGGCCCGGTGCACAAATTCGTGCACAGGGTGGGGGGGGGTTCCGATCAGGGCGGAGGGAGGTTGCTGGGGGTGGGAGGGGGTTGGGGGAGGGGTCAGGGGAGGTTGGCTGTGAGAGGCACTGGGGCTGGTCTACCTGTGGCTTGGTGGGTTAGGCTTTTATATATATAGATGGCAACTGGCTGAAAGGGTGACTCCAGACCCTAGAAGGGCAGGGAGGAACAAACATGACCGGGGCTGCCCACACCCAGTCAGCGTGTGGGCCCGCTGGTTTCAGGCCCCGGAGGTGGGGCCCTTGGCTGGGCGGAAAGCCCAGGCGCTTCAACCACTTTCTAGAAAACACGGTCTGAGAAGAGGTGGGGTGGGCTCCTCGCCTGGCCGGGCGCCACCCTCCTGACCCCGGGGAAGGCATGCCAGGCACCGAGCAGCAGTTTTCCTAGGAGAAAAGGGGCTTGGCCTCGGTCACCCCATAATGCGGCCGAGCCCCGGAGGTCACGGGAGGGCAAAGTGCACCAGCCAGCCGTGGCGCACGCTGACCGGGCCAGCTCAGAGCCAAGGACTCTGCAGTCAGATCAGAAACCGGGTCCTGGGCGGGAGGGCGGGAGGGAGGGGAGGAGGGAGAGCTCGCGCCCGGGAGAGCGTGCCCCCGGGGAGGGGCACGCAGAGCCCGCGTGCTAGGTGCCCAAGAGACGCAGAGTTCCACGGCGACCCGGTCGCGCTCCTGGGCCTCCGCGTCCGGTGCGCCCCCGCCTCCTCGCCCCGCTCACCCCTCAGATCCCGCCCCGGGAGAGGAGCAGCCACATAAAGGACTGGGGGGGGGGTGGTGCGGGGGAGGGGGCGCTTGGAAAGCCGGACGAGGTCCCGCCAAGCGCGGGGACCGGCCCCCGCAAGTCACAGGGGATGGCACCCGGCCCTCCTCCCGCTGCTCCAGAAAACAGGTCACCGCTGAGACCGGCTCCCAGGGCGGGGACGGCGCGCGGGGCCCCAGCCCGGCCGAGCGCTTACGTAAGGCCAACCGGCGGCGGCGGCGGCGCCCCGACTCCCCCGATCGCGCGCAGCGCAGAGCCCCGGCCCCGCGGCCTCCGTCCCGGCCTCCCTCCCCGGGACAGCGGGGAAGGCCCGGGACCCCCCGGCCGGCCCCGGCCCCGGCGCCGGCCTCCCTCCGAGATGGGCGGTGGCGTCCGCCCGCGGCCGCCCGCTTCCCGGGGGAGGAGCAGCGCATCGCGCAAGCATCCGGCAGCGGCGAGGGGGCGGGGGCAGGCGAGAGGAGGAAGCGGGATTTAAACGAAAGGCGGTGACGCCACACAAAAGCTTTCTATAGGCTCCCGGGAGGCGGCGGCCGAGGCGGCGGCGGGGGCGAGGCCGGCCGGGACCAGGGGAGCCTCCGGCGGCCGGCGATCGGGCGGGCGGCGCGCCCAAGACCGCGCGCTCCGAGGTGCCGAGCGGGGAGGAGGCGGCGTCCCCCCGCGCCTCGCGGCCCCCGCCCTTCCTTCCCGTCTCCCCGGCTCGCTCGGAAGTTGGAGGTTTGGCAAAAAATGGCAGAAGCCGGGGCCCGGGCGGGTGGCCGCCGCACCGCGGGGACCTTGTGAGTTTGGCCACCGCCGCCGCCGGGGACACGCGCGCGCCGAGGACGCCCCGTCCGATGCGCAGGGCCCGCGGAGAGGACGCGCCGGGCATGGACTCGCGCCCACGGTCGCCAGCTGCGGGGCGCGGGGCCGGAGGGCGTGCCGCCCGGGCGCCGGGCCGCGCGCTGTGAGTCGCGAGGCGGGAAGGGCCGCCGGGCGTGGCGTGGCGGGCGGACGGACGAACGGAACGCGAGCGGGCGGCCTCCGTGCTCATCCGTGCAGCTGCCCCCCGACTGACTCGGCCACACCGGCCACACCCTCGGCCCCCGCCGCCGCCGGGCCGCTTCCCGAGACCCGGGGGGACGGGAGATGCGCCGCGGAGGCCGCGCGTCCCCCCAGCGCCAGGCCGGGCCACCGTCGCGGGGACGTGCCGCCGCGCGGGGTCGCGGCTCCCGGAGCCCACGTGCACCGCCGAGCCGCGGAGGCTGACAGCTGAGCCGCCCGGGGCCCGCCGCGCGCCCGTCTCCTCCCCGAGGAAGGGATTTGGATTTCAAAGAAAGGAAGGAAGGAAGGAAGGACAACTCCCAGCTTCCCCTCCCGCCCGCCCGCTCCGGCGGCTGGGCCGGGCCATGCCCAGGAAGGCGGCGGCGGCGGCGGCGGCCCCGGCGAAGGGACTTTCCTGGCAGCCCGGCCCCGAGGAGCGTGCGCTGTGAGTTGGCGGCGCCCGGTTCATGGTTCCTGCACGTCCTCCCGGAGGCCGGAGGCCCAACGCCGCAGCCCCATCCCGCGCCTGGAAGAGCCTCCTGCGTCCCCCAGCCCGTGGGCCCGCCCCGCGCCCCCGCCGCCGCCGGCCCGCGCCCTCCGCCCGCGGCGGTGGATGGCATGATGGTGCGGGGACGGCACCGCGGCCCCGGCCAGCTGAGTCGCGACGGCCGCGCGGGCGGCGGCAGGGACAGCGGCAGCGGCGGCGGTAGCGGGGTCCCCAGCGGCATGCCAGTGCCCCCCGGGCGCCATGGCTAGCGGCAGCGCGGGGAAGCCCAGCGGCGAGGCGGCGGCTTCTCCGGCTCCTACGAGCGGCGCCGTCGGGGGGACCAGCTCACAGCCGCGGAAACGGCTGGTGGCCGTGTGTGACCAGTGCAAGGGCAAGATGCAGCTGGTGGCCGACCTGCTCCTGCTGTCCAGCGAGGCCCGGCCCGTGCTCTTCGACGGCCTGGCCTCCTCCTCTTCCTCCTCCTCTTCCTCCTCCTCCTCCTCCGCTGCCGTCGGTGCCGGCGCCGCCGCAGAGTCCTTCGAGCAGTGCCGGGACACCATCATCGCGCGCACCAAGGGGCTGTCCATCCTCACCCACGACGTGCAGAGCCAGCTGAACATGGGCCGCTTCGGCGAGGCGGGGGACAGCCTGCAGGAGCTGGGCGACCTGGTGGTGTCGCTGACCGAGTGCTCGGCGCACGCGGCCTACCTGGCGGCCGTGGCCACGCCGGGGGCCCAGCCCGCGCAACCGGGGCTGGTGGACCGTTACCGGGTGACGCGCTGCCGGCACGAGGTGGAGCAGGGCTGCGCCACGCTGCGCGCCACACCGCTGGCCGACCTGACCCCGCAGCTGCTGCTCGAGGTGTCGCAGGGCCTGTCGCGCAACCTCAAGTTCCTGACGGACGCGTGCGCCCTGGCCAGCGACCGGTCGCGGGACCGCTTCGCGCGCGAGCAGTTCAAGCTGGGCGTCAAGTGCATGAGCACGAGCGCGTCGGCGCTGCTGGCCTGCGTGCGCGAGGTCAAGGCGGCGCCCAGCGAGCTGGCCCGCGGCCGCTGCGCGCTCTTCTGCGGGCCCCTGGCGCAGGCGGTGGGCGCGCTCGTGGGCTTCGCCACGGAGCCGCAGTTCCTGGGGCGCGCCGCCGCCCTGAGCGCCGAGGGCAAGGCGGTGCAGACGGCCATCCTGGGCGGCGCCATGAGCGTGGTGTCGGCCTGCGTGCTGCTGACCCAGTGCCTCAGGGATCTGGCGCTGCACCCCGAAGGCGGCGCCAAGATGACGGACCACCGGGAGCGGCTGCGGCACTCGGCCTGCGCCGTGGCCGAGGGGTGCGCGCTGCTGTCTCAGGCTTTGAGGGAGAGGTCTTCGCCCAGGACTTTACCGCCAGTGAATTCCAATTCTGTGAATTAGCACCCCCCACCCCCCCCCTCCCCACCCCCTCCCCCCCCTCCCCGCCCCCTGGAATAAAGGAAGATGCTTATCGTCTGCCCCTCTCAATTTATACCAAAGAAATCGTAGGTGAAGCTCCCCCCACACCCCCCCCCACCTTCCCCTCCATGTTAGATGCTCCCGAGGAATCTTCCAGAAGCCAGAGCCGCGCATCTGATTTATTTTTACGCGCACGCACCTGGGGCCCCCCAGAGCCCAGCAGCCCACGCTGCAGGGATGTGGAGATACGGGGAGAGGGGGTGCTGGCTGCCCTGGCAGGGGTCCCCCACCGCACCCCCAGCTCCTCTCCGGGAGTCCTTCACCCAAACCTGATTAGTTCATTGGGCAGGAAGGAGGTCATGAGTTCATTTCTTTTTTTGGTCCTTTTTTTTTTGTTTTGTTTTGTTTCCTGATGAAAAGAAAGGTTACCTCAGTTCGCACTCCTTAGACATGGATGTAGCTATCCCCCCCCCCCCCCTTTTTTTTTATATGTTGTTGATTTTTTTTTTTCTCAGTTGGATGAGGCGTCGACTTGGTGTGGAGAGAGTCTGAGCTCGCCAGGTGATGTGCAAATGTAGGGGGTCGGGGGGAGCTCCTGTGAGCGTGTTTTATTTTTCTGATTGACACTAGAGTGATTCTCCGCCTCCCCTCCAATGTCAAGTTTGTACCTTGCATGTACTGGAGTATTTATTTCATCTATTAAAGTGTTATGTTTCTCAGACGGCTCTGGGCGGTCCTTGTGCGCGGGCGGCCACTGCGAGGTGGCAGGCGCGCTGCTGGGTGCGGGGGACGGAGCAGGCCTCCGGGGAGGGGGCCCCCTGTTCCCCGCCCGCGGCCCTGCCTACCTCTCCCTCCGGCTCCTTCCCCAGCAGCCTTGAACTCGGGGAGGGCAAGTCTCGCCCAGATGTTCTCGGCCTGTCTCTCCGCGATGAGTCCCGGCCGTTCTGTGCAGTCAGCTGTCCCTCAGCTGCGGGCCTGTCGCCTCTTTAATGGGGTCAGGTCTGTTCAGGTCCGGCTACTCACCATTTCAGAAGGTTCTAGATTTTTAAAAAAATAGATAAAGGGTGTCCCAGAATTCACGCAAGAAGTAATTTTGAGAGAAAACACAGGTTTGTAATTAAAAATTGTAGATTTTTTATTGATTCATAAAGAAGACAGTCTAGGGTTATGTGTGGAATAGCACATCGGGTCCATGGCCTCCCCGGCTTTGCTGGCACAGACGCAAAGCCGCGGTCTTCATGGGTCTCCCTTGCCCCTGCTCCTGGGCCATCATTGGTCCTTGGGGATGCTGATCCAATGGAAGGGATTGGCATCCAAGGGCAGCAGATACTAGAATCTGATTCAATCAACCAAGTAAAATTAGGCTTCTGTTTTTGTTAATGCTCACGCAAAATTAAAATCTTGCGTGAATTTTGGGACACCCTTTATATATTTTTAAAATATATTTTTATTGATTTCAGAAAGGAAGGAAGGGGGGAGAGAGAGGTAGAAACATCCATGATGAGAGAGATTCATGCATCGGCCGCCTCCAGCACGCCCCCCCATTGGGGATCGAGCCCACAGCCCGGGCATGTGCCCTTGGCCGGAATCGAACCTGGGACCCTTCAGTCCGCAGGCCGACGCTCTATCCACTGAGCAGCACCGGCCAGGGCTAAAATATATTTTTATTGGTTTCAGAGAAGAAGGGAGAGAGAGAGAGAGAAACACCCATGGTGAGAGAGAATCATGGATCGGCCGCCTCCTGCACGCCCCCCACTGGGGATGGAGCCTACAACCCGGGCCTGTGCCCTTGACCGGAATCGAACCCGGGACCCTTCAGTCCACAGGCTGATGCTTTATCCACCGAGCCACACTGGCCAGGGCAAGGGTTCTAGATTTTTTTTTTAGTGGCGGGACCGGCATTCGGCCAAGTGTTAAGAACTTCCTAGAATCCCAGCGCGATTGCGGGCCAAAGGGTTATGGCTGTGACCTTGATCTTGTACGACAGGCTCTGGTGGGTTGTGTGTTGGAAGAACGCTTTGTTAACTGAAAGTTTGGGGTTACGGGAAGGTAGCTTTCGCTGCTGCAGACGTTTTCAGAAAAAGGACGGGGCGAGGAGCGGGTGGTGTTGCTGAAGCTAGAGACGTTTTGGACAATTTTTATTTTTTTCACGGACGTACAACGGATGCCGTCCAGCTCGCGCTGGGCAGAGAAGCTGCGGCGAGCTTTGCCTTTGCTCAGGTGCCCTATTCCTTGGGGTGGGTTGTGCGGCCTAAAGCCTTGCGGTTCCCACAGATCTGAGAAGGAAGACTTCTCACCGAATATGCGAGGAGGAACGGACAGCCGCATGCACTGAGAGTGGCTGTCTTTATTTTTTTAAAAAGTATATTTATTGATTTTTTTTACAGAGAGGAAGGGAGAGGGATAGAGAGTTAGAAACATCGATGAGAGAGAAACATCGATCAGCTGCCTCCTGCACACTCCCCACCGGGGATGTGCCCGCAACCAAGGTACATGCCCTTGACCGGAATCGAACCCGGGACCCTTTGGTCCACAGGTTGACGCTCTACCCACTGAGCCACACCGGCTAGGGCACTTTTTTCCCTCCTGGTTAAGCAGTAGCTGCTGTTAACATTTACTTGTATTTAAGGTGTTGACTTGTAACATTTCAAAACCTCCCCTGAAGTCTTTCACTTCCCATGGCGGCCTCTTCACCTCTTCCCCCTCTGTCTCTAAGATCAAGTTCAGGGTTCCTTTATTTTATTGATTTTTTTTACAGAGAGGAAGGGAGAGGGATAGAGAGTTAGAAACATCGATGGGAGAGAAACATCGATCAGCTGCCTCCTGCACGCCCCCCACTGGGGATGTGCCCGCAACCCAGGTACATGCCCTTGACCGGAATCGAACCCGGGACCCTTCAGTCCGCAGGCCGACGCTCTATCCACCGAGCCATACCAGCCAGGGTTCCTCCTCCAGCAGGTGACTCGAAGTGAATTCTGCTGGCCTGTTTTCCCAGAAGCGTTCGGGGGACAGCGTGAGGGACCTGTGTGTGGACACAGACACTGCCGATCTCTCCCAGCCCTGTGCCCGCCCTGGCCCGGCTCGGGGCTTGGACACAGGCCTTTGCCAGCGTCACGCTGTCCCACAGCCCCAGGTTGCTCAACTTGTTTGTAAAACAGCCCTGGTCTTTTTTAAAAATATATTTTATTGATTTTTCACAGAGAGGAAGGGAGAGGGATAGAGAGTTAGAAACATCGATGGGAGAGAGACATCGATCAGCTGCCTCCTGCACACCCCCCACTGGGGATGTGCCCGCAACCGAGGTACATGCCCTTGACCGGAATCGAACCCGGGACCCTTTGGTCCACAGGTTGACGCTCTACCCACTGAGCCACACCGGCCAGGGCCACGGCCCTCGTCTTTACAGAGGAGCAGCTCAGACCTACTTCGCTGGGTTTAATAAGGTCAGCGCAGGTAGCTGGGCCCAGGAATAAAATCGCACTGGCCTCATTTATTTTTATTTTAAATGAAACCGCACTAGGGTTCATGTCATTGACATCAATTCGCAGGCTTTTCTGAGGCTCCAGGGCACGTCTCCGTACGCAGGCCCCACGGGCACCGTCCTGACGGGGGATGTGGAAAACCTGCCCTCGGACGGTCACGGGAGCAGGAACCGTCATGGCTCAGCTTGCAGGACAAAGGCCACCACTGCCCTGGCCGGTGTGGCTCAGTGGATAGAGCGTCGGCCTGTGGACTGAAGGGTCCCGGGTTCGATTCCCGGTCAAGGCCACGTGCCCGGGGTTGCAGGCTCCTTTCCTCTGAATATAAAATCAATAAAAATATATGTTAAAAAGAAAAAGCCCTCACTAATGACAGTCACCCCAAGTCAACGGGACCAAGGCTTCCAGACGCAGGGCTTTGCTAGTATTAAGCAGACATGTCTTCCCGGGCTGTTTAAAGCTTGGCCTTTTTAAAAAATATATATTTTTATTGGTTAGAGAGGAAGGAAGAGGGAGAGAGAGAGAGACATCCATGATGAGAGAGAACCATGGACCGGCTGCCTCCCGCACGCCCCCTGCCGGGGATCGAGCCCGCAACCCGGGCGTGTGCCCTTGACCGGGAATCGAACCCGGGACCCTTCAGTCCGCAGGCGGATGCTCTATCCACTGAGCCACACCGGCCAGGGCGTCAGCCCTGCCTTTTTCTATTCATTCTGGGTTGATGTTAGGAAATACAAAAATTACGTGTGTGTGTGTGTGTGTGTGTGTGTGTGTGTGTGTACATGTATGTGTGAGTGAATACATACATATGTTTCTCTCCCTACCTTTATCTTCACCTCCACCCCGGTTTTTTCCCTAATCCAGGCCCATGTTTTGCAGAAACTAGCTGGTTTTACCGTCCTGGGAACATCAGTTTTGTCTGATTGGTTGTTTTATAAACACTTTTTTTTTTTAAAGCTGGCACAGGGATCTCAAATATTTGGCAGTTTTGAAACAGCTAATTTTAACCGAAACACCTGCTTTTGGGAATGACTGTGACTATGGCAACACGCCGTCAGGCAGCGGGTTTGAAAAGCCGCCTGCGCGATGCCCGGGAAAGGCCGGGGGAGGAGGCGGCCCTCCCCTCGCCGCCCTGGGCGCCTGGCCTCCCTGTGGACACAGATACGGCCGATCTCTCCCAGGCAAATTTATTTATTTTTATTTTGTAAAAAGAATATCTTCATTGATTTCAGAGAGGAAGGGAGAGGGAGAGAGAAACAGAAACATCCATGAGGAGAGAGCATCATGGACCGGCCGCCTCCTGCACGCCCCCTACTGGGGATCGAGCCTGCAACCCGGGCCTGTGCCCTTGACCGGGAATCGAACCCGGGACCCTTCAGTCCGCAGGCCGACGCTCTATCCACTGAGCCACACCGGCCAGGGCTGGAGCGCTTGCTTTAGGACAGCGGTTCTCACCCTGTCGGTCGCGACCCCTTTGGCGGTCGAATGACTCTTTCACAGGGGTTGCCTAAGACCATTCTGCATGTCAGATGTTTACATGACGATTCATCACAGGAGCCACATGACAGCGATGAAGGAGCCACGGAAATAATGTTATGGTTGGGTCACAACATGAGGAGCTGTGTTTAAAGGGCCAGAAGGTTGAGAACCGCTGCTTTAGGGTCATGTGGGTGCGTGAGCGGTCAGCTCTGCTGGCAGGAGAAGGCTCACAGCTTGACCACCCGGATAGTGGAGGGGAAAGTGCGATGCCGGGTCTGTGACTGGGCCAGAGGTGACCGGACAGCCCCTCCCTCCAGCTCAGGGCCCGGCACGCGTGTGACTCTGACGTGCCTGTGTGCGCAGCACGCCCACGATGAGTACGCATCAGCAGGTCATCCCGTGGCCGGAGAAACGGCGCTTCGAACGGCCATTCATTCGGCAAGTGTTCCTCGGGGCCCCGTGGGTGCGGGCAGGGTGCTGGGCACGGAGCGCAGGGGAGCGAGGCCTGGTTCCTCCGCTTGCAGACACGCGGAGCTGCTACGGGCGCGGGTCCTGGACACACGGCGTCAGCAGCGGCCTGGGCCCTCCCTCCGGCTGTTGGATAGAAACGGGGTCGAGCCAGGCCGCCCAGCTTGAGCCCCGCGGGACCTAGGCACCAGGAGGTCAGGGTTCGATTCCCGGTCGGGGCACAGGCCCAAGTTGTGGGCTCGGACCCCAGTGTGGGGTGTGCAGGAGGCAGCCGGTCCATGGTTCTCTCCCATCATGGATGTTTCTCTCTCCCTCTCCCTTCCTCTCTGAAATCAATAAAATATATATATATATTTTTAAAAAAATGCACTAAAAAAATGAAAAGAAACTGGGGTGTCTCAGCCTGCGGTTCCAGGCCTCCCTGCTGATGCTGACGGGCGCCCAGGCCGCAGACCCACGGCCTGCGGGCCTTTCTGCGTCCTGCACCCCCCACACTGGGGATCGAGCCACAGCGGGGCCTGTGCCCTGACCGGGAATCGAACCCTGACCTCCTGGTTCCTAGGTCGCGGCTCAGCCACGACGGCTTGGCTGGACCCCATTTCTGTTCCCCGACGGCTCCCGGTGCCCAGCACGGCTGTGTCTGTGTCTGGAGGCAGCAGTGTTCCCGCAAGTTGCGCGTTTGCTCAGGTGTGGGTTCCCGGGGTGCTGGGAGCCCCTCCCTTCAGCTGGAGGAGATGATCCGTCCCGCCTGCCTCTTGGAATTGGCAGGTTTTGCTCTGTGTTTTTGTGTGAGCATGACTCTGTGCATGTGCATGCGTGTGCGTGCGCGTGTGCATGTGTGTTTTCCTGTGTGCGCACGCATGTGTGCATGTGTGTGTGTTCCTGTGTGCGTGCATGCGTGTGTGCGTGTGCTTACAAGCACAGAGTTCTCCCCCTCCCCCTGCCGCCCTTTTGGGATGAACTCAAGTCAGAGTAAACGGCCAAATTAGCTTTCTATGTTTTTGTTACATTTTTATTGATTTCAGAGAGGAAGGGAGAGGGAGAGAGAGACACACATCAGTGATGAGAGAGAATCACGGATCGGCTGCCTCCTGCACGCCCCCTACTGAGGGATTGAGTCCGCCACCCGGGCCTGTGCCCTGACCGGGAATCGAACCCGGGACCTTTCAGTCCACAGGCCGACGCTCTATCCACTGAGCCACACCGGCCAGGGCTGCAAGCGCATCTAGATTTGTCAGCGTGATTGGCACACCCCCCACACCCTGATGTTAAACCTCATTTCCTAAGAGCACACCCATCTCCAGGTTTTGCTGACGCCGGGCACGGGCCCTCTGATCCCCGCGTCTGGAGAGGGCGCCGAGTGCGGGCTGCCCCCGAAAACCCGCTCGCGCTGCTGGTTTCTGGCTCAGCTCTCATCTGCCCACATTCTCGGTGCCACTCAGGATGCTGGCTGAGTGACACATCGGCAGCGAGTCGCCGTGGCGACGCTGTCAGCAGCTCCTTACGGGGCTGAGGTCGGAGTCAGACCTCTGACGTTGGAGATCTGACGTGGGAACCCGGGCTAATTCCACGCTCACCGACGGACGCCCTCTCCCCCAGCTGTTCTTTGCGTGATGACTGTCAGCTTCCTGTTCCAAGGTAACTAGAGGCCTGGTGCACGATATCCATGCACTTGGGGGAGGGAGGGTCCCTCAGCCGGCAGGCGGACATCCTTAGCGCTGCCGTGGAGGTGAGAGAGGCTCTGCCACCGCCGCTGCGCTCGCCAGCCGTGAGCCCAGCTTCTGGCTGAGCGGCGCTCCCCCTGTGGGAGTGCACTGACCACCAGGGGGCAGCTTCTGTGTTGAGCGTCTGCCCCCGGTGGTCAGTGCACGTCATAGCAACCGGTCGTCCTGCCGTTCGGCAATTTGCATATGAGCCTTTTATTCGATAGGATTGGAAGGTCATTCCAGCACCTCCCCTCAGATAAGGGAGAGAGGAGGAGAGAGGGAGAGACAGAGAGAAACATGGATGTGAGAGAGACATCGATGGGTTGCCTCCTGCATGAGCCCTGACCAGGGCCCGGGCTGGGGAGGAGCCTGCAACCGAGGTCCGTGCCCTTGACCAGACTCGAACCCGGGACCCTTCCGTCCACGGGCCGATGCTCTATCCACTGAGCCACACCGGCCAGGGCTAAAATGACTTTCTTAAACATTTCTGTGGTGGTTCCGTTTTAGTTAAACTTTCCTTTTCCTGTCAGTTCCATGATTAAGCTATTTCTAAAAACGTGAATAGGATTCTAGTTTTATCTTCACTTAGAATTTATTTTTTTTAAATTTTTTTGATCGTAGAGAGAGAGGAAGGGAAAGAGGGAGGCATCGACTTCGTTGTTCCACGTGTTGATGCGTTCACGGGTGGATTCTTACCTGTGCCCTGAGCAGGGATCGAACCCGCAACCTCCGCGTCCCGGGGTGGTGCTCTGGCCAGCTGAGCTCCCCGGCCGGGGCTGGGATTGAATTCCTAAAGTGGTTCGTGATGCTGGGGAACGTCGTCCGCGGGAGAACCAGCCAGATCAGGGGAGGGGTGTCTGCAGCCGTCTGAGCAGTTTCCAGGAGGCCGTGTCGTTATGTGGAGTCCGTCCGTGGGCTTTCGGTGGATGTGGCTTGTGACCGGAGATCCCCGTGCAGACGCCTCTAAACCCAGTTTGCTTGGCCACAGGGGCCCTGATAACTCCGGGCGAAGTAGGAGTTTTCCGCCCTGGCCGGGTGCCTGGCTGGCTGAGCATCGTCTGGATGCTCTGGGGTTGCCGGTTCGGTCCCCGTTTGGGGCACATCAACCAGTGAATGCAGGGAGGGCTTGATGATTCTCTCTCCCCCTCTCTCCTTTCCCCTCTCTCTAAACATCCATGATGAGAGAGAATCACGGATCGGCTGCCTCCTGCACGCCCCCTATGAGGGATGGAGCCTGCAACCCAGGCTCGTGCCCTTGGCTGGAATCGAACCCGGGACCCTTCAGTCCGCCAGCCAACGCTCTATCCACTGAGCCACACCGGCCAGGGCGGGCAGCCAATTTTTAGACCTGAAACGGCAGCTTCTAATAGTCGGTATTTCAGTGCACTTATTGAGCACCAACTGTATGCAGCGAGCCCGGGCCCACAGTGGACCGGACGGGACTGCCTGGCCAGGCTGTGGCCATCTCCACCCCCCAGCCTCCCCCACCCCCTCCCCACCCAAGCCTCATGTCAGCGTCACTGATATCAGGCCACCCCGTGTGCTCCCAGCCGCCCCCGGGCTGGTGTGGCCTCCACATGGGGTGTCTCTCCATCCCCCGGGCGGTGCAGGCCGAGTCCAGGCCTCCGTGCCCCAGACGGGGCTGCCCGGCTCGGCGGGTCCTCGGAAGCCGTCCAGGGATTGGGGTGGAGCCCACGGAAGACTAAGAGGCCCCGGAGGGACCGACTCCCCACTCCCCCCAATATCCCCCAGCTGGTCTGGTTCCTGGGCCTCCGGAAACCTTGGCCCCAGGCTGGGAGCTGCAGACGCGGTGCCCGCAGCCACGGCTCCCGCCCGCACGCGGGGACAGGGATGGAGAAGGGCACCTTGTTCCCACACCCGAGTTTAGAACCGTGCTCCCCGGGGAGCCACGGACGGCAGCGTGAGAACGGACGGAGGGAGGGGCCCTGGCTGCCCGTTCCATGACTGTCATCACACAGGACTGTCCACAGGCAGGTGAGGGTCGGAACCGCGGGTTTAGGCAGAGCTGGGGGTGAGCGGCCCCCACCCGCACCCCAGCCTGCCCAGGCCCAGGCCCAGGCCCAGGCCCAGGCCCGTGCAGGGAGGGGAGAGGCTGAGCTGTAGGGAAGGGAAATGGGGCGCTCAGCCGTAGTCCTGCTCAGGGTGCACACGGGAGCCAACCACTAGGCCTTCCTCTCGCACATCGATGCTCCCCTCTGCCTCTCCCTCTCCCTCCCTCACTCTCTCAAACCCATAAAAACACATTGTTCAAGTACGGTGCGAGCCCTGGCCGGTGTGGCTCAGTGGATAGAGCGTCGGCCTGTGGACTGAAGGGTCCCGGGTTCGATTCCAGTCAAGGGCACATGCCGGGGGTGTGGGCTCCATCCCCAGCGGGGGGCGTGCAGGAGGCGGCTGATCCATGATCCTCTCTCATCATGGATGTTTCTCTCTCTCCCTCTCCCTTCCTCTCTGAAATCAATAAAAATATCCTATATAGTCCTAACCGGTGTGGCTCAGCGGATAGAGCGTCGGCCTGCAGACTGAAAGGTCCCGGGTTCGATTCCGGCCAAGGGCATGTACCTTGGTTGCGGGCACATCCCCAGTGGGGGGTGTGCAGGAGGCAGCTGATCGATGTTTCTCTCTCGTCGATGTTTCTAACTCTCTATCCCTTTCTGCTCCTCTTTGTAAAAAAATCAATAAAATATATTTTTTAAAAAAATCCTATACACAGTGGGGCCTTGACCTACGAGTGTCCCGACGAACGAGTTTTTGAGATACGAGCCGTCTCTCGGCCAATTTTTTGCTTTGAGTGGCAAGTTAAAATTCGGGTGACGAGCAGCTTCAGATACCCCACCGCTAGTCGGCGCAGCGAACGTCACAGTGAACGTCACACCATCGGCCCAGCATCACGTGTCTCACTCGTTCACTGTTGATTTGACATACGAGTGATTTGAGTTACGAGCTCCGTCACGGAACGAATTAAACTCGTAAGTCAAGGCCCCACTGTAGTAAGAGCCTAATATGCTAAGTGTCCGGTCGTCCATTCAACCAATCAAAGCGTAAGATGCTAATGATATGTTAAGGCCGCTCAACCACTCACTACAATGTGCACTGACCACCAGGGGGCAGACGCTCTGTCCTGTAGGTTAGCTTGCTGCTGGGGTCCAGCCGATCAGGGCTGAGTGAGACAGGCTGGACCAGCCCTGGAGCCCTCCTGCAGCTCCTCCCCCTGGCCGGCCCCACCCCTGATGGGCCCCCGTCGGGACAGGCTGGCTGGACCCCGCCTGTGCACAAATTCATGCACCGGGCCTCTAGTCTTATATAATAAAGAGGTAATATGCAAATTGATCATCACGCCCTCGCACAAAGATGGCCGCCCCCATGTGGTCACAAGATGACCACCACGAGGTGGCTGGCCAGGGAGGGCAGTTGGGGGTGATCAGGCCAGCAGGGGAGCAGTTAGGCGTCGATCAGGCTGGCAGGGGAGTGGTTGGGGGTGATCAGGCCGGCAGGGGAGCAGTTAGGTGTCGATCAGGCTGGCAGGGGAGTGGTTGGGGGTGATCAGGCCGGCAGGGGAGCAGTTAGGTGTCGATCAGGCTGGCAGGGGAGTGGTTAGGGGGGGATCAGGCAGGCAGGCGAGTGGTTGGGAGCCAGCAGTCCCGGATTGTGAGAGGGATGTCCGACTGCCGGTTGAGGGGCCTAAACCGGCAGCCGGACATCCCCCGAGGGGTCCCAGATTGGAGAGGGTGCAGGCTGGGCTGAGCGACACTCCCCAGTGCACAAATTTCATGCACCGGACCTCCAGTGTATATATATGAAAAGAGACTGTACTTGGGGAACACGTCCCCTAGGAGGGGCGCCGTCTGTCCCTTTAGAGTGGGGCTGGGGTCGCGCTGGGGCGAGGGGGCCTCAGACTGGGCACGACTTCCCTCGTCTTTATAAATGGGCCTTACTTACGGACCTCCTTAGCGGCATGCTCTGGCCCGGCCGCTGCTCTTCGTGGTGAAGACTGGCGAACTATGTGAGTTGTGCCGTAGACTCACCACCGCTGAGCCCTGAGGCCGGCTCGGAGCTGGGGCGGGGGAAGAGGGGGAGGAATGTGTGAGCTCTGGCCATTGGGTGCTGAAGGTTACAGCCGCGCTTGCAATCGACTCCTGGTTCGAGTTGGAAGGCCCTGCAAGCCATGACGTAATGTCCCGGGGCGTCGAGGGCTGGTGCTGGCTGTCACCGTGGTGCTGGCCGAGGGCCGCGGCCTGTGGGTGAGAGCCCGCTTTTGTTAACCTCCCATCTTCCCCTCCTGATAAAGTTAAGTTCATTACAATACAGTTCCCACCCTGCTGCCTGGGTTCACCGCAGTATAGACGGTCATTCCCTCGCAGTCAGACAGTCGCCTGTTTTTTTGTCAATAGTTTACTACGACAGCCCGGCCGGCGTGGCTCCGTGGCTGAGCGTCGACCTAGGAACCAGGAGGTCAGGGTTCGATTCCCCGTCAGGGCACAGGCCCGGGTGGCGGGCTCCATCCCCAGTGTGGGGCGTGCAGGAGGCGGCCGGTCCGTGATTCTCTCTCATCATGGATGCTTCTCTCCCTGTCCCTCTCCCTTCCTCTCTGAGATCAATAAAAATATATAAAAAAATAGTTTACTATGACAAGGACTACTTGTCTGAACATCTTTTTTTGAAAAAATATATTTTATTGATTTTTTACAGAGAGGGAGGGAGAGGGATAGAGAGTCAGAAACATCAATGAGAGAGAAACATCGACCAGCTGCCTCCTGCACGCCCCCCACTGGGGATGTGCCCACAACCCAGGTACATGCCCTTGACTGGAATCGAACCTGGGACCCTTCAGTCCTCAGGCCGACGCTCTACCCACTGAGCCACACCGGTTAGGGCCTGAACATGTTTATGAATGAATATTTTTTGCTCCATATTTGTTTTTGTTTTTTACATGTTTTTTTTATTGATTTTTAGAGAGAGGAAGGGAGAGAGAGAGAGAGAGAGAGAGAGACATCAGTGATGAGAGAGAATCATTGCACGCCCCCCACTGGGGATGGAGGCCGCAACCCGGGCCTGTGCCCTGACCGGGAATCAAACCCTGACCTGGTTCCTAGGTCGACGCTCAACCACTGAGCCACACTGGCCGGGCTTCCCAGTTTCTTCATAATAACGGACACATACAGGATGGTTCCATGTTCCAGGCTCAGTTCCAAGCACTTACGCATAACAACTCATTTAATCTTCACGGCAACCTGTGACCATCATCCCCATTTCACAGACGGGGAAACTGAGGCCCAGAGGGGTCCGTCCGCTTCCCCCCGATCACAGCTGGGGAGCGGCGACCACGGGATCATGGTCGTCTCCTCCCCGGCTGCTTGGAGATCAACCTTCGTCATGAACGACACGGCCACTGTCCGGACCAGGGAGTCCGTGACCCGCGGCTACTTCAGCGGAAGCAAATGCTCATGGACGTCCTGCGCCCCCCACCCCCGGAAGGCAACAGCCCCCAAGACAGAAATTCGGGGGAAACGAGCCACAGTGTATAAGACCCCACCTGATGCCTCCTTCGCGTCTGGACTGTGGGCGAAAGGGGCCACGTGCTGACCTGACAGCTCAGGGGAGGCCTGCGGGCGGCCTTGCAGACTCAGAGACCTACACTCACCACACGGGCGGGTCTGGAAATTAAATGCTTAACGACACACAGGTTACGGTGGGTAGTCATGGCCTGGGCCCGTGACGGCGAACCTTCAAGCTCGGCGTGCCAGCATTTTGAAAAACCCTAACTTAACTCTGGGGCCGTGTCACCTATAGAAATTTTTCGATCTTTGCCACCATCGTCAAACAAAGACTTATATTTTTGATATTTATTTTATATACTCAAATGCCATTGAACAAAGAAAAATCAACCAAAAAAAATGCGTTCGAGTGTCACCTCTGACACGCGTGTCATAGGTTCGCCATCACTGGCCTAGGCCAATGGTCGGCAAACCGCGGCTCGCAAGCCACGTGCGGCTCTTTGGCCCCTTGAGTGTGGCTCTTCCACAAAATACGGACGTCCGCGCACGGGCCACGAAGGTTCAATCGCACTGTAGGTGCGCGCCCACACGTGGTATTTTGTGGAAGAGCCACACTCAAGGGGCCAAAGAGCCGCACGTGGCTCACGAGCCGCGCTTTGCCGACCGCGGGCCTAGGCCGGTGTCTTCCCTGACAAAGATCAGCTTCGATCTTTACTGAGCCCGTTTGCCTTTGTGCCTCTAGACGACAGATCTGCGAGATGTCGGGGTAACTTGTAACGTCCCTCCCCGCCCCCCCCACCCCGGACCCCTCGGGCCACAACAAATGACCCCAGGACATTCCCTCGTCGTTATTGTTGTCAAGTTCATCGTCAACTCTTGATTACGTTGAACTACCCCGTGTCCATCTGTGTCAGAGGAGCACGTGTCCATCATTTTACCTTTTATCCAATCCCAGTGGTTTCCTTGCTTTGCTTGCTCCCGCCTCCCTCATCCATCCCCAATGGAGTTCATGTCACCCACCTACGCCCCCCCCTTTCATTGCAATGTATAAAAATAGGCAAAACACAGCCCTTCTCCGGAGCATTCTCCCCATCCGTTGAGGTTCTGCTTCCCGGCAGTTGTCGGCCGTTTGGCTCAACTAAACTCGCAAAAATCCCTTACCGGTTTCCACGGTTTTTACGTGAACAGGATTCAGAACCCAGTTGGGTGGTGGCAAGACCACCGGCCTTCGCACGATTTGACTCCTGGAATGACGCCAAGAAAAAGAACAAACGGACCCAAACACTGACTTGCTAGACGTGGCCTCTACGAGAAGGAGAGCTCAAGGAGCCCTGGCCGGTGTGGTTCAGTGGGTAGAGCGTCGGCCTGCGGACTGAGGGGTCCCGGGTTCGATTCCAGGTCAAGGCTACATGCCCGTGTTGCAGGCTCGGTCCCCAGCGTGGGGCGTGCAGGAGGCAGCCGATCCACGATTCTCTCTCATCATGGATGTTTCTCTCTCCCCCTCTCTCTTCCTCTCTGAAGTCGATATAAATATATTACAAAAAAAGAAAAAGAAAAAGAAAAAAGACAGGCACTTCACCTGCGTTCTCACTTTGCACAACACCTGGGGGATACGCCCTATCGTCACCATCTCACCGGTGAGCAGCCAGGGTCTGGGAGACCAGGCAGGCGTCCGAGGTCACCCAGCTGGCCCTGAGCAGAGCCAGGGCGTGGGCCCTCTTGGTGGTGGTGGTGGGGGGGTCTCGCATCCCTCATTGGCGCTGGCCCTTTCCTGGCAGTCACATCGGGGAGGGTCCCTGGGCAGGTCAGAAACGCGGGGTAACCCCCCCACCCCGGTGTGCTGTGGGGCCCCGCGTGCTTCTGCGTGTGGCTGGCTCCCTTGGCACTCGGGGCCACGTTGCCTCATTCTATCTGCAGTCCTCTGGCTGCCCGGCCTGACCGGGGACGGGATGTGGGGGGGGACGTGCCAGCCCTGGCCCGCAGGCTGGCAGCTCCTGCCCGACTCGCCTCCCCAAAAGGCCCGGCCGGCCCCGGGGGAGGGGAAATAGCGCCGTGAGCTGCAGCTGACCTCAGAGCCCTGTGATCTCCGTCCCTGCGATGAGTGAGCGCCACGCGTGACTCAGCATGACTCAGCGGCTCCTCGCGTGGCTGCAGGAGACTCGCTGTGTCATCAGTGGTGGCCGGGAAACGGTGGGCGGGGGGGCTTCTCCCTGCTGAGTTTACTTTCTGTGTATTAAATCTATATATTTATATATATTTATATTTATATATATACTAGAGGCCTGTTGCATGAAAAGATTCGTGCAATAGGCCTTCCTTTCCCCTGGCTGCTGGGACCGGTTTGCCTCCGGGGCCCAGGTCTTCGCTCTGGCCGAGTTCTGGCCGGAGCCGGCCCCAGAAATGCCAGGCCTCGCTGCTCCGCTGGCCCCAGGGCCGTGACGCCTCGCTCCACCACTTGCAGCCTACGTATGCAAATTAACCGCCATCTTTGTTGGCAGTTAATTTGCATATTGCACCGATTAGCCGATGGGAGGCGTAGCGAAGGTACGGTCAATTTCCATGTTTGTCTATTGTTTGATAGGATTAGAGGCCCGGTGCACAAAATTTGTGCACTCGGGGGTCCCTCAGGCCAGCCTGCGCCCTCTCGCAGTCCGGGAGCCCCCGGGGGATGTCCGACGCACATCTTGGTGCTGCCGCAGCGGGGAGAGAGGCTCCCACTGCCGCCACGGCGCTGACCACGGGCCCGGCTCAGGGCTTCTGGCTGAGTGGCTCCCACCCGCGGCGCTTCCTGGTGAGTCTGATCTTGGTCGTTCCGCATTTCGCCTGACACCCACAGGCCTTTTATGATATGGACTAGAGGCCCTGTGCATGGATTCGTGCCCTGGTGGGGTCCCTTGGACTGGCCTGTGGGGATCGGGCCGAAACGGGCTCTCCAACACCCCCCTGGATTGAGAGAGGGCGGTTCTCAGGTGATGCACCCCGGAATCAGGCTCCCCCTGCTCTGGTTCTGGGTGTGTCACCCAAGAACCACAGCTGTCCAGTCACTGCAGCTCGGCAGCTCCTGTGTGGAGCATCTGCCCCCTGGTGGTCATTGCATGTCATAGCTACCTGTGGGACGGTCCCTTAGGTTTTTACATATATAGATGTATTTTAATTGATTTCAGAGAGGAAGAGAGAGAGAGAGAAACATCAATGCTGAGAGAGAATCACGGATCGGCTGACCCCTGCACACCCCACGCTGAGGATCGAGCTCGCAACCTGGGCAGGTGCCCTGACCGGGAATCGAATAGCGGCTCAACCACTGAGCCACACAGGCCGGGCGTGCGTGTGGGCTTTGAAAGGTGAATTTTCCCGGCAGCTCTGCAGCTTGCTGGGGGACGGGCTAACGCTGCAGCTCCTGAGGGATAAGAGATGAGCACGAGTCACGAAGGAGCCATGGCGACATCTCATTGGCTCCTGAGCCGCAGCGCCCGGCCCATGGGCCTGAGCAGGGAGCTGCGCTGTCACCGGGCCCGCCCTGCCCAGCGCACACCCGCCAGCAGCCACGCAAGGTTCTCCCCCTTCTGGCATTTGTACCAAAAAAGTCTTTTTTCTTTTTAAAAATAATTTTTGTTTTTCCTGAAAAGTTAGCTGGGCTTCTCCCGGGGATGATGACTCGCGTTCCATCCTACTCATCCATCCCTCGCGGTTCCGCCCCTCCCCGCGGTGCGCATAAGGGCTGTCATTTCAGCATTTGGGGAGCACGTGGAGGGGCGGGATGAGGGGAGACCGGGCGGCTCCTGGGGGTGGGGGTGGGGGCACCGAGGGGGGGCCTCACGGAAAGCTGGGGGAGGGAGAGGGGGGCGCAGACCACGCCCCGGAAGGAGCAGGGGCCCCGCAGGGATGCCCTTCTTCCCGGGGAGGCTGCGCTTGCAGGACAGACAAGGGTTTCCAAGCTGCTTTGCCTGTTGGACAAAAACAACAAAAAAAAGGCTGTGTTTTGTGCAATGAGAGGCTTATGTAGCCCAGATGTTAGCGGGGGGGCCCCCTGCCCCTCCAGGGCCGGGTACCGGGAGCCCAGCCCCCTCCGCTCCCACAGGCCACAGACGGCAAAGCTCCCCGGAAACCTGAGCGCCCAGGGCGCGCGGTGTCCCCGGGTCCTGGTACCCGAGTGCGCGCGGCACAGCCTCGGGGTCCGTCCCCTGAGCGCAGAGCCGTGGGGAACAGGGGCTCAGGTCCCACCCTGAGGCCCGGACGTGCCTGAGCCTGAGTCCGAGCCTGGGCCGGTTCCGCGAGGTCCCCGTGCTCGGTGCGCGCGGCCAAGGCCTCAGGGCGGCCCGGGGCTCCGGAGCCCAGCAGACCTGGGTTCAGATCCCGCCTCTGCCGTTCCCGATCCGGTGGCCGGTGGCCGGGAGCCTGACCCGGAGCCGGCAAAGCGTGGACGCGCGGATTCCCAGACAGCATCTCCCCATCCTCCCGGGACGCACAGCCCTGGAGCAGCGGGACGTGCGCGCCTCCCTTGCATGGCTGCCCCTGGCACGTGTGGGAGGAGGCCCCGGGGAGGGGGAGGCGGGGCCTTCTGCCTGCCTCCAGCGGGGCGTGCGTTTTCCTCGCTCTGGAGATGGCGAGGGAGGCCCAGAGCCGGTACCGCTCCTGCCTCCCCGCGGGCAGCCGGGGCCTGAGGCGGAGGGCGCAGGAGGGGCGGGCGGCTCCTCCCTGGGCCCACAGACGCGTTAGCTCCGTGGCCAGCGTCGTGGTGACCTGCACGCAGGTGCCACACCTCTGTGTCCAGCGGCTTAAAACGTCCCGGAGTGGCCCTGGCCGGTGTGGCTCAGTGGGTAGAGCATCAGCCCGCGGACTGAAGGGTCCCCGGTTCAATTCCGGTCAAGGGCACGGACCTCGGTTGCAGGCTCCTCCCCGGCTCAGGCCCTGGTTGGAGCGCGTGCAGGAGGCAACCCATGGATGTGTCTCTCTCATGTCCATGTCTCTCTCTGTCTCCCCCTCTCCCTTCCTCTCGCCCTAAAAATCAATGGGAAAATATCCTCGGGGGAGGATCCAAAAAAATTAAAATAAAATGCAAGATTCGGAGCCTGGGGTGGGACTGAGAGCCAGGTGACGGGGGAGGGGGGACCCAGGCGGCCCGGGTGACCCTCCCCTTGGTCCGCTCTCATCCCAGTTCTTGGCACAGTTGTTGCAAAAGGAATGAAGTCCGAATGGGCACAGGCGTGAGGAGGAGAGGGGCCGGGAGTAACTGGACGCTGAGTTCAGATTTCAGGAAGGGAGAGTCCGTGGGAAACAGGTGTGGCCCGCGGGCCGCGTCAGCCCCAGGCGGGCGGGTGGCCCTGGTCCCGCCTTTCTCCTCCCATGACCGTGACTCAGCTCTGCCCCTCTCCCTCCCAACCCGCCCCCTCCCCCCCCGTGGGTAGGTGGAGCCACGTGGCAGCCTGCTTTGCTGAGTCACCCTAGGGCCTAGCGGTCAGCAAACCGCGGCTCGCGAGCCACAGCCGGCTCTTTGGCCCCTTGAGTGTGGCTCTTCCACAAAATACCGACTTCTGCGCATGGGCCACGAAGTTTTGATCGCACTGTATGTGCATGCCCTCACGTGGTATTTTGTGGAAGAGCCACACTCCAGGGGCCAAAGAGTCGCATGTGGCTCGGGAGCCGCAGTTCGCTGACCCCGGGCCTAGGCCAAGGGTGCAGGAATGACGCTGCTGTTGCTTTAAGATATGGGTGATGTTTGTTACAGCAGCAAAAAGCTGGCTTATCTCGACTGGTACCCTCCCAGTGAGAGGCCTGCGAGGGAGCCAGGGAGGTGACAGAGAAGTTCAGTCTTTTTTTTTTTTAAATATATTTTTACTAGAGGCCCGGTGCACGAATTCGTGAACAGGTGAGGTCGGGCTGGGCTGGCCAGGGGGAGGGGTCGAGGGACGTTGGCCAGCCGGCCCTGCCTCTGATGGGGTGGGGGGCCAAGAGGGGGCAGGACAGGCTAGGGGAGAGAATCATGGATCGGCTGCCTTCTGCATCACCCGCCCTCCCCCCCGCCCCCCCGCCACTGAGGATGGAGCCTGCAGCCCGGGCATGGGCCCTGGACCGGGATTGAACCCGGGACCCTGCGGTCCGCAGGCTGAGGCTCTATCCACTGAGCCACCCCAGCCAGGGCCACAGGAGCTCAACCTTGGGGAGATCTAGATCACACAGAAGCGATGGAAGCAGGGCTTTTGCAGAAACAGGGCCGGGAGGAGCAGAGGCCTGGGGGACACGCTGACCTCCCCAGGGGAAGAAGAACAAGATCAGGACAGGCCCTTCGCTTGCAGGAAGTGATGTCAAGGGACCCGGGGCCGGAGGGGAAGCGAAACCGCTCACCGGGGGCTGTGGTTCCCTTTTCCGCAGCGGCGGGAACCCTCACCTTTCACCTAAGCAGGGTGACCGTGGCGGGCGAAGGGAGCCGCTGACCGGCCCTGCCCTGGCACACAGCTGTGACTCCACAATGTTCCTGGAAGGGCCTGGCCGGTGTGGCTCAGTTGATAGAGCGTCGGCCTGCAGACGGAAGGGTCCCGGGTTCGATTCCGCTCAAGGGCACGGACCTCGGTGGCAGGCTCCTCCCCGGGCCCGGGGCCCTGGTTGGGGCGTGTGCAGGAGGCGACCCTTGGATGTCTCTCTCCCATCCATGTGTCTCTCTGTCTCTCCCTCTCCCTTCCGCTCTCCCTAAAAGTCAATGGGAAGATACCCTCGGGGGGGATTAAAAGGAAAAGAAAGAAAAGAGAATGTCTGTGGAAGGCAGGAGTGAGGTGCGTGATGGGGAAGGAGGGGGTGTCTAACTGCTCTCATTGGACCAGGCCTCTGCGCTCAGAGGAATTAAACTCCAGCCCCCGGGGAGGAAGTGCCACCAGGCCCCGCCCAGCCTCGAGGGAAGGGGGTGGGGGTGGGGGTGGGGGGAGAGGGGAGGGAGAGGGTGAGGGGGGGAGAGGGCAAGGGGAGGGGTGAGGGGGGGCGGGGCAACTGGAAACCACTGCCGGCAACCTTGCTCCGAGTTCTTTTATAAAATATATATATTTTTATTGATTTCAGAGAGGAAGGGAGAGGGAGGGAGAGAGAGAAACATCCATGATGAGACAGAATCCTGGATCGGCTGCCTCCTGCACGCCCCCCACTGGGGATCGAGCCCGCAACTTGAGCATGTGCCCTGACCAGGAATCGAACCCCGGACCCTTCAGTCCGCAGGCCGGCGCCCTATCCACTGAGCCACACCGGCCAGGGCCTTAGTTCTGTCCGTAAAGGGAGACGAGAAGAGGGAATCCGGAAACTCTCTGACAGCGAATTGATTTTCGTTTCTGGCACGTTTGTTGGAGAGTCTATCAAGTGGGTGGCTTGTAGGCAACCGGGAAATAAAATCGGTATTATTGGGAGTCTGCAGGTACTTAGAAAGTAGCTTATCTTTATGGAGGGTGGGCCGGGTGCCAATCGGTGTGCTATGCGGATGATTCTAGCCAGTGCTCCTCGTAATCTGATGAGGAGGGCACCCTTAGTAACCTGTTTATTTATTTATTTACTTATTTATAAATATACTAGAGGCCCGGTGCACGAATTCGTGCACCAGTGGGGTCCCTCGGCCTGGCCTGTGGGATCGGGCCAAAACCGGCTCCCCGACATTCCCCGAGGGGTCCTGGATTTCGAGAGGGCGCAGGCCAGGCTGAGGGACCCACCGGTGCACGATCGGGGCCGGGGAGGGACCGCGGGAGGGCTCCAGAGCATGTCTGGCCCGTCTCACTCAGTCCCGATTGGCCGGACCCCAGCAGCAAGCTAACCTACCAGTTGGAGCATCTGCCCCCTGGTGGTCAGTGCATATCATAGCGAGCAGTTGAGCCGTTTTAGCATCTCATTAGCATATTACGCTTTTATTGGATGAACGGCCGAAGGGTGGACTGGACACTTAGCATAGTAGGCTTTTATTATATAGGATTTTTGTTGATTTCAGAGAGGAAAGGAGAGGGCGAGTTGGAAACATCAGTGATGAGAGAGAATCCTGGATCAGCTGCCTCCTGCACGCCCCCTACTGGGGATGGGGCCCGCAACCCAGGCATATGCCCTTGACTGGGACTTGAACCCAGGACCCTTCAGTCTGCAGGCTGATGCTCTATCCGCTGAGCCACACCGTCCAGGGCTGACAGCACCTCTTGCATCGCTGTTCCTACTCTTGGAGGTGTGAGGAATGTCTGAAGACAGGTCACGGGAATTCTCGCTTCCTATGACACAGTGTTTTACGAAGCCTCCTACTTTAAAAAGCTACTAGTGCCCTAACCGGTGTGGCTCAGTGGATAGAGCATCGGTCTGAGGACTGAAGGGTCCCAGGTTCGATTCCGGTCAAGGTCATGTACCTTGGTTGCAGGCACATCCCCAGTAGGAGGTAGCTGATCGATGTTTCTCTCTCATCGATGTTTCTAACTCTCTATCCCTCTCCCTTCCTCTCTGTAAGAAATCAATAAAATATATTAAAAAATAAAATAAAATAAAAATAAAAAGCTACTAGCTTGCAAGAACATGGGATACATAACTTCCAAATGCAACGGGTGTTCGATTTTAAGGCGCGCCTTTAGCATTTACATAAAAACGTTTTCTGTCCTCGCTCCGTAGAATCGTATCTGGCCGCCGGGTCAAGCCAGCAATGAAACGACTGGTCCGCGATGCGTCACAGCGATAAGAGTTCCAACTGCAGACGGCGGCTTAGACAAGTGGGGGTTATGCTTTCCCAACACAACATGCAAACACAGGCCGTCTACAGCGGGGAAATGCCCTCAGAAGCACCATCAGGATCACAGGGACTTTCTCTATCCCTCCCCATCCTGCTGGCTGCCCTGTCACCTTTTGTCATCACAAGATGGCGGCTGCGTGGCCTGGGTGTCTACCTGGACCGGGGGCAGAGCCACTCCTAGCTGGAAGGGAGGGCAGATGAGCGACTCTCAGCCCTCTGATCGCCGTACCAGAGCAGGGGTGAAGGGAGAGGGGTTGGGACGAGGTGTCCAGCGGGTGAGCCTGCCTGCCTTCTGGGGTCAGACAGCGCCCCCCCTCAGCTGGGACCCACCACCTGGGGACTGCAACCATGAATTTTTGCCCCAAATCCTCGGTGCCTGGGGCAGTACTTGGCCTGTGGTCAGCACGAACGTGAAACCTCCTAAGTATTCGAATGAAGAGAGGCACGTAATAGACCAGGGCTGACTACCAGGAGTCATCATGTCTTTGATTGGACAGAGAATATATTTTTCCTAGAGCCCCAGTGCAGGAATTCGTGAGCAGGTGAGGTTGGGTCCAGCCAGCCAGGGGGAGGGGATGCAGGAGGTTGGCCGGCCGGCCCCGCCCCTGATCTGGGTTGGGGGGCCAATAGGGGGGAGCAGGCTGAGGGAGGGGCTGCAGGCTGTCAGCTGTCCCTGTCCCCTGGTCGAACTCCTGGTCGAGGGGACAATTTGCATATTAGCCTTTTATTATATAGGATTGATTTCAGAGAGGAAGGGAGAGGGGGAGAGAGAGAAACATCCATGATGAGAGAGAATCATGGATCGGCTGCCTCCTGCACGCCCCCCACTGGGGATGGAGCTGTTCTCTCTGCAGCCCTGAGTGCGTGGCAGGGGGACAGGCCCGGGGGGCCAGGGCTTGTGCAGCTGGGAGCCTCGGCCCCTCCCCGCCCTGCTCTCCACGTGGGTGAGTGCTGCTAGTGGGAGGGAGAGTGAGTGGGGCAGACGGTAGGGCAAAGCCACACGCTGTGGGGCAGCAGGTGGGGATGGGAAGCAGGAAGGAGAGAGAATAGATGCAGAGAGGGGGCGAGCCTGCACGCCATCACCCGAAGGGGTTCCACCTCCCTGGGAGGAATCACTGTCGCGTGGATGGCTGGCACGGCTCTGTTGTGTGCACCCCCCGACGTGTCTTCTACATCAGAATTCCCTTTAGCGGCTCCAGCTCCCCAGGAAGGGGGGCTCCCCACGCAGCTGCACATGGGGCTGTGGGCGGGTCTGGGCGAGGCCTAGGCCAGTGGTCCCCAAAGTGGGGCACACGCCAGCAGGGGGGCGATCTGATGTTTCAGGAGGGCAATTCGAGGATGAGTCATTCACAGTGAATTTTTTTGCATTTCTTCAGGTTCAAGGGGCCTTGTCGTCTATACATACATATGGTGACATGTTCATGCATTTCAGTTCTCTGGTCTATGTTTTGAAACTCGACTTGCTATTTTTTCATGTCACTTCATAGTATTATTATTTTTTTAGCCATTTTTTAGTGATTTCTTCCTCAGTCCTTCCACTGTCCTTTCGCTCTTTTATTTTTCTCTCTCATGGGTGCCATGTTCGTTGGAAGCTTGTTTAGACCAAGTTCATGGCCTGTTGGGCTTCCTCCACATCAAGCATGTCAAACTCATGGCCTGTGGGCCGCATGCGGCCCACCACACATATTTTTGCAGCCCAGCCAGTATAACAGAATGTAAGAAATGTTCTAATGAAAATTTTGGCCCTAACTGGTATGGCGCATTGGATAGAGCGTCGGCCTGTGAACTGAAGGGTCCCAGGTTCTATTCCGGCCAAGGGCATGTACCTTGGTTGCGGGCACATCCCCAGTAGAGGGTGTGCAGGAGGCAGCTGATCGATGTTTCTCTCTCATCGATGTTTCTGACTCTCTCTCCCTCTCCCTTCCTCTCTGTAAAAAATCAATAAAATATATTTTGAAAAATTTTGTCACTTCATTTTTACAATGTCCTGTTGTACATCATTATGAACAACGAGCTACAAGGTTCGCTAACGACGGATGACTGTCATCGTGTTGCATTCGCGTCCCTCACGCGCCTCACGCGCAGGCGCACCGTCTCTCCCACTGACACCGGCAGCGAAGGTTCCAGCAGCCGATGGCCACTTCCTTGGTCTGGGACTGACCTGCTTGGTGTGGCAACAGGAAATACCTCGCTTCCGGAGAACGAGAGAAATAGGTTTATCTGCGTGACGCTTATCCATTTGTGCAGTTAGTGTCTGGTGAGCTCATGTTCAAGAAAAAAGATTAATTTTTACTAAAATGTTCTATTACTCTACGGTCACAATGACGCATTTATCTGAGCCCTTTGCATTCAGCACGTCTCCATCGAAATAAATCTACGTTTCTATGAAAATGGAAGCTTCTGTCTTTTTGCAGCCACGTCCACGCAAACCTTGTCTATCTGGCCCGTGTTCGCCTCTGAGTGGGACACGCTTGCTCCACGTGAAAACGAGTCACTTTTTGAATAATAAGAATTCTATGTCCCGGGCGGGGGCGTCAGGATGTCAGAGATGCTGAGGGGGGCGTGGCCAGAGAAAGGCTGGAAGCTGCTGCTCCAGGGGACAGCTGCTCCCCCACCGGCCCTCCTGGGGCCGGCTGGCAGTGAGGACATTGAGGGGACACAGGTCGCCCTGCACCTGCCGGCTGCCACACACAGGGTGAGACGCGGGCCCACGGCGCATCCCTCATCATCAGATACCCCGGAGGAGGGAGCCTCTAAGATGGGGGGAGGGGTGGGAAGTGGGGTGCGGGAATCCAGCTCTGCCTCTCAGTGGTCGTGACCTTCCGTGACTCTCTCCAACCCCCCCAGGACCCACGCGACAGGCTCGATGTGTGGCAGGGCTGACAAAACCCTTAAAAAACACTGACGATGTATTTTGCGCTCTGTTGTTAGTCCTCCTGTCCTGGGACCATCTCGACAAGTTCATCCGACTCTGTACCCAGACCCTCCCGAACACAGGGCAGCTGAGCCACGGAGCGGAGAGACTGGTCTGGGGCGCAGCTGCCGATGGCCAGGGCATTCTAGGGTAGCCGCATCCCAGCCCTGATCGTATTATTCAAAAACTAGAGGCCCGGTGCACGAAATTTGTGCACTGAAAGGGGGGGATGTCCCTCAACTCAGCCTACACCCTCTCCAATCTGGGACCCCTCGGGGGATGTCCGACTGCCAGTTTAGGCCCGATCCCTGCGGCCGTTAGACATCCCTCTCACAATCAGGGACTGCTGGCTCCTAACCACTCGCCTGCCTGCCAGCCTGATCGCCCCCTAATTGCTCCCCTGCTGTGGGGAGCTGGCAAGGCCATGGCATGCTCAGTCCTAAGGCGCCTTATGTGCCATGCCAGCTCAGCCTGGTTCAGTGACCCCGAGTGGGGGCGATGAAAGGCTTAGAAAAGACAGACATGAGAATGAAAGCTGGGTCTTGGTGGGATGTTGCCTCCCTGATGAGAAGACAGCGCCAGTGCCCACAACCTGTGTCTTTATTTTATAGCAGATGCCACGAGGCAGAGTGGGGGCGTGACCAAGATGTTTACAACCTTCTCCTGGGTTTCAATCCTACTCAACCACATAAACCTGAACTCTATCAAGCCCACATCACTCAGGCCCGTGGGGCCACGTGTTCGGACCACAGGCTCAAGCTCACAACTACAGCTGTTGGCTATCATTGTGCTGGGAGGACCCTGCCCTCCAGCTGGGACTTGCATGTGGCAATGAGAGGACTGTGCCCTCTCAGTAGTCCAAGGCTTGCACCTGCCCAAACACTGTAGCCATGCCCCACACCCTGCCAGCCTGATAACCCCCTAACTGCTCCCCTGCCAGCCTGATTGACACCTGACTGCCCTCCCCTGCAGGCCATCTTGTGACAACATGGGGGTGGCCATCTTGTGAGGATGTGGGGAGGCCATCTTGTGATGACATGGGGGAGGCCATCTTTATGACGTGAGGGCGAGAGGGTCAATTTGCATATTCCCTCTTTATGATACAGGATTATTTCAGCCCTGGCTGGTGTGGCTCAGTGGATATAGCGTCGTTGGCCTGCAGACTGAAGGGTCCCGGGTTCGATTCCCAGTCAAGGGCACATGCCTGGGTTGCAGGCTGGATCCCCAGTGGGGGCATGCAAGAGGCAGCCGATCCTCGATTCTCTCTCATCATTGATGTTTCTCTCCCTCTCCCTTCCTCCCTGAAATCAATAAAGAAATATATATTTTAAAAAATTATCAGTAGATGAATGGATTAGAAAACTGTGGTACATCTACACGATGGAATACTATGCTGCTCTAAAAAGGAAGGAACTCTTACCATTTGCAACGTCATGGATGGAACTGGAGAGCATTATGCTAAGTGAAATAAGCCAGTCAATGAAGGAAAAATACCACATGATCTCACTCATTCATGGATAATAGAGACCATTATAAACTTTTGAACAATAATAGATACAGAGGCAGAGCTTCCTCAAACAGATTGTCAAACTGCAGCGGGAAGGCCAGGGAGGGTTGTGGGGCAGGAGGTAGGGGGGTAAGAGATCAACTAAAAGACTTGTATGCATGCATAGAAGCATAACCAGTGGACATAAGACATTGGGGGATAGGGGAGGCTAGGGGACTGTCTAGGGCGGGGGGATAAAATGGACACATATGTAATACCCTTTGTAATACTTTAAGCAATAAAAAAAAAAAAAATTATTTCAGCCGAAACCGGTTTGGCTCAGTGGATAGAGCGAGGCCTGTGGACTGAAGGGTCCCGGGTTCGATTCCGGTGAAGGGCATGTGCCTGGGTTGCGGGCACATCCCCGCTGGGGGATGTGCGGGAGGCAGCTGGTCGATGTTTCTAACTCTCTCTAGCTCTCTCCCTTCCTCTCTGTGAAAGATCAATAAAATATATTAAAAAAAAAATTATTTCACATCAGCTTCCACCTCTAAGGCGACTACAAGGAAGGAGAGGCCCGCCTCAGCCACCTGGCAGATCCCAGCGAATTGGATCCACAGCACACGTATGTGGAGCCACGCCTGGTGCCCGCGGGGCCTCCCTGATGCAGGCACTCCCTCGCCACCCTCCCTCTGGCCGCCCGGAGTGTCCTGGCGCCCCCCGCGCTGGCCTGGCCACTCAGCAGGGACTTGCAGGGGACAGCCACCCTGTCCTGTCCTGTCCGTCCTTTCCTGTCCCGATGGGCAGGCCCGGGCTCCGCGGAGCACAGCAGGAAACCATAGCCCTGCGCTATCGGGAGGCGCTTCCTTCGCACCACAGAAGGTCTGAGCAGCCGCCCCGAGCCGGCTTCGCCCATTTCCTGCCGCTGGAGGCCCACTTGCCGCCCGTCCGCAGGGCCCTCGCTCTCCAGACAGTGCCGTCCGCGGGGGGACCTGCCGGCCTCTCCCTCTGCCACCCCAGATGAGCGTCCCTCGGAGAACGGCCCGTCCACGCTCACTCGGAACAGAGCGTCCCTGTGGCCGATCCGTACCCTGGTCTGAAAACGTTTCATGGGCAAATCCCGAGAGGGCAGATTCGCGGGTGGAGAGAGTCAGGGCTGTCTCGGAAAGTGCCCCAGGGATGGGCAGAGACTGGGGGCCAGGAAACGTCGGCTGGGCCGACGCCCCAAACACTGCACGGCCCACGGCTCCTAAGTGAGGGCGCCCCGACCTCCTCCGTAGTCACGTCCGATCTTTCCGGAACGAGTCTGGAAGAACGCAGAGGCCTCCTCGTTCACTCGCCTGCATTTTATTCACTTTTAAAATTAAAAAAAATGTATATTTTTATTGATTTTAGCGAGGAGAGGAGAGGGAGAGAGATAGAAACATCAGTGATGAGAGAGAACCATGGATCGGCTGCCTCCCGCATGGCGAGCCCGAAACCCAGGCATGTGCCCTGACTGGGACTCAAACCTGTGACCCTTAGGTTCCTAGGTCGATGCTCCGCCCACTGGGCCACACCAGCCGGGCCACTGGCCTGCGTTTTGCACACAGGGATCATGGCGGCCTCAGAGGCAGGTAACTTCTTGTGGGCTGTGCAGCAGGTAGGTCCCTGGCAGAGCCGGGCGAGAGTCCAGAGGTCTTTGTTCTCAGGACCACGTGGCTCTTTGCTTCTCATGCTGCCGTGGAAACTTCTCACGTGGATAGGAGCCAGAATGTGGTTGCCTGTGGTGTGGACGGGGGGTGGGAGGGGAGTGACCAGAAGGTGGGGACCGAGCAGGCGATGAACAGGTTCTTTCTCTTGATGGGGACATACATGTCTTTCCAAACTCATCAGAGTGTACACCGAAGATGTGTGCGTGTCAGTGTATGTCAGTTTTAAAACATGGAAGTAGCCCTGGCCGGTGTGGCTCGGTGGATAGAGCATCGGCCTGCGGACTGAAGGGTCCCAGGTTCAATTCCTGGTCAAGGGCACAGGCCCCGATTGCGGGCTCGATCCTCAGTGGGGGGCATGCAGGAGGCAGCCGACCCATGATTCTCTCTCATCATGAGTGTTTCAATCTCTCTCTCTCCCTCTTCCTTCCTCTCTGAAATCAATAAAAATATATTTTAAAAAATAAAAATAAATAAAAAATGGAAGTAAACACATAGGAATAGCAGGGCGATTTATGTAGAAACTAGAGGCCCGGTGCACGAAAATTCGTGCAAGAATAGGCCTTCCTTCCCCCGGCTGCTGGCACTGGCTTCCCTCCTGGACCCGGACATCCCTCCTCCAGTCACCTGCAGGTACCCGGGACCCAGGCTGCCTTCCCTCCGGCCCTGGCTTGGTCAGGAAGGACGTCCGGAATGACGTCCGGAAGACGTCTGGTCTAAGTAGCATATTGCCCTTTTATTAGTAAGGATATTCCTGTGCGGCAGCACACTTCAAAAGAGAGAGAGGAGAGCCTCGGGCTACAGCCTTCACCTGGAGAGGGTGGCTGACAGATAACACGCAAGACCAGATGCGGGTCTGCTGGCCACGCGTGTGGGCGATGCCCTCCTCGCTGCCTCTGCCCTTGACTGTGAACTGAGGGCATTTCCCCCGGCGCTGGCTATGCCCAGACAGCCCACCACACCCTGTCCCCACGTTCTGAGACCGGCTGGCCCAGGAGGAGCTGTGGGTGTGGCCTGGCTTGGTGATTCCTGTAATCTGACCCTCTATCCACGTGGCTGCGGTGGCCCAGCCAGAGAGGAGAGAGAGAGAGAGAGAGAGAGAGAGAGAGAGAGAGAGAGAGAGAGAGAGAGAGAGCAGGAGGCAGGGCGGGCCATCCGATCCCTCCGGGAAGTCCAGCACTCGCTGGATGCTGCTAAAATTAGAAGCAGGCCCGTGAGATCAAGGCCAGTCCCCTCCCGTCCCTCCCTCCCCCTCCCAGCTCACTTCTGCTTCGCCCTGGCCCACAGACGGGCTCAGAGGCCCAGCCACGGTCACGTGAGCTCCCGATGACCCTGACCTCTCAGACAAAGAGACGCGGAGGAGGAGGAAGGAGCCAACGTGCAGCAAGGAGGGGAAGGAAGACAGGAAGGAGGGAAGAAGGGGTCAAGAGAAGTAACCGGAGTGGGCGACCCCGTGAGTCGCCCCGACCCTTGGCTGCTGTCTGTGTGGAACCAGGGCTTCCCCAAACACAGCCCGGCAGCCTCCTTCTAGACAAACTCCAGACATGAAGTTAGGGTCTCTCCTCACCACGTACACAGACCTCGATGGGGCCTCCCAGAGTCTGTGTGGCTGTCAGCATTGAGGCCAGCCCTCCCCCTGCCCCACCCCCTGAGGGCTCAGATGATGGTCAGCACATTTTATTGTATTTTTTTTAAAAAGATATTTTATTGATTGTTTACAGAGAGGAAGGGAGAGGGATAGGGAGTTAGAAACATCGATGAGAGAGAAACATCAATCGGCCGCCTCCTGCACGCCCCCTGCCCCTGGGGATGTGCCCGCAACCCAGGTACATGCCCTTGACCGGAATCGAACCCGGGACCCTTCAGTCCGCAGGCCGGCGCGCTATCCACTGAGCCACACCGGTTAGGGCGGCCAGCACATGTTAGCAAGAAAGCATTCTTCATTAAGGCATGTTGTTTTGGACTCAATGCTATTGCACGCTTAACAGATCGCACTGTGGTGTGAATGTAACTTTTGTAGGTCACCAGACACCGAAAATTTTGTGTGACTCACTTTTAAAAATATATATTTTTTTATTGATGTCAGAGAGGAAGGGAGAGGGAGAGAGAGAGAAACATGCATGATGAGAGAGAATCATGGATCGGCTGCCTCCTGCACGCCCCCCGCTGGGGATTGAGCCCGCCACCCGGGCCTGTGCCCTGACCGGGAATTGAACCCGGGACCCTTCAGTCCGCAGGCCGACGCTCTATCCGGTGAGGGCGGTGACTCGCTTTTTTGCAGTATTTGCTTCACTGCGGTGTTGGGGAAAGGACCCCCAGTATCTCCAAGGTGTGCTGGGTGTCAGTAGGAGTGCCGGCCGGGAGCAGGGCTGGGCTGGGCTGGAATCCTAGTCCTTGCGGGCAGATGACCATGTGTCCTGGGCTGTTCAGCGAATCTTTTCTGCCTGGTCTTTTCTGTCAGCAAGAACAGAGAGCTCTCGCCCCGGCTGGTGTGGCTCAGTGGATAGAGCGTTGGCCTGGGGACTGAAGGGTCCCGGGTTCGATTCCTGGTCAGGGCACATGCCTGGGTTGTGGACTCGGTCCCCAGTGTGGGGCGTGCAGGAGGCAGCCGATCCAGGATTCTCTCTCATCATGGATGTTTCTCTCCCTCGCCCTTCCTCTCTCTGATATCAATAAAGATATATTTTAAAAATATTTAATAAATAAATAAAAGGCAAAACTCTTCCCGGAGGACCTGGGAGGTATTAAGGTTTCCTTCCCCTTAAAAAAAACAACAACTAAATAACGTAATGGCAGCGCAAGGTGGAGGCCGCACCCGGGGCCCAGGGCCAATTCCTGTTGGACACGGTGGAGTTTGCATCCTCAGGGCCGCCGAGGGACTCTGGCGCACAGTGGGTCCAACGCCCAGGGGCTCCTGCGCACAGTGGGTCTGATGGCCAGGGACTCCCGCGCACAGTGGGTCCAACGCCCAGGGACTCCAGCGCACAGTGGGTCTGACGGCCCGGGGCTCCTGCGCACAGTGAGTCTGACGGCCTGGGGCTCCTGCGCATAGTGGGTCCAATGCCCAAAAACTCCAGAGCACAATGGGTCCGACGCCCAGGGACTCCTGCGCACAGTGGGTCTGACGGCCTGGGACTCCTGTGCACAATGGGTCTGACGGCCCAGGGACTGCCGTGCACAGTGGGTCTGACGGCCTGGGGCTCCTGCGCATAGTGGGTCCAATGCCCAAAAACTCCAGAGCACAATGGGTCCGACGCCCAGGGACTCCTGCGCACAGTGGGTCTGACGGCCTGGGACTCCTGTGCACAATGGGTCTGACGGCCCAGGGACTGCCGTGCACAGTGGGTCTGACGGCCTGGGGCTCCTGTGCATAGTGGGTCCAATGCCCAAAAACTCCAGAGCACAATGGGTCCGACGCCCAGGGACTCCTGCGCACAGTGGGTCTGACGGCCTGGGACTCCTGCGCATAGTGGGTCTGACTCCCTGGGATTCCTGCGCACAGTGGGTCTGACGGCCCGGGGCTCCTGCGCACAGTGGGTCTGACGGCCCGGGGCTCCTGCGCACAGTGGGTCTGACGGCCCGGGGCTCCTGCTCATAGTGGGTCCAATGCCCAAAAACTCCAGAGCACAATGGGTCCGACGCCCAGGGACTCCTGCGCACAGTGGGTCTGACTCCCTGGGATTCCTGCGCACAGTGGGTCTGACGGCCCGGGGCTCCTGCGCACAGTGGGTCTGACGGCCCGGGGCTCCTGCGCACAGTGGGTCTGACGGCCCGGGGCTCCTGCGCACAGTGGGTATGACGCCCTCACTTCAGGCTCGGCTTGCACTGGATCTTCCACCTGATCACCCGGCTGCTGTGAACAGAACTCAGAGAGGGAGAGCCTCACAGACACCCCTTCCCCCCGCCCCCCGCCCGGGCCTGGCTGCAGGTGCCCGCAGAGCCCCCAGAGCCGGGCTCAGCCCACGGGGGACGGACAGAGTCCCTCCTCCTCTGGCCTCCTGGCTGTCCCTGCCCGACCTTGCGATGCTGTCCTGTCCTCCCCTCTCTGTGGCACCTGCTGGTGAGGTCGTGGGAAGTCTGCCTTTGCCAGTCTGGCGATGCCTGAGGTGCCCGAGATGCCCAGGTAGAGCCAGGTGAGCTGGCCTGCAGGGGGCGCTGGGATGGCTGTTGGCACAGCAAGGGGGAGAGAGAGAGAGAGAGAGAGAGAGAGAGAGAGAGAGAGAGAGAGAGAGAGAGAGAGACTCCTAGACACACAGATCTCAAGTTGCAGCCCTGGCATGTCAGCGGTTGACTCACTGAGGCCCCGGAAGGCAGTGCTGCCCTGACAGGTGGAGACAAAACTGACAACCAAGGGCCTGAGAGCTTCACCCGGGAGCCCTCGCTAGGCTGGCACCTCGGTTCCCGTGGGCCTCAGTTTCCCCACCCTAAGGAGGGCGCGGAGACGGGTGACCCCTCCTGCCTCTGACACTCACAGTGGCCACCCCAAGGCTCCTCCTTCCTGGCTCCACGCAGGAACCGGGCACCCTTGTCTGCGTCTGGGTCGCCCCGGCACCTGGTCCCCTCAGCTCTGGGGCTGGTGTGGCTGCCTGAGCTGTGCCTCCCCCCACCCCAACATCCCCCCTATCCCATTCACCTCTGTCATAACATCGGCGAGGCCCCCACGATTCCCTGGGGGGACGGACATGGGGACACAGCTCTGCCCACTGCGGCCGATCAGCCCCTCGAGTCGGTCCCAGGTCCCGCTCACTTCCTGCCTGGAGCCGCCTCAGGCCGACCTCCCTGTTCCTTAAAAGGGTCTTGTTAACGTAAAAAACCATTGAAACCTGTAGAAAATTTTTGTGTTTATTTGAGCCAAACTGTGGAAAAATGCTGGGAAGCAGAACCTCAATGGATGGGGATAAAGCTCCGGAGAATGGGGGTTACGTCTGTATTTATAAAGGGCGTCCCAAAATTCACGCAGGATTTGAATTCTGCGTGAGCATTAACAACAACAACAACAAATAAAATCCTGATTTGACTTGGTTGATTGGATCAGATTCTCATATCTGTTGCCCTTTGATGCCAATCCCTTCCATTGGATAAGCATCCCCAAGTACCAATGATGGCCCAGGAGCAGGGACAAGGAAGACCCATGAAGACCACGGCTTTGTGTCTGTGCCAGCAAAGCCGTGGAGGCCATGGACCCAATGGGCTATTCCGTACATAACCCTAGACTGTGTACTTTAGGAATCAATAAACAATTTCCAATTTTTAATTATAAACCTGTGTTTTCTATCAACATTACTTCTTGTGTGAATTGTGGGACACCCTTTACATTGCAATCAAAGGAGGGACGTAGGTGGGTGACATGGAATCCATTGGGGAAGGACTAGGGAGGCGGGAGCAAGCAAAGCGGGGAAGCCCTGGGATTGGATAAAAGGCAAAATGATGGACACACATTTAGGTGGGTGCAGGGACAATCTATGCTAATAGAAGAGTAATATGCTAATTAGTCTGGGAGACCGTCTGGAGACCTTCCAGATGTCCTTCTGGACAAAGCCGGGGGTGGGGCCAGCCTGCAAACCACCTCAGGCCCCTCATCCAGGCAGGCCCCGCCCCCAAGGGGACCCCCACTCTGATCCAGGACCCCCTTCAGGGCAGACCAGCCGGCCCCCACCTGTGCACCAGGCCTCTATTTATACTACTAATAAAAGAGAAACATGGTAATTAGCGTACGACCGCTACCCTTCCCATTGGCTAATCAGGGCGATATGCAAATTAACTGCCAGCCAAGATGGCGGCCGGCAGCCAGGCAGCTTAAGGCTAACATGAGGCTTGCTTGCTTCAGTGATGGAGGACTCCAACGTTCCCCGCCTGCCGCTGCCAGCCTCTGAGCTGCAACTCTAAGCAACTATGTTACAAATATAGAAGCTAAACAAAACCCCAGAAACCTGCTTTAGTCGGCCGCTGGGCTTCAGCCAGCAGGATCTCAACATTGTTTCAAATACAGAAGGTAAACAAAGGCCAGAAACCTGCTTTCAGCAGCGGAGGCCTAAGAGCTGGAGTCAAACCTCAGAGCTAAAGCTGGCCCAGAATAAAAAAAAATAAGAAAGAAAGGAGTGGTTGGGAGCTTCAGTCACCCGCCAGCCTGAAAACAGCCCTCAGCTCCTCACCCAGACTGGCCAGGCACCCCAGTGGGGACCCCCACCCAGAAGGGTGTGTGACCAGCTGCAAACAGCCATCAGCCCCTCACCCAGGCTGGCCAGGCACCCCAGTGGGGACCCCCACCCTGAATGGTGTGTGACCAGCTGCAAACAGCCATCAGCCCCTCACCCAGGCTGGCCAGGCACCCCAGTGGGGACCCCCACCGTAATCCAGGACACCCTTCAGGGCAAACCAGCCGGCCCCCACCCGTGCACCAGGCCTCTATCCTATATAGTAAAAGGGTAATATGCCTCCCAGCACCGGGATCAGCGTGACAGGGGGCAGCGCCCAAACCCCCTGATCGCCCTGCGGCTCTGTGTGTGACAGGGGGCGGGGCCACAACCTCCCTATCGTCCCTGCTCTGTTCATGACAGGGGAAGGCACCCCAACCCCTTGATCGACCCTGCCCTGTGGATGATAGAGGGTGACGCCCCAACCGCCCCCCACAGTCCCTGCTCTGTGTGTGACGGGGTAGAGCCATAACCTCCCCATCGGCCCTGCCCTGAGTGTGACAGGGTGCGGCGCCCCAATCCCCTGATCCGCCCTGCACTGTGTATGACAGGGGGCGGTGCCCCAACTCCCCTATCGGCCCTGTGAGTGACACGGGGGGGCTCCCCAACCCCCTGATCGACCCTGCTCTGTGCGTGACAGTGTATGGAGCCCCAACCCCCCTGATGGGCCCTGCTCTGTGAGTGACAGAAGGGAGCTCCCCAACCCCCTGATTGGCCCTGCTCTGTGCATGACAGGGGGTGGCGACGCAACCTGCCCATCAACCCTGCCTTGAGGGTGACAGGGGGTGGTGCCCCAACCCCCGATTTGGCCCTACCCTGAGCGTGGCTGAGGGTGGCATCACAACCTCCCGATCGCCCTGCTCTGTGCATGACAGGGGGTGGCGCCCCAACTCCCCAATCGGCCCTGCTCTGAGCCCGACCAGGGGCTGCACCTAGGGATTGGGCCTGCCCTCTGCCACCCGGGAGCAGGCCTAAGCCAGCAGGTCGTTATCTCCCGAGGGGTCCCAGACTGCGAGAGGGCACAGACCGGGCTGAGGGACCCCCCCTTCTCCCCGAGTACACAAATTTTTGTGCACCAGGCCTCTAGTTTATACTAATAAAAGGGTAATATGCTAATTAGACCGGGAAACTTTCCGGACGTCCTTCCGGACAAAACCACGGTGGTGGGGCTGAGGCAGAGGTGGTTAGGGGTGATCAGGCTGGCAGGGGGGCATTTGGGGGTGAATAGGCTTGTGGGGGGGGGTAGTTGGGGGTCAGCAGGCTGGTAGTGGGGGGCAGTTAGGGGCAATCTGGCCGGTGGGGGGGCAGTTGGGGGTGAGCAGGCCGGCAGGCTGGGGAGCGGTTAGGAGCCAGTGGTCCCGGATTGTGAGAGGGATGTCCGACTGCCGGTTTAGGCCCCATCCCTGTGGGATCGGAAAAAGGGACGTTACCAGACAACCAGACACTTCAAGGGTGTGTTACCACAGAGGCAAAAGGACAGACAGGCTCCGTGAAGGCAGAGGCTGCCCTTGTCAGGGAAGATGCCGGCCTAGGAGGTGACCCCACCACCACTGCTTCTAGTTCAAGTTTAACGTCAGACCCTCCTGTGTGGTGACCTGAGGTCTCTGGGTCTGCAAGGCCGCCCGCGGGCCTCCCCTGAGCTGTCGGGTCAGCACGTGGCCCCTTTCGCCCACAGTCTGGACGTGGCCTTGCAGATCAGGTGTCCAGCAGACCCCCGGCTTTTGTGTCTTTGGGGTTCGGCCGACACCTGCCAGCGGAGAAGGGGCCCTGGACGGGGGCCCTGCCGTCTCACTTCCCGCAGGAGCGCCCACCTGCAGACTCGCGTGTCCTCCTGCAAGATGCCGGCTGGAGACGCCGCCGGGCGCGCTCCCACGGGTGAGTTAAGTAAGGGCCCCCTCCATCAGTTTCTCCTTGAACTTGGCGCCAGGAGCGCTGTCCGTCCAGTCTGAGCCCAGAGCGTTGGTGCGAGGAGAAGCGTCAGGGCCAGCAGGCACCCTCTCATCCAGGGAACTGGGGGCTGAGCACTCGCTGCTCTCTTTCCAACTCGCCCTTCTGGTCTGTGTCTAGGGGTTCTGTGGGCTCTTTGGGGGGATAGTGAGGTGCGATTCCCCCCCAGCAAGTCCCCGGGACCACGCACACATGGATGACACAGATCCCCTGGCCTCTTTCTTCCCATCCGCCCCACCAGGCCCTGGTCCAGGCCCTGGGAATGTTGGGAGATAAGCAGACGGACAAGACCTTGACCGCAGGCAGAGGGGGGTCGGGCTGGAGTCGGGTGGGGGAAGGTGGAGGGGTCAGAGGGGAGAGGGAGGCCTCTACGAAGGAAGGGGCTCCTGACTGGCCTGGAGGATGGAAAGGGTTTCGAACGCAGAGGTCAAGAGGCCAAGGGGCCAGGACACTCAGACTGGGGGGTGTGGTCTGAACAAAGACGCGTCTGGGGAGAAGCGAATTGCCCTCCACGTTGGGTCAGAACATTAGCACTCGAGTTCGGTCGGCAGGTCAGACACACCAAGGAGCCCTGGCCGGTGTGGCTCCGTGGATAGAGCGTCGGCCTGCGGACTGAAGGGTCCCGGGTTTGATTCTCGGTCAGGGCACAGGCCCGGGGTGTGGGCTTGATCCCCAATGTGGGGCGTGCAGGAGGCAGCCGATCCATGATTCTCTCTCATCATGGATGTTTCTCTCTCTCTCTCTCTGTCTTCCTTCCTCTCTGACATCAATAAAAATGTATTAGAGAAGTTCTAGCTGGTTTGGCTCAGTGAATGGAGTGTTGGCCTGCAGACTGAAGGGTCCTGGGTTCGATTCCTGGTCAGGGCACATGCCCGGGTTGTGGGCTCCATCCCCAGTGTGGGGCGTGCAGGAGGCAGCTGATCCCTGATTCTCTCTCATCATGGATGTTTCTCTCTCCCTCTCCCTCTTTCTTCCTTTCTGACATCAATAAAGAAATCCTATATAATAAAAACCTAGGTGGCACCACGCCCCTGCACGATGTCATCACAAGATGGCTAGCAGGGGAGGGCCGTTGGGGGCAAACAGGCCGGCAGGGGAGGGCAGTTGGGAGCGATCAGGCCGGCAGGGGAGGGCAGTTGGGGGCGATCAGGCCGGCAGGGGAGGGCAGTTGGGGGTGATCAGGCTGGCAGGGGAGGGCAGTTGGGGGCGATCAGGCTGGCAGGGGAGGGCAGTTGGGGGCGATCAGGCCGGCAGGGGAGGGCAGTTGGGGGCGATCAGGCCGGCAGGGGAGGGCAGTTGGGGGCGATCAGGCCGGCAGGGGAGGGCCGTTGGGGCAAACAGGCCAGCAGGGGAGGGCAGTTGGGGGCGATCAGGCTGGCAGGGGAGGGCAGTTGGGGGTGATCAGGCCGGCAGGGGAGGGCAGTTGGGGGCGATCAGGCTGGCAGGGGAGGGCAGTTGGGGGCGATCAGGCTGGCAGGGGAGGGCAGTTGGGGGCGATCAGGCCGGCAGGGGAGGGCCGTTGGGGGCAAACAGGCCAGCAGGGGAGGGCAGTTGGGGGCGATCAGGCTGGCAGGGGAGGGCAGTTGGGGGCGATCAGGCCGGCAGGGGAGGGCAGTTGGGGGCGATCAGGCCGGCAGGGGAGGGCAGTTGGGGGCAAACAGGCCAGCAGGGGAGGGCAGTTGGGGGCGATCAGGCTGGCAGGGGAGGGCAGTTGGGGGCGATCAGGCTGGCAGGGGAGGGCCGTTGGGGGCAAACAGGCCAGCAGGGGAGGGCCGTTGGGGGCAAACAGGCCGGCAGGGGAGCAGTTAGGCATCAATCAGGCTGGCAGGCAGGCAAGCGGTTAGGAGCCAGCAGTCCTGGGCAGTCGGACATCCCCCGAGGGGTCCCAGATTGGAGAGGGTGCAACCCGGGCTGAGGGACACCCCGCCCCCCGTGCATGAATTTCGTGCACCGGGCCTCTAGTATATTAAAAAAAAAAAGAAGTATTAGAGGAAAAAAAAGGTACAGGAAGGAGGCGTGGGAGTTAAGGATCCGTGTTGACAGTGACATGATCTTGTCACTTGTGAGCAGATGCTGAGTTCCCTACATTCCTTTGTTCAAGCCCCCGTGACGGAGGCAGAGGAGAAAGGACGGCTCTTTGCTGTGGCAGGTCCTGGGGCTGCAGAGGGAGCCCTAAGTGACTCATTGCGGGGGGTGGGGTGGGGGGGGGGCTGGAGGTGGAAGCCAGTTCCTCAGACCCAGATGCAGCCTTTCTCACCCCATCCCGGCTCCCCTGGTCGCTGGAGACACGGGACCAGGCCATCGGGGGCCAGGCCGGTGCTGCTCACCTCGGGGATGCCAGTCCGTCCTGTTTTGTTTTCCTCAAGAAGGAGGGTGGGGTGCTGGGAGGAGGGAAGGGAGGCGCCCGCAGGGAGGGGGGGATTGAAGGCAGCGGTTTCCCTTAACGACGCCAGCAGATGGGCGAGCTGTGCGCCTTCTGTGACCCCGAGGAACAATGAGGGAGTGAGGGATCCGCGATGTTTATCTTTCCTGCTCTGAGCTTCCCGGGGTGGGGAGCCTGGGTGTGGTCGCTTCCCACCGTGTCCAAGGCAGACAGGGGGTGTGATGGGGGGGGGGTACAGGGCCTGCTCCCCTGGGAAAGGGGGGTGTGACTTCTAGAAGGGGAGGCCGCACAGTCACCCACACTTATCTCCAGAAGCAGATGGGCCCTGCCCAGGGCTGCACCCCGAAGGGGCCCAGTGAGCCAGGGGAGGGAGTGGGGGGGTCACAGGCCAGGACCCTGGCCAGGGAGCACCCGCTGCCATTGGTGGGGTGGAGGGAGGATTCTGCAGGTCAGAGGCCAGCACCGACGGGGGACCCCGTGGGGTGGGGGCCCCAGCAGCTCCTCTGAAGGGGGGATTTGGGTCCTGTCCTCCGGGGGGGGGGGGGTGTGGGGGAACATGAGGCCTGTGATGAGCGTCTCAGCCCTTGGCGTCCGGCTCTGGGAGCTCCAGGGCTGCACAGACAGCCTGGCCTGCGGGGAGGAAGCTCTCACCCCCAGAGCTGGAAAGGAAGGAAGCCAGTCCTACACCCAGAGGCCAACAGGCAAGCGTGTTCATGAGGTCATTTCAGCTTTCCTACACCCTTATTTTAAAAAAGTATATTTTGATTGATGTCAGAGAGGAAGGGGGAGGGAGAGAGAGGAACATCCATGATGAGAGAGAATCATGGACCGGCTGCCTCCTGCACGCCCCCCACTGGGGATGGAGCCCGCAACCTGGGCCTGTGCCCTGACCGGGAATCGAACCTGGGACCCTTCAGTCCGCAGGCCGACGCTCTATCCACTGAGCCACACTAGCCAGGGCCATAATAAGTCCTTTTATAATACAGCCTCCCAGTGATCGGGCTGTTTAACTGGGTTTACAGCCCGACTGCCTCATGTTTTTAAGTGAAGTGGGAGACAGAGTCAGAGCTCACAGTGTCTGCCTGTTGCCTCCAGTCCTGGGCAGCAACCCGCCGGGTTTTGAAGCCTGGCTCTGCAGGCTTCTGAGCTTTTATCGGTGCGCTAGAGGCCTGGTGCACGAAATCTGTGCATGGGTGGGATCCTTAGGCCCGGACAGTAATCAGGGCCGATCTATGGGGCAACCATCAGGGTAATTGGGGTCCCCCGCTTGCACCCGCCTTGGTTGGCCTGGCGCTGCCCGCTCGCTGGCCCCATACCCTGCCACTGCAGCTGGTCGCCTCCCTCTGCGGGGCAACCGGCGGGGCATTTAGGGGGCCCCTGCTGGCACTCGCCTGGGCCGGCCTGGGGCCTGCAGGTGGGGGCAGCTCCTGGATTGAGCATCTGCCCCCTGGTGGTCAGTGTGCATCATAGCGACCGGTCGTTTGGCCGTTTAGTCGATTTGCATGTTAGGCGTTTATTAATAGGACTAGACGAGGAGTGGCCAGCCGTGTCCCTCCTTCTCCTGTGACGTTCCATAGGCACCGTCGTCTCTGCGATTATGGTCATCTCCCTTTACCCTTGAAATAAAAAAGCCTCCACTTTCTATCTCTGAGGGATTCTCATTCTTTTTTCTTTTTTTTTAAACCCTCCCCTGAGGATATGTTCCCATCGATTTCTAGAGAGAGTGGAAGGGAGAGGGAGAGACAGAGAGAAGCATCGATGTGAGAGAGACACATGGATCGGTCGCCTCCTGCACGCGCCCCGACCAGGGCCCGGGCCGGGGAGGAGCCTGCCACCGGGGTACGTGCGCTTGACCGGAATCGAACCCGGGACCCTTCGGTCCACAGGCCGACGCTCTATCCACTGAGCCACACCGGCCAGGGCTCATTCTTAACAAGAAGAGGCTTGCGTTGGCCGTGCTTTGGGGGTGTCCATGGGTCCCCGGCCGGCTTGTCCCGAGTGCAGGCAGCGCCTCCTCTCAGTTGCCCAAGGAAGAAGGCGGCCGGCTGCGTCCGTGTCACTAACTCAGGGAGGAGGTGACCCCAGCTTGGAGGAGAGAGAATTCTCACGCCTGTGTTTTTCCTGAACACACCCGACCGGGGCCACTTTCCATCTCAAACTTAGGGTCCGCGTAGCCTCCCTTTTGTAAGCGAGGGGGGCAATCTCCAGGCAGAGCTGGGCTGCAGGTCACGGCACCTCGTCCTGTGAGAAGTGGTGGGTGCCCGTCCCCGGACAAGAACGGGAGGGGAGGCGCCCTGGGACCTGGCATCTCCGGGCAGGTCGTGAGTGCGAGGGGTACGGTGGGCACGGCTGTGCGTGGGCCTGGGCGGAGCGGCCGCGTCCAGCCTTCTGGAAATTCTATTGTTCAGCCCTGCTCCCAGCTCCTGACTGTGCCGGCCAGTGTGTGAGGTCAGACAGACGCCCGTCTCAGGGGCTGGTTCCCTCTCCCGGGGGCGGGAGGAGGGGCGAGGGGAGGTAGCTCTGCCCTGGGCAGCGAGGCCTCAGGGCACGAAGGACAGAGAGGGAAGCCGGAGCCGCAGGGGCGGGGTTCTGTCCCAGGAGGGGCCTGGGGCTGTGCCAAGGGGTCGGACACACGTCGGACCTTCTGTGGAACGTTCCGGAATGACGGCCTTTGGAGAACACACACTGAGGAGCCGTATAACCGAACTGGCGGCCCCGTGCACGATTCATGCACACCGAAAGGAAATTACTTCGAGGAAAAATTTTAATGTCGCTATACGCCCTTTCTCTATAATAGAAGTGTCAGAGATGAAGGAAAATTACCGGCAAAATCCTCAGCTTGAGAAGACAAATTGCGATCGTTGGTGCCGTAGGTGTTTGGGCGTATTAAGGATGAGTGCACCGTCAGTCATATCTTCCCAGATTGGCGCCAGCAAGAGCTTTGTAGGAATCGCGCGTGCGTGAGTCAACGTCTATTTATTTATTTTTTAAAAAATATATTTTATTGATTTTTTACAGAGAGGAAGGGAGAGGGATAGAGAGTCAGAAACATCGATGAGAGAGAAACATCGATCAGCTGCCTCCTGCACGCCCCCTACTGGGGATGTGCCCGCAACCAAGGTACATGCCCTTGACTGGAATCGAACCTGGGACCCTTTAGTCTGCAGGCTGACGCTCTATCCACTGAGCTAAACCGGTTACGGCAACGTTTATTTTTTAAATTATAGTGTGCATCATATGTACCGGATGGTTGGACGGTTGGACAGTTGGACGGTCGGACGGACGGTCGGACGGATGGTCGGACGAACGGACGGTCACTTAGCCTTTTATATATATAGACTCTTCCCAAATGTCTTATGTCTGAGCCTTACACATTTCCAGTCCAGGACTTTGGAAAGGTTAAAACACACGGAGTGGGGGTCAGTTCATGGTGCCCCCCAATCACGAGGGAGTAAGGACTCTAATTTTTCATGTTAGGTTTGAGGTGCGGGTGAAAGGGGCCACGTGCTGACCCGACAGCTCAGGGGAGGCCCGCAGGCGGCCTTGCAGACTCAGAGACCTCAGGTCACCACACAGGAGGGTCTGACGTTAAACTTGAACTAGAAGCAGTGGTGGTGGGGTCACCTCCTAGGCCGGCGTCTTCCCTGACAAGGGCAGCCTTTGCCTTCACGGAGCCTGTCTGTCTTTTTGCCTCTGTGGTAACACACCCTGAAATGTCTGGGTACCTGGTAACATCCCTTTTCCGGACCCCCCGGGGCAGAGCCTAATGTGCTGGGCACAGGTCAGAGACCACAGATCCCCTCATTGTCATGTTCATTGTCCCTGCTCCCACCTAAGCGTGTGTCCATCATTTTACCTTTTATCCAATCCCAGGGGTTCCCGCTTTGCTTGCTCCCGCCTCCCTCCTCCATCCCCAATGGATCTCACGTCACCCACCTACGTCCCTCCTTTGATTGCAACGCATAAACACAGATGGAACCCCCATTCTCCGGAGCTTTATCCCAATCCGCTGAGGTTCTGCTTCCCGGCAACTGTCGACAGTTTGGCTCAAACAAACTCATAAAAATTCTTTACAGGTTTCCATGGTTTTTACATTAACAGAGGGTTTTCAGGGAAGATGGGGGGCTCCGTGAGAACCAGGGAGGGTGGCTGGCTCAATGCAGCTGGAGGTGCCGCTGAGGCAGATGGCCCTGGGAGGGGGGGCTGGGGGGGGGCGGGGGGTGTCCTTGATGAATGAGGAGGAGTCACGTGGAGAAGCGTCCCGTAGGACATCCAGGGCTATAGAGGCGTTGCGGTGGGAAACCTCGACCCATTGGGGTCTCCTGGAATGGGATGTGCCGGGAGCCGCAGACAGGGGCCTGACCGGCTTCTGATACTTGCCTGGCTCTTCGCCTCGGCGTTTACCACCCAGCAGGGATGGCACAGAAAGTTCTAGAAGCCCCACTCGCCATTCGCTTTGGGAGCAGACACCCCCTGGTAAGCTGGGGGCTCCCGCCTGGAGCCCCAGGTCATCTCATGACCTTCTTCCTTCAGGGAAAGTGCTGTACCCGGACCTGCCACACGGGGGCGCCGTTGCCCAGAGAGATGGGGAACGGCCTGGGCCGCACACTCTTCCTGGATGAGATTAGGGGTGCGGTGAGAATGCGGCCACGTGACTGTGTGAAAGCTGCAAACCGTTACCAAGGGAGGTGCCGGAGGAATCTGAGCAGAAACAGGCTCTCTCTCTCTCCCTCTCTCTCTCTCTCTCTCTCTCTCTCTCTCTATTTTTAATATATTTTTATTTATTTACTAGAGGCTCAAGTCACAAAATTCGTGTCCTTCCTACCCCTGGCTGCAGGCACCGGCCTCCCTCCGGCCGCCAGCACCCCGGACCCAGGCTTCCCTCGCAGCCCCGGCTTCGTCTGGGAGGACATTCAGTCTAATTAGCACATTGCACTTTCATTATTATAGACTAGAGGCCCAGTGCACGAAAATTTGTGCCCTGGAGGGGGTGTGGGGGGTACCCTCAGCCAGACCTGTGCCTTCTCACAGTCTGGGACCCCTCAGGGGATATAACCACCTGCTGGCTTAAGCCCGTTCCCCGGGTGGCAGATGGCAGGCCCAGATGGTGGCGGGCAGGTGGTGGCTTGCGCTGTGCAGCCCTGCCAGCAGTATGCAAATTTAAGGGGCATCTTTGTTCGGTTAACTTGCATACTCTTCTGATTGGCTGATGGGCGTAGCGAAGGTACGGTCAATTAGCATCTTTGTCTTTTATTCATGTAGCCTAGTGGCCTGGTGAATGAAATTCGTCACGGGGTGGGGTATCCCTCAGCCGGCCTGCACCCTCTCCAATCTGGGACCCCTCGGGGGATATCCGACTGCTGGTTTACCGGCAGTCGGACATCCCTCTCGCAATCCGGGACCCCTGGCTCCTAACTGCTCACCTGCCTGCCTGCCTGATTGACCCTAACCACTCTGCATGCCAGCCTGATCACCCCCAAGTGTCCCCCCTTTCCAGTCTGATCACACCTAACTGTCCCCCCCCCCGCCAGCCTGCTCGCCCCCAACTGACCCCACCCGCTGGCCTGCTCGCCCCCATCTGCCTCTGCCTCGGCCAGGCCACCGTGGCTTTGTCCAGAAAAACATCCAGTCTCCTGGAAGGTCTCCCGGTCTAATTAGCATATTACCCTTTTATTAGTACAGATGAGAGGGAGGGAGAGGGAGAGAGAGAGAGAAACATCAGTGATGAGAGAATCATAGATCGGCTGCCTCCGGCACGCCCCCTGCTGGGGATGGAGCCCGAAACCCCCATAATCTTTGTGGTCTGAGGCCACAAAGCCCAGAGCACTCCTCCCACCAGGACTGCAGGGTGCACGTGGGCAAGTGGCCCGGGGGCGAGCCAGCTGGAGTCCCAGATGGACTGCGGGAGGCCCAGGGCAGTCGGGGGGGGGGTGTTTGCCCTGCGGGTGGGGGTGCTTGCTGGGCTCTGGGCACCTGCCTGGCTGCGGAGTCAGAAGCTTATTGTTGCCCTGGCCGGTGTGGCTCAGTGGATAGAGCATCGGCTGGCGACCGAAGGGTCCCAGGTTCTATTCCGGTCCAGGGCACGGACGGGCACATATGTTGGCTATATTGGCGGCAGGCTCTGTCCCTGGCCCTGGTAAACCAATCGATGCGTCTCTCTCGCATCGATGTTTCTCTCTCTCTGTCTCTCCAGCTCCCTTCTCTTTTCTTTAAAAATCGATGGGGCCCCGGCAGGTGTGGCTCAGTGGACAGAGCATCGGCCTGCGGACTGAAGGGTCCCAGGTTCAATTCCCAGGTCAAGGGCACAGGCCTGGGTTGCAGACTCCATCCCCAGCGTGGGGCGTGCAGGAGGCAGTCAATTAACGATTCGCTCTCATCATGGATGTTTCTAGCTCTCTCCTTCTCCCTTCCTCTCTGAAATCAATAACAATAAATAAATACAAAAATTAAAAATAATAACAATGCATGCCCTATGAAGATGGCCCCGATAGGAAGCCGAGAGCCAGCATTTCTCAGGCGTACAGACCACAGAACTCTTCCCGTCTCCATTGACTAACACATCACAGACTGGTTGGAAAAGCACCCCCAACCCCCCCCCCCCCCGGCACCTCATGTTCGTCAACGAAGGTCCTGAGCTCAGACAACACTGAGTGAGAGGAGTTTCAGTGCCATTTCTTTTCTTTTTCTTTCTTTTTTCTTAAAAAAATATTTTTATTGATGTCAGAGAAGAAGGGAGAGGAAGAGAGAGAGAGAGAGAGAAACATCCATGACGAGAGAGAATCCTGGATCGGCTGCCTCCTCACGCCCCCTACTGGGGATGGCACCTGCAACCCGGCCATGTGCCCTGACCAGGAATCGAACCCGGGACCCTTCAGTGAGCAGGCCGACGCGCTACCCACTGAGCCACACCAGCCAGGGCCCCTTTTTTTCTTTCTTTCCTGCACTGTGATGACTCATCCTCTGGGTCACCCGCTGAGGACGGTGAGCTGGGTTCCAGCACCCGGGAAGGCCCTGCCTCTATGGTTGTAGCTTTCATTGCTCTTTCCCAACATCTGAACTTTGTCCCACTTCTCTCTCCTAAAACGATTCTGTCAAGTATTTCCTTGGCTTTTCCTGCCAGAGGTTGCACAAGGAAGTAAAAAAGGATCCAATTAAACTTTTCCGAGAGCCTCAAATAAGTCAGGGAAAAAATCCCAGGCAAGTAAGGTTTCCAGCCTATACCTGGTTTATGTCAAAATCATAACTGCAGAGGGAAGGGACTGACAACCTGATTTCAAGGAGATCATATCCTCTATACCAGTGGTTCTCAACCTGTGGCTGCGCATTAGAATCACCTGGGAATCTTTTTAAAATCCTGACTTCTGGGCCTCACCCTCCGGAAATTCTGTGTCTTTGTGACTCATGTTGTGGCCCCACCCCATCACAAAGAAACAGAATTTCCAGAGGATGAGGCCCAGAAATCAGGATTTTAAAATGATTCCCAGGTGATTCTAATGTGCAGCCAAGGTTGAGAACCACAGCTCTATAATAAAGGCCTAATATGCGAAGTGTTTGGGCGACTGGCCGGCCGTTCAACCAATCAAAGCGTAATATGCTAATGATGTGCTAAGGCCGCTCAACCGCTCACTATGACATGCACTGACCACCAAGGGGCAGACAGTTGACCGGTCAACCAATCGATATGATGTGCACTGACCACCATGGGTGGGGTCCCTTGGCCTGGCCTGTGCCGTCTTGCAATCTGGGACCCCTGGGGGGATGTCGGAGAGCCTGTTTCAGCCCGATCCCACAGGCCAGGCTGAGGGACCCCACTGGTGCACCAATTCATGCACCGGGCCTCTAGTTGCTACATAAGAACTGAGCTCATGACTCAGTGACCAGCAATATACGAGTGCATTCCTGTCTTCATCTGAGGTTTGAGGTTTTCTGAGGGATGTAAATGTAAAATTTTCTCTAGTTACAACGAAATAACTGTTTTATGATTTCAACAATTAGTAAAATATGCTTTTAAAGAACTCCCTACATGTTTGTCAATCATTTTGTTATGATCACCTGGATTTTAAATCCACCTGTGAGATCCTTCTCTATGTGATTTTTATCACTGGATCCAGTTAGCAGCGGTTCTCAACCTGTGGGTCGCGACCCCTTTGGCGGTCGAACGACCCTTTCACAGGGGTTGCCTAAGACCATCCTGCAGATCAGATATTTACATGACGATTCATCACAGGAGCAACATGACAGTGATGAAGTAGCAACAAAAATAATTTTATGGCGGGGTCACAACATGAGGAACTGTATTTAAAGGGCCAGAAGGTTGAGAACCACTGGGTTAGGGGCCAGGGGGCTCTGAGCATGCTCACAGCTTCTCCCCTGGATGGGGGCGTCGGAGGGTACACAGTGTTGGGGAACAGACCTTACCTAACCATTCAGCTGAGCTCATTAGCCAGATTGCTCAGCAGACAAGCAAACACACAGGCACCAGGGTGAGGCAATCCGTATGCAGACTCGGCACAATATATTATCCAGAATGTTCTGGGTTTTTTTTTTTAAAAATTGTAAAACCTGCATAGAAATCGTGCCATTTGAATAACAGAGAGAAAGAAGGAGGAAGGAACAGGAACCCAGACCTAGAGGAACGAGGACATGAGTACAACACACATGTATTTGGAGTCTCAGAAAGAGAAGAGAGACGGGAAGGGACAGAAAAAATACTCAAAGGAATGATAGCAAATCCCACATTTGATGAAAATAAAGCCATGAACCCACACGCCCGGGAAGGTCAACGGATTCCAAGTAGGATAAATGCGAAGAGATCACCCCAGACCTTAGAATGATGAAAGGCAAAGAGAACATTTTGGGAACTGCAAGAGCTGGTGTGAGACACCTAGTAGGTTTACAAGGGGACCCCGGGAAGGCAGGAGGGTAGCGTATATCACGTGTTGAAAGAAAAGACTGACCCAAAGCCTCCTACCCAGGAAACCCGTCTTACGAAAGGAAGGTGAGCCCTGACTGGTGTGGCTCAGTGGATAGAGCGTCGGTCTGCGGACTGAAGGGTCCCGGGTTCGATTCCGGTCAAGGGCATGTGCCTGGGTTGCGGGCACATCCCCAGTGGGGGGCGTGCAGGGGGCAGCTGATCGATGTTTCTCTCTCATCGATGTTTCTAACTCTCTCTCCCTCTCCCTTCCTCTCTGTGAAAAATCAATAAAATAAATATATATTTTTAAAAAGACATTGGGTGTGTTGTGGGGGGGGGATGATGGCGGGTGCGGGGCGTGGGGGTGTAGGGGAGGCCGGGGAAAGTCAATGGGGAAAAAAGGAGACAGGTACTATTACTATTTGTAACACTTTAAACAATAAAATAAAATTTAAAAAAAAAAAGAAAAGAAGAAAGAAAAAAAGCCGCAGGGGCCTCGGCCTTTCCTGTCGCCGCCGGCTGTGCCGTTACATGTAGGAACCCCAAGGGGTGGCGGCGGGAGGGGCGGGGCAGAACTGCTCCGGGGGCGGGGCCGCTGCCTCTCATTGGCCGGCGGGGTCCACGCCTTGGCCAATCAGCGCTGCGAGGCGGGTCGTCATGGCGACGGGGACGCTAACACAGCAGCGGCAGCGGCAGCCCCTGGGAAGGCGATGGCGCGGAACATGTACGGTCCCGGGGTGCGGATGGGCAACTGGAACGAGGACATCTACCTGGAGGAGGTGCAGATAGCTGTGGCCGGGTGTCTCAGGCGCCCCCCCCAGTCCCCGGCCCCCCGCCCCCGGCCCCCGGCCCGCCCTCAGCCCCCCTGGACTCTGAACACCCCGTTTCCTTTCACCCCTGGCACACCCCGGAGTCCCCCTACAGTCCCACCCTCTCTGACCATCCGGGAATCTCACCTGAAACTCTGCTACCGCAGGCCTGTGCCCTTTGATTCTCTCTTTCTTTGGGTCCCTTGGTTTCTCAAGCTGCCTTGGTGCTCAAGCCCTCCCTCACCCCCCCAACCCCACCCCATCCCACCCCACCCCATCCCCACCCCATCCCACCCTACCCCAACCACCCCTTCCCCGCCTGTGCCTTCTCCTTAATCTACAACAGGGGTGGGCAACCTTTTTGTGAGTGCGTGCCAAAACCAGCAAAATCTCTGACTCAAAATTTTTCTGCGTGCTAACCCTAACTTTTTGAGAGCGTGTTACGCCTACTTGATATCTCTTAAGGTGTACTCATGTGAGGAACCTTGAAGAAATAATAAAATTCATTTGAGCGACAAAAACAGTCTATGATGATGAAAAATACATTTATTTTTATTTTTTAAAAAATATATTTTATTGATTTTTTACAGAGAGGAAGGGAGAGGGACAGAGAGTCAGAAACATCGATGAGAGAGAAACACCAATCTGCTGCCTCCTGCACACCCCCAACTGGGGATGTGCCCGCAACCAAAGTACATGCCCTTGGCCGGAATCGAACCCGGGACCCTTGAGTCTGCAGGCCGACGCTCTATCCGCTGAGCCAAACCGGTTAGGGCTGTTTTTTAACGTCTACATGCACAGGGATAGTCCGACAGAAATCTTTATGACTCCGTGTGATAGTATCAGTGGGACTCTGGCTCCTGCATCACTGATGACAAATTTTACATCAGGTTTCTATTTCGTGGCCTTCAGAGATAGGCACGCGCTACTACTGTCATCCGTCAGGCTCCTCTTCTTAAGAGACTTAAGAAAATCCATCTCTGAGAGCAAAGAGTCACAATTGTAAACGGAAGATTACAAGAGAGGGTTTCGGTGCCAGCGAAAGTTACTGGCGTGCCCTGTTTGGCACGCGTGCCAGGGGTTGCCCACCCCTGGTCTAGAGCGCTCTTCTGAGTTATTTTCCTCTGTTCCCTGGACACTTACAGTCCCAGATGCTGCGGTCCCGGGTGAGGATGGCGAGGAGGCAGGCTCTAAACAGAAACCCGCCCCCCCATATGCCCACCTGTCACACACGCCCACCCGAGTGCCCCCGCGGGGTCCCTACTACTGACCGTCCACGCTCTGCCTTGAATTCTCCTATGATGTCCTGACAAGGCCCTGGACCGTCCGTGTATCAGACTTGTTGTTGGGGCATGGGGGCGGGGACGTCCAGTGTCAATCATCATATCACCAGGGGGACCTTAGTGGGGGACACGTGGCCTCCCCATGTTACTCTTTTTTTTGTTTGTTTTTTAAATATATTTTATAAGGAAGGGGGAGGGATAGAGAGTTAGAAACATCAATGAGAGAGAAACATCCATCAGCTGCCTCCTGCACACCCCCTACTGGGGATGTGCCCGCAACCAAGGCACATGCCCTTGACCGGAATTGAACCTGGGACCCTTCAGTCCGCAGGCCGACGCTCTGTCCACTGAGCCACACCGGTTAGGGCCTCCCCATGTTACTCCCGCCTGCCGCCGGCTGGAGTAATTCTGGTGACGTTTCCCTTTTCGAATCTTTGCCATTTTCCTAAACACTGTTACCGCGAAATGAAAATCTATACTAATAAAAGCGTCATGTGCGAATTAGACTGGACAGCCGGACGACCTTCGGGAGTCCTTCCGGGCGACCTCCCAGGCGAAGCTGGGGCTGCGAGGGCCGAGCCCCCTTGTATGAATTTCGTGCACCGGGCCTCTAATGTTAAAATAATGCTGCAAACATTTTCCCATGATGCTCAGGTTTCTTTTTTTCTGTTCTCCAATTTTTTTTTTTTCACTTCTGACCTGAAAGCTACGAGTGTCTCTGGGTTTTCATTCGTGTGTGTGTGTGTTTTTTCCCCTCACCAGGAGATCATGAAAGACTTCTTAGAGAAGAGGGAGAAGGGACAGCTGTTCATACAGAGGAACAGAAGACTAAAGAGCCATCTTCTGCGGCCGGTAATTTTAAATTCAAACGTTCTTTCCCATCCACCGCGTGTCTGTGTTAAACCAGCGAGAATTCCAGAAACGCATTATCGTTTGGGAAATACCAGTAGTTCCTTTCCGATCTGAACACCACGATGTTTCAATGTCCCTAGGATTTCAGACACACGAGGGAAGTTTGCTGTTATGTTAACCGGCGTTAAGTCCAGCCTGTGTGGCTCAGTGGTTGAGCATCGACCCCTGAACCAGGAGGTCATGGTTCGATGTACCGGTCAGGGCAGATGCCTGGGTTTCGGGCTTGATCCCCAGTAGGGGGTGCGGAGGAGGCAGCCAATCAATGATTCTCTCTCCTCATTGATGTTTCTCTCTCTCCCTTCCTCCCTCTGAAATCCATAAAAAACACACACAACACATTAAAAAAAGGAAAGAAAAGACTACATTAGTTCGTGGATTAGGAAAATGCCCCTCAGTGGAAGCTGAAGAAACTTTCAGTGAATGTGGAATAAATTAAGAATGGACTCAACGCGTGGGATTTTTTCGTCGGTTTCATCGTTCTCCATTTGGGTTATTGGAGGGACTTGGATCTGCCACTATGGCAGCGGGTGGGTGGCAGCAAAAGGAAGGCGAGATTTGGGGAATCCGGGCGAATCCCTTACTGAAACGGGCCTAGTGAGGGAAGGAGAGGAGGCCCGTCTGAGGGGGCACACCGCTGGCGGCTGGGGGATGGCATGGTTTCCATAGAAACAGCCTTGCCCGGCTGGCGTGGCTCAGAGCTTGAGCATCAACCTGTGAACCAGGAGGTCAGGGTTCGATTCCCGGTCAGGGCACATGCCCGGGTTGCGGGCTCCATCCCCAGTGCGGGGCGTGCAGGAGGCGGCCGATCCATGATTCTCTCTCATCATGGATGTTTCTCTCTCTTTCTTTTTTTTTTTTTAATATATTTTTTATTGATTTTTTACAGAGAGGAAGGGAGAGAGATAGAGAGTTAGAAACATCGATGAGAGAGAAACATCGACCAGCTGCCTCCTGCACCCCCCCCACTGGGGATGTGCCCGCAACCAAGGTACCTGCCCTTGACCGGAATCGAACCTGGGACCTTTCATTCCGCAGGCCGGCGCTCTATCCACTGAGCCAAACCGGTTAGGGCACATCATGAATGTTTCTATCTCTCTCTCCCTCTCTTCAAAAAAGTATTTAAAAAATTTCATGTTACCCTAGCCAGTGTGGCTCAGTGGCTAGAGCGTTGGCCTGAAGACTGAAGGGTCCCGGGTTCGATTCCGGTCAAAGGCATGTACCTGGGTTGCGGGCACATCCCCGGTGGGGGGCGTGCAGGAGGCAGCTGATCGATGTTTCTCTCTCATCGATGTTTCTAACTCTCTATCCCTCTCCCTTCCTCTCTTTAAAAAAATCAATAAAATATATTTTTAAAAAGAGAAATAAGTAGAAACACACTGATTCCACCGCAGATGCAGCTCTCGGTGACGGAGGACAGCTACGTGCATTTCGGGGACAGCGTGATGCTGGTGAACCCCGACCACCCCGAGGTCCAGGCCGACCAGTTTCTCACCGGAGACCTCAGCCTGTGCCTGACTCCGGACGAGATCGCAGCCCACTTGAGTGACCGGTTCGAGCTGCCCTGCGGCCTGAGCGCATCGCCCACCAGGTCCCCCGTTGGCAGGAACACCTTCACCGTGTTGAGGTGAGGATGCCACACATGACGTCATACGCGTCTGCTTCCCTTGCCGCTCAAGGCAGTCCCGGGGTTGGAGCCGGCGGGCTGCCTGGAGGCGGCGGTCCCGCGGACGTTCTTGCTTTGTTCCCTGGAGAGTGACAGTCAAGGGGCCTTTGCTGCTCCTTGGACCTTAACCATCGGGGTCACTTGTCACTCGTGTTCCATTCAAAAGGCTCCATTCAGAAGCATTGGATCCAGAGGATGAAATTCATCTTTAGTTTAGAAGCAAAGTGGGGTTTCCTAGCCACTCCTTAGTGCTTGGAGCAAAATTGGGGGCTTTCAATGTTTTTAATGTTATTGTTCACACCAGACATATATCACTGCATGCAAGGTGGCATCCCATGGGGGTTTGCTGTTTTAAAATTCATTGTCCGCTATATCACGGTTCGATTCCCAGTCAGGGCACAGGCCCGGGTGGCAGGCTCGATCCCCAGTGTGGGGCGTGCAGGAGGCAGCCGGTCCATGATTCTCTCTCATCATGGATGTTTCTCTCGCTCTCCCTCTCCCTTCCTTTGTGAAAAAAATTTTTTTTTTAAAAAAAATTCACTGTCCACTATAAATGTACGTGAGGATATCTTTTAAGTGAGCATTTGAACCCTTAGAGAACAGACACATAATGATAGTTAAAAATAGTGCTTCAGCCCGGCCGGCGTGGCTCAGTGGTTGAGCATCGACTTATGAACCGGGAGGTCAGGGTTCGATTCCCGGTCAGGGCACAGGCCCGGGTTGCGGGCTCGATTCCCAGTGTGAGGCGTGCAGGAGGCGGCCGGTCCATGATTCTCTCTCATCATGGATGTTTCTCTCTCTCTCCCTTCCTCTCTGAAATCAATAAAAATATATTTTAAAAAACTATTCCATGCCGAAACCGGTGTGGCTCAGTGGATAGAGCGTCGGCCTACGGACTGAGAGGTCCCAGGTTCGATTCCGGTCAAGGGCATGTACCTGGGTTGTGGGCATATCCCCAGTAGGAGGGGTGCGGGAGGCAGCTGATCGATGATTCTCTCTCATTGATGTTTCTAACTCTCTCCCTTCTTCTCTGTAAAAAATCAATAAAATATATTTAAAAAACAAAAAACTATTCCTTTGCTTTGTTGCTAAATTTTGATAGGCACGTTTATATTACAGGAATATAGACTCCAAATCTTGAATTTAGATTTATTTTTGAATACAGGTAATGTGTTTATTTTAAGTTGCCTTTGTGTGTATTTATTTACTTATTTATTTTTTAAAAATATATTCTATTGATTTTTTACAGAGAGGAAGGGAGAGGGACAGAGAGTTAGAAACATCGATGAGAGAGAAACATTGATCAGCTGCCTCCTCCTGCACGCCCCCTACTGGGGATGTGCCCGCAACCAAGGTACACGCCCTTGACCGGAATCGAACCCGGGACCTCTCAGTCCACAGGCTGACACTCTATCCACTGAGCCACACCGGTCAGGGCTACTTATTTATTTTTAATCCTCACCCAGGGATATTTTTCTATTAGCTTTATTTATTTATTTTTTTATCGAGAGTGGAAGAGAGAGGGAGAGACAGAGAGAAACGTCATGTGAGAGAAACATATCGATGAGTTGTCTCCTGCACATGCGCTGACCGGGCCCGGGCCGGGGAGGAGCCTGCAACCCAGGTACATGCCCTTGACCAGAATCGAACCTGGGACCCTTCGGTCTGCAGGCCGACGCGCTATCCACTGAGCCACACCGGCCAGGTCTGAATCCAGGTCATTGGCCTGAACCTCGAAGTTTCCTGGAGGATTCAGAGGGAAGATAGCATGAAGTGCTATCAATGCGTGGCCTTGGTTTCTCTAAAGACCTCGCCGTGCCCTGGCCGGTGTGGCTCAGTGGATAGAGCATCAGCCTGCAGACTGAAGGGTCCCGGGTTCGATTACGGTCAAGGGCACGTACCTGGGTTGCGGGCACATCCCCAGTAGGGAGCGTGCAGGAGGCAGCCGATCGATGCTTCTCTCTCATCGATGGTTCTAACTCCCTCTCCCTCTCCCTTCCTCTCTGTAAAAATATATCAATAATATATTTTGCAATATATCAATATGTCAATTATAATATATCAATAAAATATATTAAAAATAAATCTCAACTTCCAGTTTAAAAAATAAATAAATAAAAAAGACCTCGCCCTGACCGGTTTGGCTCAGTGGATAGAGCATCGGCCTGCGGACTCAAGGGTCCCGGGTTCGATTCCGGTCAAGGGCAGGTACCTTGGTTGGGGGCACATCCCCAGTGGGGGGTGTGCAGGAGGCAGCTGATCGGTGTTTCTCTCTCATCGATGTTTCTAACTCTCTATCCCTCTCCCTTCCTCTCTGTAAAATATCAATAAAATATATTTAAAAATAAATAAATAGAAGACCTCGCTGCACCTGACCCAGCTCCTTGGTGCAGGAGGCCTGCGCGCTTGGTGCACTCCATGGGCTGGCCACGCGGGGGCGCTGTGCGCTGGGGCCACGCTGGGAGGTGGGGGCGGGTGCGGGTGGGAGGGCAGGGTGCCCGCTGGATGGGCAGCGTGTGCCTAGCGACATCGCTCAGGCGGGGAACGTGAATAGACACGATCAGGAAGCTTGCTGGCACAATCGCACGCGCAAAACGAGGAGCTCGGGATGGTTCCCCCGCGGAAACATGTCAGTGATGCGTCCTCTTCCCCGACAGGGCGGACAGAGAGGCCACCGGCCAGGTCCTGCGGTTCGGGCAGAGCTTCCGCCTGGGCATCACCCTGGGGTGCGAAGACCAGATGGTGAGTCGCCCTGTGGCGTGTGGACGTGGGGCCGGCCTTCTGGGCCCCGGGCGGGCCCCTGGTTCCCTCCCAGCTGGACAGGGAGCTCTGCGGGCCTGGGGTGCGTCTTCGCAGCTTTTTAAAAAAATATTTTATTGATTTTTTTTTTACAGAGAGGAAGGGAGAGGGACAGAGAGTCAGAAACATCGATGAGAGAGAAACATCCATCAGCTGCCTCCTGCACGCCCCCTACTGGGGATGGAGCCCACAACCCCGGCATGGGCCCTTGATCTGAATCGAACCCAGGACCCTTCATTCCGCAGGCTGACCCTCTCCACTGAGCCAGTTGGCTAAGGCCCAACTTTGCAGGGTTCAGACATACACCCTTAACAGGAGAACACCTTACTTTCTTTCTTTCTTTTTAAATATATTTTATTGATTTTTTACAGAGAGGAAGGGACAGGGATAGAGAGTTAGAAACATCGATGGGAGAGAAACGTCGATCAGCTGCCTCCTGCACACCCCCCCCCCCCCCCGGGGATGTGCCCGCAACCAAAGTACATGCCCTTGACCGGAATCGAACCTGGGACCCTTCAGTCCACAGGCTGACGCTCTATCCACTGAGCCAAACCGGTCAGGACAAAAACCTTACTTCCCATGCAGCTGGCAAAAGTAAAAGTGTAGACCGCCTTTACCTGTAAGTTGAATGATTGTGTTACCTAAGAATCATTTAATGTCCCCAATGCTAGATCTGACATTAAATATGCCCCGGATTTCAGGCTCCGTCCAATGTGCAGGAGGCAGCCAATCAATGAATCCCTCTCATCATGGATGTCTCTCTCTCTCTCTTCCTCTCCCTTCCTCTCTGAAATTAATAATATATATATATCTATATCTATATATATCCATATCCATATATATATATATATATATATATATATATATATATATCTATATCTATATCTATATATATATATTTTAAAGAAAACTAGCCACTTGGGCACAGTAACCCCTTTGTGCCTTCCCCTTAGTCCCCAGGCACAGCTCTGCCTACGAAATCCATCTAAACAGGCAGAAACGACCCCCAGATTCAGGGTGAAGGTGGGTCCGTAAGGCGCTCCCAAAGGCACCGGCATTTCGGACTCGTTGGCTGGACGGCGTGGTTCCCGGCAGCCACAGGCCGCCAGATGGCGGACCAAATAAATTCCACGTGTGAGCATCAACTCCAGAGGGCGTAGGCCTCCAGAGGAATGGATGACGATGCAAGGAGGGTTGGGGGAGCGCTCCACTTCACAGCCAGCCTCCGGCAACATCATCCTAAAAGCCTAATACGCTCAGTGCCCCTCCGACCGTTCGGCCGCTCGACCCGCCGCTATGACGCGCACTGACCACCAGGGGGCAGACGCTCTGACTGGTAGGTTAGCTTGCTGCTAGGGTCTGAGAAAGAGAGAGAAACATCCATGATGAGAGGGCTTCATTGATTGGCTGCCTCCTGCACGTTGGACCCAGCCCGCAACCCAGGCATGTGTCCTTGATGGGAATCAAACCCGGGACCCGTCAGTCGGCAGGCTGACGCTCTATCCACTGAGCTAAAGTGGCCAGGGCATCCCCAAGTGTTACCTGACTCACAGGAGAGCGGGCTGTGGGAATCACAGGGACAGATCGGGACCGGGTGAGACGGGCCAGACATGCCCCGGAGCCCACGTGGCCCCTTTCCGGCCCCGGTCATGCACCGGTGCGAGGCACCCCACCGGTGCATGAGTCCATGCCCCGGGCCTCCGGTGTCTAATAAATAAATACCGAGACAGGCCCAGTGCCCTACAAAAGAGGAGTGGGTTGGGGACAGGCATCGGCACAGAGCGAGGTTGAGTTTCGTATTCTAAGAAGGAACAGCAAGCAGTTCGAGGGCACACAGAACTCGAGGTGGAGGAAGAACGAGTGTCCTCGTACAGCCAGTCCCTGAGAGCAGGGATTCCAGCCCGGCTGGTGTGGCTCAGTGGTTAAGCATCATCCCAGGAACCAAGAGGTCACGGTAGTTAGATTCCCGGTCAGGGCACAGGCCCGGGCTGTGGGCTCCATCCCCAGTGTGGGGCGTGCAGGAGGCGGCCGGTCCACGATTCTCTCTCATCATGGACGTCTCTCTCTCTCTCCCTTCCTCTCCGGAATCAATGAAAGCATTTTTTTAAAAGAAGAGCAGGGACTCTGCACAGGGCCTTTGAGCAGCCTGGCCGTCAGCCCGCCGGCGGCTCCGTCTCCCCAGGCGCTCGCACCCTGTGACCTGGCCCCTCTGCTTGCCGCCCTCCCAGGTGTACTTGTCCAGCGACCTCAGGACGCTCCTGCGGTCGGCCAAGAAGTCCTGGCTCCAGGAGGTGTTCCTGACCGACGAGGACTCCTTCCTGAACTGCTGGCAGGCCGCACACCCCGACCCCGAGCTGCGCCTGGAGTGGGAGGGCCTCCCCGTCCCGGTGAGCCCGTGCCCGTGGGGAGGTGGGGAGGGGGCATGTGTGCGCACTGCTGATCCGGGGGGGGGGGGGGCGATTCGCTGCTGTCTGACATGGGGGCTCGGTGTTGCTTATGTTGTTTCTCCCTTCTTCTTCCTCCCCCTCCTCCTCCTCCTCCTCTTCCTCCTCCTCTTCCTTCCCCTTCTTTTTCGTACCTCAAGCTTGGAGGACATGATTTTGTCCCTGTGGCAGTATTCTGCGCTGGTGTTTCTCCATTCTCCTCTCTCTCTCTCTCTCTCTCTCTCCCTTCCTCTCTGAAATCAATACAAATATATTTAAAAAAATAACATCCCTGACCATATTTTAGGTTGTCAGATGGTCTCGCAGATGACTTTGAATGATCGTGTAATGTTTTAGCATCTGTGTCTCTACCTGAATGTCTTTAATCACTCTATCATGATTCGCCTTCTAGGTTACCCATATATATGTACGTATTTTATTTTTATTTATTTATTAATAAGGTACACTAGTGAATTTTTTTAAATATATATTTTATTGATTTTTTACAGAGAAGAAGGGAGAGGGAGAGAGAGTTAGAAACATCGATGAGAGAGAAACATCGACCAGCTGCCTCCTGCACATCTCCCACTGGGGATGTGCCCGCAACCTAGGTACATGCCCTTGACCGGAATCGAACCCGGGACCCTTCAGTCCGCAGGCCGACGCTCTATCCACTGAGCCACACCGGTTTCAGCGATTTTTTAAAATATATATATTTGTATTGATTTCAGAGAAGCAGGGAGGGGGGAGAGAGTTGGAAACATCCATGATGAGAGAGCATCATGGATCGGCTGCCTCCTGCACACCCCGCACTGGGGATCGAGCCCGCAACCCGGGCCTGTGCCCTTGGCTGGAATCGAACCCGGGACCATTGAGTCCGCAGGCGGACGCTCTATCCACTGAGCCACACCGGCCAGGGCTATACTAGTATGTATAGATTTTAAATGAACATGTAGTACATTTACACACTTTTGCTTGTGGGAACTGGGCGGCCTTAGCTCATACTGCAAATGGCTCCCTTGCTTTATCTTCAAAGGCAAACACCAGAGTCCTCATCAATCACTGCCACACCAACCGGGGGCTGGCGGCCCACCGCTATCTCTTCCTAAGGTACTGGGTTGCCGGGCCCTGCCACACGCGGCAGTGGGCGGGGCTGTGGGCGGGGCCGTGGGCAGGGGCACAGCCACATGTGACTTGGGCGGGGATATGGGCAGGGCTGTGGGCGGGGCTGTGGGCTGACCGTGCCCAGCCACATGTGGTTGTGGGCGGGGCTGTGGGTGGGGCCCAGCCACACAAGTCTGTGGGCGGGGCTGTGGGCAGGGGCACTGTCACACAGGGCTGTGGGCGGGGCTGAGGGCAGGGGCACAGTCACACAGGCTGTGGGCGGGGCTGTGGGCGGGGCTGTGGGCTGACCGTGCCCAGCCACATGTGGTTGTGGGCGGGGCTGTGGGTGGGGCCCAGCCACACAAGTCTGTGGGCGGGGCTGTGGGCAGGGGCACTGTCACACAGGGCTGTGGGCGGGGCTGTGGGCAGGGGCACTGTCACACAGGCTGTGGGCGGGGCTGTGGGCAGGGGCACTGTCACACAGGGCTGTGGGCGGGGCTGTGGGCAGGGGCACTGTCACACAGGGCTGTGGGCGGGGCTGTGGGCAGGGGCACAGTCACACAGGGTGGTGGGCGGGGCTGTGGGCATCAGCAAAGAAGCTGGGATCACAGTGTGGCAACAGGCATAAAAGTCTTGCGTGATGAAATGTTGTCACCCGGGACTTTCTGGGTGTGAAAGGTCCCATGGCAGCCCCTTCGGATCCCCAAGTGCCTGCCCTGGGGGTATGTGAGCCCCGGTGGGGACCCCCCACCCCCAGCCCTGCCCACGGGGGAAGCTTCCAGCACAGGCTGTACCCTGGAGCAAGCGTGTCCCACTCAGAGGCCAACACGGGCCAGATAAACAAGGTTTGCGTGGATGTGGCCGCAAAAGAACAAAAGCTTCCATTTTCATAGAAACGCAGGTTTATTTCGATGGAGACATGCTGAATGCAAAGGGCGGAGATAAATGAGTCATCGCTCACATAAAGTAACAGAACATTTTAATAAAAATTAATACTTTTCCTTGAACATGAACTCACCAGACACTGACCGCACAAATGGATAAGCGTCACACAGATAAACCCATTTTTCTCGTTCTCTGGGAGAGAGGTATTTCCTGTTGCCACACCAAGCAGGTCAGTCCCAGACCAAGGACGTGGCCACCGGCTGCTGGAACCTTCGCTGCCGGTGTCAGTGGGAGAGACGGTGCGCCTGCGCGGGAGGCGCGTAAGGGACGCGAATGCAACACGATGACAGTCATCCGTCATTAGCGAACCTTGTAGCTCGTTGTTCATAAAGATGTACAACAGGACATTGTAAAAATTAAGTGACGAAAATTTTATTAGAACGTTCCTTACATACCGTTACATTGGCTGGGCCGCAGAAATATTCGTTGCGGGCCGCGTGTGGCCCGTGGGCCGCGAGTTTGACATGCTTGCTGTAGAGCCCCCGCCCCCCCCCCCCCCCCCCCCCCCCCCCCCCCCCCGTCCCAGGCTCCCTGTAGCATCTGCCGGGCCAGGAAGGCACCCGGGCTGGACCGGTTCCGTGTTCCCACCCCTCATTCTCTCCCGCCCCAGGACCTACTTCGGGAAGGAGGCGGAGGTGGCCGCGCACACCCACCTGGACTCCCACCGGGTGGAGAGGCCGCGCAACCACTGGATGCTGGTGACCGGCAGCCCCAGGAAGGAGGCGTCCAGCATGCTGGAGGTGCCCAAGCCGCCCGTGGAGCGCGCGCCCGCCCTGGAGCCGGAGCCGGCGGCCGCCCCTGGGGCCCAGTGACCGCAGGCGCGCTCCCCCGGGGGAAGGGGTGGTGGGGGGCTGTCCCAGGGTCCCAGCCCTCTGAGCGGCTGTTGGAAGAAGGCGGTACCCATGACTGAGTTAGGGGTGCGGGGTCTGGAACACAGTCAGTCCTGGGAATAGCTCAGCCAGGAAAGGGGCACGCGGGTCCCTTTGTCGGTGACCAAACGCGGCAGAACCGGGCCCCTGTGTGTCGATGCTGCGCAGCTGCGTGTCCCTGGAAGGCGCGTCTGCAATAAAGCGCGAGGACTGTTCTGAGCTTCGGCCGCGTGCTTCCTCCCCCTCCGGGCAGTGTCCTGAGATCCCAGCGTGCGGCCGCTGTGAGCCGCCGCCCACCTTGGGGTTGGCCATGTCCCCTTGTCCTTTCCGCTCTGCCTCTGGCTTAGGGGCAGCAGGAGCTCTGCCTGACCAGCCACGTGTCATTATTATTATTATTATTATTATTAATTATTACTAGAGGCCCGGTGCACAAAATTCGTGCACGGGTAGTGTCCCTAGACCTGGCTGGTGAACAGGGCCAATCCGGCTGCCGTCTGGGGCCTGCCTTCATTCCGCGCCGCCCCCTGGTGGTCAGTGTATGTCCTAGCCAGTGGTCAAACTCCGGAGGGGACGATTTGCATATTAGCCTTTTATTATATAGGATTCTTTTAAATATATTTTCAGCCGCCTCCTGCACGCCCCCTACTGGGGACGGAGCCCGAAACCAAGGTACATACCCTTGACAGGAATCGAACCCGGGACCCTTCAGTTCGCAGGATGGCGTACTACCCACTGAGCAACACTGGCCGGGCCCCCAGTCACGTGGTATTTTGTGATGAGTTTCAAATGGCAGATTCTCTTTCTCGCTACCTCGCTTGGAAACTGGCGCAGTGGTAGGAATACCCACGTGGCCGGAACGTTCCTGGCAAAATCCCCGTGTCCTCCCGGGCGTCCGGCGATCTGTGCCTTCTTTGAGGGGGACCTGTGGTGGGCGGGTGTCCTGGGGGGTGAAGGGACGGCAGAGGTGGTACATGCGTGGCCAGCGGGGGTGGCTTCAGCCTACGTGGCCTGGCCCTCTGGGGGGGAGGAAGGGGGCGGGCACTGGCCGCCCAGCTGCGGGGTTCAGGGAGGCGGTGCACATCTGGCTGGGCCCTGGATTGACCTGAGGGGACTCTGATTCCCAGGCAGCAGGTGGAGAGCCGCGGGGTGGGCGAGGAGGAGGGAGCGATGGTCCCAGAGTCGGGACGCCTTGTCTCGCGGCCCCGCCTGGCTGTGGAGGGAGGTGACCTTGAGCCCAAGGTCACGCAGCCCGAAAGTGGCAGCTCCGGGCAGGCCAGCCAGACGTGCCACACCCCTCCCACCCGCGGCGCCCAGCCTCGCGCGCTCTGGCCTGTGCGGGGCTGTCCCGTGTACGGGGACGCTGCACCCCTGAGCCATGACACCCCAAAGTGTCCGGGCGTGCTCTGTCCCCGGGTACCACCGCCCGGGCCTGCAGACCTCCACTTCCCGCCCACAGAGGATGCCCGGGAGGGTTTCCCGTGGAGGAGGGGACCTGCGGTCTCCGAGGTCGCTTCCAGGGGCGCTGATAGCCCGCGTGGGCACCTGCCCGGGCCCGGGTGGGCATGGAGAGGGCTGTGCACGTTGGTCCTGCAGGACAAGGCCGCGGCGGGCCCACGGATGGCGCACGGAGATGGGCACGGGGAAGCTGGCAACTTCTGTGTGTGTCACTATTTTCACCTTTAAGATGCATGGAGGTGTGGCCCTACCTCTGTGCGCCTCACCGGGGGCGGGGGGAGGGGCATGGGAGGAGGTAGGGTGGGAGCAGGGTGTCTCCTGGGAGCGCCCAGGTCTCTCCCAGGGGTTTGGTCTTGCAGTTCCCCGAAGTGGCCAGAAGGTGTCGCTGTTGAGAACCCCGGCAGGTCCACGCTGGCCCGTTCTGGCGTCAGAAGTTAATTTCAATGAAAGAAAAACACCACGTGATCTCAGTCATTTATGGATAATTAAGACCATGATAAACTGATGAACAAAAATAGACACAGAGGCAGAGCAGCCTCCAACAGACGGTCAAACTACAGCGGGAAGGCTGGGGAGGGCTGGGGAGGGTTGGGGGGAGGGGGGGGGTAAGAGATCAGCCCAAGGACTTGTATGCATGCAGATCAGCACAACCAATGGACACAGACACTGGGGGGAGGGGGGGAGGGAGGCCAGGGGAGGGTCAAGGAGAGAGAAAAAAAAGGGGAGACATATGTCATACTCTGTAATACTTGAAGCAATAAAACAATTTAAAAAAAGAAGTTAATTTCAAAACACGAGGGAGTTGCCCGTTGCACGCGTACGTTTTATAAGAGGGGAAAACCCGTAAAGCGCTGTGGTCAGGGTATCGGTCCGCTTTTTCCCTTATAAAGGAAGAGTGTAGATCTAAGAGTGTAACAGCGTGTTCCCAGGGACTTGGGGTGGGGGTGGGGTGCAGGGGGGTCCCCAAGGGGCTGGCTAGAGGGTCCCAAGGGGCTGGTCAGGGGAGTTCCAGTTCGAATACAGCCCCTCTGGGACCCCTACAGACCTGCCATCGACGTCTAAAGTCTCCCGCGCCCCCCCCCCCCCAGGAGAATGTACTCAGAACCAGGCCTAGGGCCCCTGATCCCCAAAACTGCCCCCAAGTGACCCCCGTAAACCGCAGGGCTCCCGCCAGCCTTGCCCACGCCACCTCCTCGCCAAGCCTCAGTTTCCCCCACGGGGTGGCTCGCTTCCTCTCCGAGTTGTCCGAGGCCCAGGGCAACGAGGAAATGTATTGGAGAGAGGCTGGCGGGGTGGGCGCTGGCATGACCCTGACCATGGGCCAGCCAGCACAGCGCGGACACCGGCCCTCCCCTCGCTGCCACCGTGCCTCTGGGCGCCCCCATTTGCGCGTAGGTTTAAAAACACGTTCAACGGGCCCGGGCCGGTGTGGCTCAGTGGGTAGAGCATCGGCCTGCGGACCGAAGGGTCCCAGGTTCGATTCGGGTCAAGGGCACGTACCTGGGTTGCAGGTTCCTCCCAGGCCCGGGCCCTGGTCAGGGCGCGTGCAGGAGGCAACCCATGGATGTGTGTGTCTCACATCCATGTCTCTCTCTGCCTCTCCCTCTCTCTCCCTCTCTCCCTAAAAATCAATGGGAAAACATCCCCGGGTGAGGATCAGCAACGGCAACAAACAGGTTAAGCGTGCCCCTCGCCTGGACGAGCCCTCGCTGGCGGCAGGCGCTGTTCTGGGCCCTTTGGGTGTGTCAGCCGATTGCCTCCCCGCGTGCACCTGTGAGAGGCGCCCCGCGCGCCTCTGAACTTGACAGGAGGGGAAACTGAGGCACAGGACGGTGGACTGACCCGGGGACTTGTTGGGTTGGAGCAAGCACGTCACACTCGAAGGGCTAACACGGGCCAAATAAACAGGGTGTGAGCGGGTGTGGGCTGCAAAATCACAAAAGCCTCCATTCTCATAGAAACGGAGGTTTCCTTTGAAAAGTCGAGGGGCCGGCAAACTCATTAGTCATCAGAGCCAAATATCAACAGTGCGGCGACTGAAATTTCTTTTGAGAGCCGAATTTTTAAAACTTAAGCTATACAGTGGGGCCTTGACTTACGAGTTTAATTCCTTTCTTGACGGAGCTCGTAACTCAAACCACTCGTATGTCAAATCAAAAAGTGAACGAGTGAGACACGTGATGCTGGGCCGATGTGGTGGCGTTCACTGTGACGTTCGCTGCGCCCACTAGCGGTGGGGTATCTGAAGCTGCTCGTAACCCGAATTTTAGCTCACAACTCAAAGCAAAAAACCGGCCGAGAGACGGCTCGTATCTCGAAAAACTCGTTAGTCGGGACACTCGTAAGTCAAGGCCCCACTGTATAGGTAGGTACATTGTTACTAACTTAATGAGGGTGCTCCTAGGGCAGTGATGGCGAATGTTTCGAGCTCGGCATGTCAGCATTTTGTAAAACCCTAACTCTGGTGCCGCGTCACATAGAGACATTGTTTGATATCTGCAGCCACAGTCAAACAAAGACTTCTATTTTTGATATTTACTTTATATATTTAAATGCCATTGAACAAAGAAAAATCAACCAAAAAAATGAGTTCGCGTGTCACCTCTGACACGGTGTCATAGGTTCGCCATCACTGTAAGGCTAAGCAAGACCCACACTCAAGGGGCCAAAGAGCCGCATTTGGCTCGCGAGCCGCAGTTTGCCGATCACGGGCTCTAATAAAAAAAAAAAAGCACACGAGAGATGATAAAATTCATGTTTCCTTCCTGACACTTGGCGTGTTCTGTCTGCTACTATCTTTCCCACCTGGGGGGGGGGGGGGGGGGAGGGTCTTGTTTGCAGTGGTCACTTTCAAAGCTGCCCCCAGGTGAATGTCAGTGATTCTGGATCTGACAGGAGTCGTATTTTCTTCCATGATTGTAAATAATAGTAACTGCTCGCACCGTTATATGGGCTGGGCCGCAAAACTATTTGTTGCGGGCCACATGTGGCCCGTGGGCCGCGAGTTTGACATGCTTGGGTTGGAGTGAATCAGTAAGATCGGAGATTGAGCCCCACTTTAGTGCATGATGGGGAGTGGCCGTGGGGAGGGGCGGGCAGGAGCATGCAAGTCTGCGCTCAGACCCGTGCACCGTGTCCTCCATGGAGGACGAGAGAGCCCAGCCTTTGGGCAGGGCTGAACCCCGCTGGGACAGGAGGCGCAGTGGGGTGAAGGGGGGGGGACCAGGGACAGGCAGCTCCCTGTGCAGAAGGCGGTCCCCGAGCCCCGACACCTCAGATGCCGCCCTCGCCTGGAAACCCGGTTGCCCCCCCCAGCCCCCCGCAGGCCTGGGCAGGTGGTGCCTGGGGGTCGTCTGGGGTCCCAGCTCTGTCCACGTAGAGGCCCTGGACCCGGTGCCGAGCGGGATGTGGGGCAGATGCAGTGTCCGTGGAGAGAGGGTAGGAGGAGGCCGTGGGCCACGTGGGCCGGGGACTAGCCAGCCGGCCCCACCCTCCCCTCCTGATGGTCCGCAACGCCTGCCGCCCCCCAGGCCTCCAGGGAGGACCCAGAGCCGGGCCGGGGCTGTGGGCTCTGCCTGGGGAGCTGGCCACCCAGGCCCCACCCCGAGCGCAGGCACCGTGTGCGGGTCCCCGGGGGCAGCCCTGCCCGCCTCCGGGGAAGCCCCGCCCTCCTCTGGGAAGCTCCGCCCTCCTCCACGGGAAGCTCCGCCCTCCTCCGGGGAAGCCCCGCCCCCTCCGGGGGGAGCCACGCCCCCTCCCGGGGAAGCCACGCCCCCCTCCCAGGCAGCTCTGCTCTCATCCAAGAGCAGCTCAGTCTTCCTCCCTGGAAGCCCCGCCCTCCTCCCGGGAAGCCCCGCCCTCCTCCCGGGCAGCTCTGCCCTCATCCAAGCGCAGCTCAGTCTTCCTCCCTGGAAGCCCCGCCCTCCCCAGGGAAGCCCCGCCCTCCTTCCGGGAAGCCCCGCCCTCCTCGGGGCAGCAGAGCTGGTGTCCTCGGAGGCTGTCCACCGTCCCAGCTGCTGGCAGGAGCCGCCCTTCCTGCTTCCGCAGCCTCTGCCCGGCCTGTTGGCCGATGTGCGCGAGGCTGGGCCGAGGCCAAACATCTGCTCGTGCCTCCCGGACAGACGGACGGGCTCGCACACAGACGCAGGAAGCCGCACCCCCAGAGCCAGGGCGGGAGCTGCACCGGGCGCTGCCCGGACCCTGAGCCTCGGAGACCTGGTTTCTGGGGGGGGGGGGGGGGCGGGGGGCGCGAAGGGGTGGGGGACGGGCCTCTGGGTGGTACTCCTCCCTTCTTCCTGGGAAGGGACATTTTAGAAAAGATATTTTTATTGATGTCGGAGAGGGAGAGAGAGAGAAACATCAGTGATGAGAGAGAATCACAGATCGACCGCCTCCTGCACGCCCCACTGGGGATGGAGCCCGCAACCCGGGCCTGCGCCCTGACCCCCGTGACCTCCTGGCTCCTAGGTCATGCTCAATCACTGAGCCACACCAGCCGGCCAGGAAGGGACCTTTAATGGAAGGGGATGTAGGTCATAGCTGGAGGGGGAGGGGGGTGTGCTATGGTCCCTTCCTGCCTGGGGAGAAGGGAGGAGGTTTGGGGAGGGAGAGGGGGGAGGGAGGGATGGGTGGGTGAGGAGGGAGGGGTAGGCAGGGAGGGGTAAGGAGAGAGGGGTGGGCAGGGAGGGAGGGAAGGCTGGGGAGGGAGGCTGGGGAAGGAGGGGTGGGGAGGGATGGGCAGGGAGGGGTAAGGAGAGAGGGGTGGGCAGGGAGGGAGGGAAGGCTGGGGAGGGAGGCTGGGGAAGGAGGGGTGGGCAGGGAGGGGTGGGTTGGGAGGGGCGTGGGATGCTGTGGGGTTAGGAGGACTTCACCGTCCAGCCCAGCAGGAAGGGCCTGCACACGCGTGTGACCTTGAGCGAGAACTGGGGTTTCCACGCCTGAACTCGGTGACGGGTTAAGCACGGGGTCCCCAGCCGGTGGCCCGCGGGCCCTGGGGTCCCTGAGCCGGAAAGGCTGGCGGCCGCTGGTGGAGGGGACGCCCGGGCACTGCAGGAGGTGCAGCTGGCTCTCCTGACGCATCCCGGCTTCTCTGCAACACTCCGTTTCCCCGCGTCTCCTCCTCCCACGCTGACTGGGCCGGGGCGCTGCCCGCCTCCCGCAGCCTCGCTCCGCCGAACCCCGCAATCTGGGGGTTCACCCAGGGCCCTAAGATCCCAGCTCGTTCTGGGTGGGAAGTCAGTTGTAAAGGGCGTCCCGAAATTCACGCAAGGTTTGAATTCTGCGTGAGCATTAACAACAACAACAAATAAAAGCCTGATTTGACTTGGCTGATTGGATCAGATTCTCATATCTGTTGCCCTTTGATGTCAATCCCTTCGATTGGATAAGCATCCCCAAGTACCAATGATGGCCCAGGAGCAGGGACAAGGGAGACCCATGAAGACCGCGGCTTTGCGTCTGTGCCAGCAAAGCCGGGGAGGCCATGGACCCACTGTGCTATTCCACACATAACCCTAGACTATCTACTTTACGAATCAATAAAAAATTTACAGTTTTTAATTATAAACCTGCGTTTTCTATCAAAACTACTTCTTGCGTGAATTTTGGGACACCCTTTAGATGAGTGAAATTCCTTGCACTGACACGCTGGCCAGGCTCCCAGGGGCGAGACGGGGAACGTGTTTACCAGCCTGGTCGCCCGGGTGATGTGGGAGGACATGGGAGGACATGGGAGGACGTGGGGGCACATGGGGTCCCCGAGGGACCCACAGCTCCAGGGCGGGAGCTGGAGGGCCGGCCGAGGGTGCAGGTGCTCCCGGCTGCTTAACAGAGTGTCGCAGGCAAGCAAGCGACCCGCGTCCAGGGGTAACAGGACGATGGAGACCGGCCAGCGATGGGAAGTGGCCGCCTCTGGGTGGCAGCTCGGCGCTGGGAGGGGGGCCGGCTGAGGGTGTGGGGCCCGGGGTGCCGCCATGGCAATCCTGGTAAACCCCAGGCAAGGTGCGGCCTGACACCCATGGTGGGGGGATGGTGGTGCAGCCGCCCTGAGGCTCCTGAGGGACCGGCTTGGGGGCCTGGAAGAAAGAAAGAGAGAGAGCAGGCTGGGCACGGAGTCTGGAAAGAGCGGAGGGTGTGGTCCTGGAAGGTGAGAGGGGCATCTCGCTGCCAGAGAAAGAAGGAAGGAAGGATGGAATCCCGAAAGGAAGGCGTGGGGCTATGAGCATTCTCTCTTTTACCAAGTCCAGCGCGGCGAGAGAGCGGCCCACGAATCCTGAGTCGGGGTGCCTGGGGATCGAGGAAATGAAAAAAGAGACAGGGGAAAAGCTGGGGCCGGGTGGCAGCTGGCCCGTGGATGGAGGGACAGGGACCCAGAGCAGGCGCAGCATGTTCATTTTATACAGTGTGATTCCAGGAATCACACTGCATAGAGTTTAGGACAGCAGTTCTCAACCTTCCTAACGCCGTGACCCTTTAATACGGCTCCTCATGTTGTGGGGACCCCCAACCATCAAATTATTTTAGTTGCTGCTTCATCGCTGTCATGCTGCTACTGTGATGAATCGTCATGTAAATATCTGATGTGCAGGATGGATTTTCATTGCTACCAATTGAACATAACGAAAGCACAGCGATTCACCACAAAAGCAATATGTCATTATAGATGTGTTTTCCGATGGTCTTAGGCGACCCCCGTGAAAGGATCGTTCGTCCCCCCAAAGGGGTCGCGACCCACAGGTTGAGAAACGCTGGTTTAAGACAAAGGAAATTGTGTGAAATCATGGGTAAGGACCAGGCTGCAATTCTTCATTCTTTTTTTTAAATATATTTTATTGATTTTTTACAGAGAGGAAGGGAGAGAGAGAGAGGGTTAGAAACATCGATGAGAGAGAAACATCGATGATCAGCTGCCTCCTGCACACCCCCTACTGGGGATGTGCCCGCAACCCAGGTACATGCCCTTGACCGGAATCGAACCTGGGACCTTTCCGTCCGCAGGCCGACGCTCTATCCACTGAGCCAAACCGGTTTCAGCCAATTCTTCATTCTTGTGGCTTTTTTGTGATCGTCCCTCCCGGCTGAGCCCGGATAATTGCGTCCGTTCCTGGCGCCTGGCTGACCTTAGACATTGAACCCCGCCCCCTGGGCCCTGAGCTAAGGGTCAGGCTGACCACACGCCCGCCCCTGGCCTGGTATGTTTCCGGGACGTGGCTCTGCCCACGCCACTGGGCTCAGCCGACCATCAACTCGTGCGCCTTCCCAGGCGCTCTCTACCTGTGGCTGTGGGAGAGCCTTAACCCTCTAACAGCCCTGAGACCCAACCGTGTGCAGGGGCCAAGAAGCGAGCCCGAGATCGGACAGACTGTTCAGAGAGCCCCCCTCGGGTGTGGCCGAGGAGGCAGTGCCGAAGAACGTTCCAGAATGCGTGCCGGGAGGGCAGTCGCCCAGGCAGGGCCTTCCCCGGAGCAACATACAGGGCTGGCTGCTCAGGGACACCCTCCAGGACTTCAGGGGGGGTGTGGCTACTGTCCTGTCCCTGTCACACCGTGAGGGGTGCAGGGCACAGCTAACTGCGCTTTTCCATAGATTTGTATTGATTTCAGAGAGGAAGGGAGAGGGAGAGAGAAACATCCATGATGAGAGAGAATCACGGATCGGCTGCCTCCTGCCAGCCCCCCACTGGGGATCAAGCCCGCAACCCGGGCCTGTGCCCTGATCAGGAATCGAACCCAGGCCCCCTCAATCCGCAGGCCGATGCTCTATCCACTGAGCCACAGCGGCAAGGGCCTAACTGAACTTTCACAGCAGACGGCCGCCCACTGGCCACTGCAGCGCTCCGCCCGTGGCTGTGAAGGAGGCGTGCTGGGCGCACGGCCAGGCCCGTCCATGTGCAGACCGCCTGTGCTGCTGTGGGGCGACCATGACGGAGCGAGTCATCGCCACAGGACTTCGTGGCCCGCCGGGGAAACACATGGACTTCATGGCCCTTTAAGGACAACTTTGCTTCTGCCCGTTCTCGAAAGACAGTCCTCTGGACAAGCGAGCCAGATGCTGGCAGCAGGGGAGCTGGGTGCTGGGGGTGGAGGGACTGTGGACTCTCCCCTGACAGCCGGGGTCCCGGCACCTGCAGAGTGGCCCAGCTCACAGCAGACTGTGAGTGAGGAATAACCTTCTATCTATACTAATAAAAGGGCAATGTGCTAATTAGACCAGGAGACATTACGGGAGACCTTCTGGACGTACTTCCAATCAAAGTCATGGTGGTGGGGCCAAGGCAGAGGTGGTTAGGGGTGATCAGGCCAGGAGGAGAGGGCATTTGGGGGTGATCAGGCCAGGAGGAGAGGGCATTTGGGGGTGATCAGGCCCGGAGGAGAGGGCAGATGGGGGTGATCAGGCTGGCCGGGGGGCCAGTTGGGGATGAGCAGGCCGGTGGGGGGGGGGGGAGCAGTTGGGGGTGAGCAGGCTGGCAGGTAGAGTGGTTAGGGGAAATCAGGCAGGCAGGCAGCTGAGCAGCTAGGAGCCAGCGGTCCCTGTGGGATCGGGCCTAAACCGGCAGTCGGACATCCCCTGAGGGGTCCAAGATTGGAGAGGATGCAGGCCGGACTGAGGGACACTCCCCCCCCCGCCCCAGCATGTGCCCTGATTAGGAACTGAACCCGGGACCCTCCAGTCCGCAGGTCGATGCTCTATCCACTGAGCCACACCAACCAATCATAACTTTATTTCTAAGATCAAAATGAGGGATCATCTCAGTGTCCGACGGGAACCACGTAGCGACATGAAGGGTGGTGCTCCCAGGCAGGATGAGTCTTGGTTAGTGCCTGGGGCCTGCAGCCTGAGGGACAGAGCGTGGATCTGACCCGGTAACAGGCCGACTGGGGCCTCTGTCCGCCGCGCTGGACCTGTCCACTCCCTGCCAACAGCCTCCAGTCACGGACAGGGCTGGCCAAGGCCCATCCCCTCTTCTTCTCCTTGGCAACTCCCCACTGCCCGCTGCCAAGTGTCTTTGGAGAGACCAGTGGTCAGCAAACTCATTAGTCCACAGAGCCAACTATCAACAGTACAACGATTGAAATTTCTTTTGAGAGCCAAATCTTTTAAACTCAAACTATACAGGTAGGTACACTGTTATTCACTTAATTAGGGTACTCCTAAGGCTTAGGAAGAGCCACACTCAAGGGGCCCAAGAGCCGCATGTGGCTCGCGAGCCGCATTTTGCCGACCACGGGGATAGAGTCTTGGACGTCCAGCATTGGGCTTCATAGAGTGCGGGTGAATCATGCACACATGGGTTGTGTTTTTGTTCGGTTTATGGGAAAAGGGCGGTGGGCTGTACACACGAGCACTGGGTGTGGGAAATCGGTTGAACCGCTGACCAGATCCTCCCTCGTGTCCCTGTGCTCCCCCCAGCATTTCCCGTCTCAGCACCTCAGCAGGGACAGCTGTTGGATTCCAGGGGTGCCGAGAGCTAGTCTCTCCTCCCAGGAAGATGGGAGGGAAGGTTCCTCCCTCCCCCGGCCTCTGGGCTGGAACGGCCTCGTGCTTTATCTCTTCGGTCTTTCTCTGGCCTGACGCTGCCCACCTCCTCTGCTGCTTGTCCCTGACGTCTGGGATTCCGGAGCCTTCCTCCTGAGCCCGCAGTTCTCACTGTCCCCTCTCGGTTATTTCCCACCTGAGTCCCCGGTCTGACGGGTCTCTGTGCCCTGACAGTGCCCCACCAGGTCTCTCACACCTCCAGTTTCTGCCTTCACGTGCCCACCAGGCGTCTCTACTCTCTGGGACCCACAGATGCCCCAGACCCACTGTGTGCAAACTCCACTACTCCCTCGCCTCCCCCTCCTTTCCACTCCTCCACCATCGTCATCATCACCATCATCTCCATCATCGTCATCATCATTTCCATCACCATCAGTATCACCACCATCACCATCACCATCACCATCACCATCACCACCATCACCATCATCACCATCACCACCACCATCAGCATCACCACCATCACATCACCACCATCACCACCACCATCAGCATCACCACCATCACCCATCACCACCATCACCTTCACCATCACCACCATCACCACCATCACCACCATCACCACCATCACCACCATCACCACCATCACCATCATCACCACCATCACCATCATCACCATCACCATCAACACCATCACCACCATCACCATCACCACCATCACCACCATCACCACAATCACCATCATCACCACCATCACCATCACCACCATCACCACCATCACCATCACCACCATCACCATCACCATCACCACCACCACCATCACCACCACCACATCACCACCATCACCACCACCACCATCACCACCATCACCACCACCATCACACCACCCATCACCACCACCACCATCACCACCATCACCATCACCACCATCACCATCACCATCACCACCATCACCACCACCACCATCACCACCATCACCATCACCACCATCACCATCACCATCACCACCACCACCACCACCATCACCAACCATCACCACCACCACCATCACCACCACCCCACCATCACCAACCATCACCATCACACCACCACCACACCACCATCACCACCATCACCACCACCACCATCACCACCACCATCACCATCACCACCACCACCATCACCACCATCACTACCATCACTACCATCACCACCACCACCATCACCACCATCACCACCATCACCATCACCATCACCATCACCACCATCACAACCACCACCATCACCATCACCACCACCATCACCATCACCACCATCACCATCACCCACCACCCACATCACCACCATCACCACCATCACATCACCATCACCACCATCACCACCACCACCACCATCACCACCACCATCACCATCACCACCACCATCACCATCACCATCACCACCATCACCATCACCATCACCACCACCACCATCACCATCACCACCATCACCACCACCACCATCACCATCACCACCACCATCACCATCACCACCATCACCACCATCACCACCACCATCATCACCATCACCACCATCACCACCACCACCATCACCACCATCACCACCATCACCAGCATCACCTTCACCATTACCACCATGTCATCATCATCACCCACACCATCATCACTATCATCACCATCATCACAGTCGTCATCCTCACCATTATCACCATCACCATCATCACCACCATCACCTCCATCACCTTCATCACCGTCATCGCCATCATCACCTTCATCACTGTCATCACCTTCATCACCATCATCACCTTCATCACCGTCATCGCCATCATCGCCTTCATCACTGTCATCACCTTCATCACCATCATCACCTTCATCACCTTCATCACCGTCATCACTGTCATCACCTTCATCACCATCATCACCATCATCACCTCCATCACCGTCATCGCCGTCACCATCAGCGAGGCTGGGGGCCGGGAACAGACTCATCCTCTGCCTTCAGCAGCACAGCTCCACGGGCCCCGTTTGTGTGTCGATGCTGCAGGTACGATGCTTGACAACAGGGACCTGGTCCTGCTACCCGTTTGCAGACCACGTGGCTGAGCGCACCCCTAGGCCCTCCCAGCTCTGACCTTCGTGGTTCCACGACTGTGCTCGCCAGGGCGTGGTGTGGGTCCCGGAGACCATGGCCTCCATATGGAGACACGCTGGGTAGGTCCTTCCCACAACGCACTTATATATGGAGTCTTTCTTGTTTCTTTTTTAAAATCCTCCCCCGAGGATATTTTCCCATGATTTTTAGAGAGAGTGGAAGGGAGAGGGAGTGTGACAGAGAGAAACATAGATGGGAGAGAGACACATCGATGGGTTGCCTCTGCACTCGCTCCGACCAGGGCCCCGGGCCGGGGAGGAGCCTGCAACTGAGGTCCGTGCCCTGGACCAGAATCGAACCCGGGGCCCTTCAGTCCACAGGCCGCAGGGCTATATATCGAGTTCTTGATCGAGAAACGGTAACAAGCAGGCCCTTTTCTGGCCTTTCTATAGAAACGCCCGTGTCTTGCCTCCATTGTGTCTTAGTTCTGTGACCGCAGGCAAGTCCCTCCACCTCCGCGAGCCTCCACTTCCCCATCTGTGCAATGGGCACACCGTGCGGATGGACTGATGACCTCGGACAGGGCCCAGTGCGTGGGGAGCGAGAATAGACCGTCACTGCTGGGCGGCTGGCGGCTCCGCAGCGCCCGTGGCCCCCAGCGCCCTCACCGACGACCTCGGGGCTTGCTAGGCCCGAGACCGGCCTGTGCCCGTGGCCTTCAGTGAACGCTGCGCGGGGCCCACTCTGTCCTTACAGTGCTCACGACATTAGAAAGTGTGTCCAGTGCCTGCGGTGGCGTGCGAGGCCGGCTGGAGCTCTGAGTGCGAAAGTGAATTTTTCAGGCAGCGAACAGTCCAACACGAATGGGTTGGTTGAGCAGGAACGTGGATCTGTAGCCGCATTTACCACCATCGGGCTGGAGGGTTCGGGTTCATGATCGCATATCAGGGCCGGAAGACAGTCCCTGGCCCTCCCCGGGCCCCGGGCGGCCTCGGGGCCTGCCGTGCGGGCTGTCACAGCCCCCCCCACCCCCCGCCACCTTCCCATGCAGGTGGCAGCCACGCCTGTGGGAATGTGGGGAAGTGGCCAGGGTTCGAGACCATGGAGCGCAGGGCCCTGTGGAGGGTTATGTGCCATGAGAGGATGCCGTTAGGGGCTGTGCCATGTGCTCCCGGGGCTGCTGGGGGAGCTGGGCGTGGTGGGGCGGCCCCCCCAGGAAGGAGGCCATGCTGGACCTGTGGGGGCAGCAGCTCCTGGTTGGGGGAACGGGACACAGGCCCCTGTCCACGTGGAGGCCACACCCACAATGGGACATGGTCAAGGGCAGGCTCCAGGTCCGGCAGGGAGCGGACAGGCCAGCCAATGGGATGGGAGCAGGCCTGGCTGCCAGGCCGTCCATGGGAGCAGGGAGGACGAGGGCTGGGCACTCCGGCGGCCGGGGCAGAACCGGCTTGGCACTGGGTCGGGCCACTGTGAAAGGGGCGTGTCTGTGTCTGTTCCCTGAGGGGCCGGGAGACACGGGACCACTTGAGGCAGGTGACACAGTCCTGGTGTGAGCACAGCCGAGGGGCCTGGTGCATGAAATTCGTGCACGGGGGGGGGGGGCGGGGGCGGGAGGGGAGGGGTGGCCCTCAGCCCGGCCTGCACCCTCTCCGATCTGGGACCCCTCGGGGGATGTCCGACTGCCGGGGTGGTGAGTCCAGCCCGTGCCCAGCCCAGGCCCTGGAGGTTGGGGTGGTGGTGGGGGGGGGGTGGGAGTGCAAGCGGGGTGGGGGTAAAGGCAGAGGCCAGGGCTGGCAGGCGGTCGTTGAGGTCTTGCTCTCCTGGGATGTAACTGGTCAGAGGCAGGGCCTCCAGCTCTTTGCTGCAGACCCTGGGGGCAAAGGGTCCCCTCAGGCACTGATGGGGGGGAGGGGGCCAGGGGTGCGGCTCTGTGAGGGGGACAGACTCTGCCTCCCAGGACCAGGGCCTCCGGTATGTATATGACGTCACCTTTTCATTTAACCAAGAAGCAAACCTGTGCCTTTTAAGGAAAGAAAAAGAAATTAGAAAATTCAGAGGAAAAGAAATAAAAAGCATTCATGATCCACTAGCCAGGTTTAGCCTCTGTACACATCTGGACATGCACCTCACAGGCTGTTTACAAAATAATAATAATAATAATAATGATGATGATGATGATAATGGCCCAAGCCAGTTTAGCTCAGTGGATAGTGTCGGCCTGTAGACTGAAGGGTCACGGGTTCGATTCCATGTCAAGGGCACACGCCCGGGTTGTGAGCTCGATCCCCAGTGTGGGACGTGCAGGATGTAGTTGATCCATGATTCTCTCTCATCATTGATGTTTCTCTCTCTCTCTCTCCCTCTCCTTTCTTCTCTGAAATCAATTTTTAAAAATGTATACTGCCCGGCCGGCGTGGCTCAGTGGTTAAGCATCGACCTCTGAACCAGGAGGCCAGGGTTCGATTCCTGGTCAGGGCACAGGCCCGGGTTTCGGGCTGGATCCCCAGTGGGGGGCGTGCAGGAGGCAGCCGGTCCATGATTCTCTCTCATCATGGATGCTTCTCTCTCTCCCTCTCCCTTCCTCTCTGACATCCATGAAAATATTTATAATTTTTAAAAGTCACGCATAAACATGCAGCCTTCCTTATGTCTCTACTTGAACTATGTCTCTCCTTGGGCCCCACGTCTGCGGACGAAGGACCATGGGTTTTGCCGATTCAGGGTGACCCCCTCCTCGCTCTGGCTGGGGCGCCTTTCATCGCCTTTTACTCAAGGAAACAACTGCTCTTTTATCGTCACAGCTTCTTCCCCCAGCTGTGGGCTGACGGCATAGGATGTGTGATTTGAGTCCCCCGGGCTTGGCTCTCTGCCGTCAGAACCAAGCTTTTGGCACAAAAGAAACGAAGTCTAAACAAACGCAAAGGCATTCGTCTTCTTTCGCTGCTGTGACAAATGGCCACAAGAGCGGGGGCTTAACACAATCAGCTTTTCTTTCTTTCTTTTTTATGTATATTCTAGAGGCCCGGTGCACGAATTCGTGCACAGGTGGGGTCCCTCGGGGTGGCCTGCGGGGATCCGGCCGAAACCCGCAGTCCAACGCCGCCTGCAGCTCCTACCTGCTGCTCCCGCTCATCCCGGCCCCACTGTGCCTGCCGCGGGCTCGCGCCCAATCAGTCCCGATCGGGAGAGGCTTGCACTGTCACAGCAGTGCTCGCCAGCCCTGTTCCTTGTGTCTGGTGCCCTTCTGAGGGGAGTGGCCTGCAGGATCGGGCCGAAACCGGCTCTCTGACATCCCCCGAGGCGTCCCGGATTGCGAGAGGGCACAGGGCAAGCCGAGGGACCCCACAGGTGCACGATCCGGCCGGGGAGGGGCCGTGGGAGGGCTCCAGGCGAGTCCTCTCCCAGTCCCAATCGGCCGGACCCCAGCAGCAAGCTCACCTACCGGTCAGAGTGTCTGCCCCCTGGTGGTCAGTGCACATCATAGCGACTGGTCGACCATTCCACTGTCTTCCCCCTGGTGGTCAGTGCACGTCACAGCAAGTGGTTGAGTGGCCTTAGCATATCATTAGCATATTTCGCTTTGATTGGTTGGACAGTTGACCGGTCACCAGACGACTGGACACTTAGCATATTAGGCTTTTATTATATAGGATATATTTTTTATTGATGTCAGAGAGGAAGGGAGAGGGAGAGAGGGATAGAAACATCCATGATGAGAGAGAACCATGGATCGGCTGCCTCCTGCACGCCCCCCACTGGGGATCGAGCCCACAACCCGGGCCTGTGCCCTGATGGGGAATCGAACCTGGGACCCTTCAGTCCGAAGGCTGACGCTCTACCCACTGATCAGCACCGGCCAGGCCCGGGTTATTTTCTTACAGTTCTGAGGGTCAGAAGTCCACAGGGGGTCTCACACGGCTGCACTCACGGTGTTGGCCGAGGGAACATTCCTTCCTGGAGCTGGGGGAGGGTCTATGTCCTGGATTCCCAGCTCCCGAGGCACCCACATCCTTGGCTCCTGGCCCTGCCCCCATCGGCAGAGCAGGGCATGGCTTCGGTGGGTCTGTCTCCGGCCCTGACCCCGCCCCTTCCGCCTCCCCTTCCCGGCTGGAGCTTGAGACTAACCCCTTTAGTGTAAGGCCATCAGATGAGCATCCTTAAGGCCCTCCCATAACATGATCACAGGTTCGGAGAACAGGATGTGGGCAGCGCTGGGGGACCGTGGCTCTGTCCCCCACACCAAATAGCTCTGTCTTTGTCCAAAGCTGGATTCATATGATCAAAGGCCATGACTTTCCAAATAGCAGCCTCTGACATCGATTGAGCAGAGTCCACTTAGGAGCTGCAAAGGCAATGGTTTAACTGAAAAAAAAACCCAAAAACAAACCAAGCCCTGGCCGGTGTGGCGCAGTGGGTAGAGCGTCGGCCTGCGGACTGAAGGGTCCCAGGTTCGATTCCTGGTCAAGGGCATGGACCTTGGTTGCGGGGACATCCCCAGTAGGGGGCATGCAGGAGGCAGCTGATCGATGTTTCTCTCTCATCGATGTTTCTAACTCTCTATCCCTCTCCCTTCCTCTCTGTAAAAAATCAATAATATATATATATAAAAAAAACAAAACTTTTTAAAGTAAATTTTTTTCTATTATTCTCTAAACCGGTGGTTCCCTACATGGGGCACATGCCTCAAGGGGGGGCAATTTGACGTTCAAGGGGGCAATTCGAGGATGAGTTATTCACAATGAATTTTTTGCATTTCTTAGGGTTCTAGGATATATTTTTTATTGATTTCAGAGAGGAAGGGAGTTCAGATTGATTTCACAGAGGCAATTCAGAAATGCAATGAGTTTTTTGCATTTCTTAGGGTTCTAGGGGCCTCACCGACAGTCTATCCTATATAATAAAAGGCTAATATGCAAATTGTCCCCGCGGGAGTTTGACCCCTCGCTATGAGGTGCACTGACCACCAGGGGGCAGCGCAGAATGAAGGAAGACCCCGACCTGCGGCCAGCAGCCGGGGAAGGAAGGCCCTGGCCCTGGCCAGCAGATGGAAGGACTCGATAGGCCCTGATCACCGGCCAGGCCTAGGGACTCTACCCGCGCACGGATTTCGTGCACTGGGCCTCTAGTAAATATATATGACATATTTATGCATTTCAGTTCTCTATTCTACGTTTGGAAACTTTACTTGCTATTTTTTCATATCACTTCATGTTTTTATTATTATTTTTAAAACATTTTCTTAGTGATTTCTCCCTCAGTCCGTCCACTGTCCTTTCGCTTTTCTCTCTCATGGACGCCATGTTCTTTGGCAGCTTGTGTAGACCAAGTTCATGGCCTTTCGGGCTTCCTCCACGTGAATAGGAGTTCGCTTCGTGGATAATAAGAATTCCGTGTCCCAGGGGGGTCAGGATGTTAGAGAGGCTGAGGGGGCGTGGCCAGAACAAGGTGGGGAACCGCTACTCCAGATGGTTTGAGTGGAAAGCTATTGCTGTTCCCTGAACTGGGGGGGGGGGGGGGGGGGGGGGGGGGGGACAGAGCTATTGGGCAGCCCCGATGGCTATTGGAAAGCTCAGGCGGGAAAAAGCAACCCTCCGTGTTACTTCTCCGCATGTAGTCGTGTTCCACGGACATGACTACATGTCCTCGGACCACGTACCTGCATTGGTGGCCGGATCCATTCATTCAGCCGCATCACGCAAACACCTCTCTGTGACAGAGAATCGCTCCAATTTCTGTGAAGGATCCGCATGCACCTTGGGGCCTGCCCCCATGAGCCACAGGCCGGGCAGGCCGGCCTCGGGTTCAAGGCACAGCCAGGCCTCTTGAACTCCCAGGCCGGGCCTTGGGTGTTACTCAGAGCCCTGGCGCTGGTGGCGGGGAGGAAGAGGGGCGGGGGGGACAGTCCCTTGTGGCCTCAATCCTCCTCCTCAGGGAGATGCTGACTGTGGGGAGCTGTTCTGACTCTGGGTGCCCAGAGCCAGGGTTTCTGGCCACACAGCACCGCCTGAAGAATATGGTTATGTAAAGGTGTGTGTGGCCCTGGCTGGTGTGGCTCAGTGGATAGAGCAGCAGCCTGCAGACTGAAGGGTGCTGGGTTCGATTCCAGTCAAGGGCACGTGTCCGGCAGGAGGTAGCCGATCCCTGGTTCTCTCTCATCATTGATGTTTCTATGTCTCTCTCTCCTTCTCCCTTCCTCTCTGAAATCAATAAAGAAATATATTTTTAAAACACACACACACACGCAAAACAAACGGGTCCTTTAAAGTAATAGTCCGTCTTTTCCAAATCTAAAAATAGGCCCTCCTGGTAGGAGCAGGCAGGGAGCGGGACAGGGTGGCCAGGGCTGGTGGGACTCCAGAGCCCGGGCCTGGGCGGGGCTGGCGGCCACTCTCCCGGTCCCGTCCCGGAGTGACTGCGCGTCTTGATGGAAACCAGCCTCCCTCCACCTTGGCCGCCGCGCCCTGCCCGGCCCGGGGACACACAGGCCGCATTGAGCCCGCGCCCGGGCGGGCGGGTTTCATGAAAAGGCGTGTTCACTGCGCGCCCAGGAGAAAATGAATCACCCCAGGGCTGGAGGGCGCGCGGGGCCGCGTGTGTGTGTCGCTGGCACGTCCAGAAACACGCCCGCGCGCCTGCAAGGAAAAGAGAGAGAGTGTGTGTGTGTGTGTGTGCGCGCGCGGGGGGAGGGGGGAGGGCCGAACACTGTAGCGATTTCCACACCTTGGACCTCGTCTCCGGGCTGCGAGGCCAGAGGGAGGCCTGAGGTCGCGGTTTTGCATTTGTTTGCGGCGCAGGGAGAAGCGCGCTTTGGGGGTAACCTCGCTCCCTGCACCCTTGCTCGCGCGCGCGCACGGAGGGCAGGGCTGCAAGCGAGGCGCCCCGACGCTCGCCCAGGACTTGCGGGCTCGGCCCGGGGGTTCGGGGGCTCGGGGGCTTGGGCAGGGACCCCCCTCCCTCCCTCCCTGCCCAGGGGAGCGTCCCAGCGGAGTTTTAGGGGAGTTTCAACTCGTCTCCACATCCGCCCCCGCCGCCCCGGAGGCCCCGCCGGGTCCCCGCCGTCCTCCGGCCCCGCGGATGGGTCTGCACAAGAGGATCTTCCCTCGCAGGGGCGCCGGTGAGTGCGTGGGGGCTCCGCGGAGCGGGGGAGGAGGGCGCGCAGTGGCTCCCCGGGATGGGGAGCCGCGCAGGGTGCGTGTGCGTCTGCTCACGTGTGCGGAGCCTGTGCACACGTGTGTGTGTGTGTGTGTGTGTGTGTGTGTGTGTGTGCGCGCGCGCGCGCGCGCGGAGCCGCAGGGCCCGCTCTGTTGCCAGTGTCCGGGCTGAGCTCCCGAGGCTGCTTGGCAGGGCGCGTGGGGGGGCTCGCCAGACCCCCAAGGTGGGGAGACTGAGCCTGCCTGGCCTTGTCTTTTTCTTTTCTTTTCTTTTCTTTTCTTTTCTTTTCTTTTCTTTTCTTTTCTTTTCTTTTTTCTTTTCTTTTCTTTTTTCTTTTCTTTTCTTTTCTTTTCTTTTCTCTTCTTTTCTTTTCTTTTCTTTTCTTTTCTCTTTCTTTCTAAAACATTTTTATTGGATTTAGAGAGGAAGGGAGAGGGGGAGAGAAACGTCAATGATGAGAGAGAATCCTGAGATCGGCTGCCTCCCGGATCGAGCCCGGAACCCGGGCCCGGAACCCGGGCCTGTGCCCTGAGCGGGAATCGAACCCTGACCTCCTGGTTCCAAGGTACCCTGACCTCCTGGTTCCAAGGTACCCTGACCTCCTGGTTCCAAGGTACCCTGACCTCCTGGTTCCAAGGTACCCTGACCTCCTGGTTCCAAGGTACCCTGACCTCCTGGTTCCTAGGTCAACGCTCACCCCCTGAGCCAGCCCGGGGCAGGGGTTTCTAAGCGTCCACTTTCTTGTGGGTGTTGCCGGCACCGCCCGGAGCATCAGACGTGAATGCCAGGGGGCAGGGTCCTGCCGGGGCAGAACAGAGAGGCTGCTTGGGGGCACCAGGGTGGGGGCGCAGGGACCCCCGGAGCCTACCAGACCCTCACACTCGGGGGTCCCTGTCCCCGGCACTTGGGGTTCGCATCCGCGGCAGGGACACCACATCCGATGGTTGCTCAGGACCGCCTCCTCCTTTCCCTCCAGAAACCTGTGCGGGGAGCAGGGGGCAGGGAGCGGGAGGCCGGGGGCGGGCCCAGGGACCGGTAAAGAGGGGGCGGGGCCGGGAGGCAGGGGGCAGGAGCAACTCTGAGCCTGGGCAGGGGGCAGGGAGGGGCGGGGGGGCAGGGGGCGGGGCCGGAGAGGCAGGGGGCGGGTCCAGGGGGGTCGTGGGGCAGGGGGCGGGGCCGGAGAGGCAGGGGGCAGGGAGGGGCGGGGGGGCAGGGGGCGGGCCGGAGAGGCAGGGGGCGGGTCCAGGGGGGTCGTGGGGCAGGGGGCGGGGCCGGGAGGCAGGGGCAGGAGCAACTCTGAGCCTGGGCAGGGGGCAGGGAGGGGCGGGGGGGCAGGGGGCGGGGCCGGAGAGGCAGGGGGCGGGTCCAGGGGCGGGGGCAGGGGGCGCGGCCGGAGAGGCAGTGGGCGGGTCCAGGGGGGTAGTGGAGCAGGGGGCGGGGCCGGAGAGGCAGTGGGCGGGGCCAGGGGGTGTTGTGGGGCAGGGGGCGGGGCCGGAGAGGCAGGGGGCGGGTCCAGGGGGGGGTCGTGGGGGCAGGGGGCGGGGCCAGAGAGGCAGTGGGCGGGGCCAGGGGGTCGAGGGGCAGGGGGCGGGGCAGGGGCCAGGAGCAGCTCTGATCCTGAACCGCTCCGCAGTGAGCGCTGGCGGGGCGTCAGCGCTGGGAGCTGGCCTCCCAGCAAACTGGTCCCGAGGGTGGGAGGGGAGCTGCGCCCGCTTCCCGGGCCCACGTGCTCCGCGGGAGCGGCTCTAAGCCGTGCGGGCGGCGGGCGTGGGCGGGGCGCCCCCCGGGGCGCAGGCTGCGGGGTCCGGGGCCTGTCCGCTGCCGGGGCACAGCCTCCTCCGCGGGGCGGGGCGCGCAGCAGCGAGCGGTGGGGGCGGCCCGAGCGGCACGTGGGTGACGAGCGAGCAGGTCAGCCCCCGAGGGGCGCCCAGGGGACACGGCGATCTCGGGGCACCCGGGCCAGGCGCTCACTGGTCCCCCTGGGGGTAGAGGAGGCGCATTTACCCCGCGGAGGTCCCCGGGCTGGGGCTGGGGGTGTGGGTGCCCCATGTTCCCTAAACCGCGTTATTCGTGGGCGGCCTTGCCACGTCCTGTCCCGGCCGCATCGCCGTCTGTGGTCGGTTTCCCTGGCAACAGACTCACAGGTACTGGTGGTGAGGGTCACAGCGGAGCACCCCTGGGAGCCCCGCCTGTGAGGGAGAGCGAGGCCGAGCTGGAGGGGAGATGCCAGCTGACCCCTGGGCCCCGGACCCTGCAGTGGCCCGTGGCCGCGCGTGGCTGCCCGGGGCCGTGGCCTGGCCTGGGAGCTCTCACAGAGCCGTGCCAGCCGTGGGAATGGGTGCCCGATGCCCGTGCCCGGTGCCGGGTGCCCGGGGGCTCTGCTGGCATCTCCCCTCCAGCTCGGCCTCTGCTGGCAACACCCCTCAACATCAGCGGATAAAGGCGCACGGGCCCTGCTTTGCTCTGCGCGCCCTGCTGTGGGAAGGCTGGGTGGGCAGGGACGCACGGACACCCACAGGCCAGGCCTCACACAGCAGCGCTAAGGACACGCCCCTGTGGCTGGGACACGCCCTCCCTGGCTGGGACACACCCCCAGTGGATGAGACACGCCCTTTCGTGGCTGGGACAGCCCCCTAGGGCTGGGACACACCCCCAGTGACTTGGGCACGCCCCCCGTGGCTGGGACACACCTTCCCTAGCTGGGACACTCCCTCCCAAGTCTGAGACACGCCCTTGTGGCTGGGACACGCCCTCCCTGGCTGGGACACGCCCCCCGTGGCTGGGACACGCCTTCCCTGGCTGGGACACTGTCCTGTGCGCAAGTGCAGGTGCCGGCCCGTGGCCTGCTGGGTGGTGTGTCCCCGGCGCTGGGTCCTCCACGGGGGCCTCATCCTGCCGCTGGGACACGGAGCCACGCGCCTGCAGACCTGGGAGCCCCAGGCCGGCTGTGGGCAGGGAGGGTGCAGGGGGGGGGGCGGGGGCAGGTTTGAGGGGGAGTCTGCTGCAGTTCCGACCTTCCCCCCAAACCCCCCTCCCCCCAACATTTCTTTGGGGAGAAACTAAGCCACTGGAGACCCTGCGGTGCGACTCCGGCAGTTAAAGCTCCGTGACCGAGCGCCTGGGACAAACAGACGGAGCCAAGGCGAGTTTCCTGGCCTCCGGGCCAACAGCCCAGTTTCTATTTATCTTCAACCAGCAAAGGATGAAGTCACTTTGTCAAACGCTGGGACCTCGCGTCCAGCCCATTCGGCCAGGGCGTGCCGTGCCCCAGCGCTGGGCTCCAGGGACAACATGGGACAGTTTTACACGCACACAGATGGCCGAGAGGGCCAGGGGCCGGCGCGCTCACTGGGGAGGCGACCCAGCTGGTGGTCAGGGCGGGCTTCCTGGAGGAGGAGGTGCTGCCTGAGGAGTTGGGTGGGAGCCAGGGCTGGGAGCTTGGTAGTGCACTCCCATCCAGTCTGGGTTGCTGGCAGCATCTATGTCTATAAAAGCCTAAAATGCAAAATGCAAAGTGTCCCCTCGGGAGTTTGACCGACCAGGAGTTTGCTCACTCGCTCGCTATGATGTGTGCTGACCACCAGGGGGCGGCGCGGAATGAAGGGAGGCCCCGGCAGTCACCAGGGACCCTACCTGTGCCTGAGTTTCCTGCACTGGGCCTCTAGTTTTTAAAAATTAATCATGGAGCCTGGCTGGTGTGGCTCAGTGTTTGAGTGTCGACCTATGAACCAGGAGGTCAGGGTTCGATTCCCGGTCAAGGGCGCAGGCCCGGGTTGCGGGCTCCATCCCCAGTGTGGGGCGTGCAGGAGGCAGCCGATCCATGATTCTCTCTCATCATGGGTGTTTCTATCTCTCCCCCTCCCTTCCTCTCTGACATCAATAAAAATATATTTAAAATCCTATGTAATAAAAGCCTAATATGCTAAGTGTCTGGTCATCCAGTCAGCCATTCAACCAATCAAAGCACAATATGCTAATGATATGCTAAGGCTGTTCAACCGCTTGCTATGATGTGCACTGACCACCAGGGGGCAGACGCTCCGACCGGTAGGTGAGCTTGCTGCTGGGATCTGGCCGATCGGAGCTGAACGAGACAGGCCCTCCCAGGGTCCCTCCCCGGCTAGCCAACCTCCCACACCCCCTGTCCCCCCCCCCGCCCCAATCGTGAACCGGTGGGGTCCCTCTGCCTGGCCTGCGCCCTCTTGCAATCTGGGCTGAGGACCACCCCTCCCCCCATCTCCTCTGCCCCTTGAGTACATGAATTCATGCACCGGGCCTCCAGTAAAGAATAAAAGAACAAAAATAGTCATGGTGACCCCTTAGCTCAGGGGGTCAGAGCTCTGGCCAGTGACTCGACCCCCACAGCTGGTCTCCTGGGAACCTGCATGTCCCCCCTCCCACACCCACGCTCTGGCTCTGAGCCCTGTGCTGAGCGGTAGCCCAGCCGTGGTCCCCGTGCACCCGCTGCTCCCATGCTGGCGCCCCGCCGTGCGGGGTCAGAGGTCACCCCCCAGTCCCTGCTCAGGCGCCAGAACCGCCGCTCGCTGGGGCCTCAGACCCCGGCAGGTGCCTGCGACTTCTCACACACGGGGTGGTGGAAGGACGGGCTGTTGGTGGGCAGAGCCAGATGGACTCCGCCTGCCTCCCAGGTGGCCACCCGTCTCGCCGTCCCTCTGTCCGTCACGCCTCCTCCTTGTTTCCAAATGACCTTCAGGCGACACTGCAGTTCACGCCTAAACCCTTCAGCACGCACCTGAATAACTCGGGCTCTGTATTCGTTCGCTGTTCTTTTATTTTTATTTGTTTATTTAAAAAAATATATATCTTTATTGATTCCAGAGAGGAAGGGGGAGGGAGAGAGAGAAACATCCATGATGAGAGAGAATCACGGACCGGCTGCCTCCTGCACGCCCCACACTGGGGATGGAGCCCACAACCCGGGCCTGCGCCCTGACCGGGAATCGAACCCGGGACCCTTCGGTCCGCAGGCCAAAGCTCTATCCACTGAGCCACACCGGTCAGGGCAGAGGGCTTCTTATTTAGGTCTCAGCGTGTTGCACAGAGAGAGCCCTGCTGCGCGGGAGGGAGCCTGGCCGGGCCGGGCACATCCCAGGCCTCCTGTGCCCCAGCCTGCGTGCACCCGCGCCCCAGCCCCTTCCCTCCATCGCTCCGTGTCTGTCAGTCTGTCTGCGGGCGACCACCGAGACCCCGCTCTCCCTCTCCCTCCCCTTCTTTCCCTCTCTCAGCCCCTCCTCTCACCGCCCCTTAGCGCCCACTGAAGCCAGGGGCTGTGTGGGGCCCCGGAGAGCCGGAGAGCCGGAAGGCGTAGTCCCTGGCACCCAGGGCCTCGCAGCTCCTGGGAGAGACCAGGTGAGAGAGGGCAGCCTGGAGTGCCTGCCGAGGGCAGGGGCAGCTCCCCATTCAGCCAGGGCGGGGAGGGTGGCATCAGGGCAGGCTGCCTGGAGGAGGTGACCCGGAGCCAATCCTTGAAAACCTAGGCAAGCTGGACGTCAGAGCAGAAAGGGCAGGGCAGGCGCCTGCTGGGGTGTGGAGGTGGGAGGAGGCGAGGGGCAGGGCTGGAGCAGCCTCAGGGGCATGGGGGGGGAGGGGGAGGGGGCGGGAGAGGCCTTGCATTCTTATGCACTGAATCAGGCCTGTCATGACAATAACAAATTAAGAAAAGAAAGCTGAGGTTTCTTCATCTTGAAACATCTTGCTTTCTGATGGGAGGCAGCGAGCCGCGTTCCCCAGATAATTGTGTGGGCAGATGGACTGCAAGCGGGGCAGACAGATGGGCGGACGGAGAGCTGCCCTGCTCAGCTCAGCACGGCCCGATCTGAGCACTCAGGAGGGGCCCCTGGGAAAGCAGAAAAGACACGACTCACCCTGGCCGCTGTGGCCCAGTGGATAGAGCGTCAGCCTGCAGACTGAAGGGTCCCGGGTTCGGTTCCCCGTCAAGGGCACAGGCCCGGGTTGCGGGCTCCATCCCCCAGTGCAGGGCGTGCAGGAGGCAGCCGATCCATGATTCTCTCTCATCATGGATGTTTCTCTCTCTCCCTTCCTCTCTGAAATCAATAAAAAACACTAAGAAAGGAAGAAAGAAAAAAGAAAGAAAGAAATAGCCCTGGCTGGTGTGGCTCAGTGGATAGAGCGTCGGCCTGCAGACTCAGGGGTCTCGGGTTCGACTCCGGTCAAGGGCATGTACCTGGGTTGCGGGCACATCCCCGGTGGGGGGTGTGCAGGAGGCAGCTGATCGATGTTTCTCTCTCATCGATGTTTCTAACTCTCTATCCCTCTCCCTTCCTCTCTGTAAAAAATCAACAAAATATATTAAAAAAAAAAAGAAAGAAAGAAAGAAAGAAAGGACGACAGCCTTCGTTGCCTGCACCCCCCGTCGTGTGTCCTCCATCAGCACCCGCCTCCCCTGTGGGCTGTGCAGGGAGCTGCCTGCACCCAGTCTCCTCCTGGCCTGGGATCAGCACCCCCTTCCCGCCAGCTACCCCTCCCGCTGGGCCGTGTCACCCTCTGCGAGCCCAGCCGCCTGCCGCTGATGGGCGGACAGGGGGCTCCTGCCTGGAGTGTCTCATCAGCTGCTATTCTGAGGACCCCACGGTCAGATGAGCTGGGGCTGAAACGCTGCGTCTGGGCCTGGGGAAGGTCACCCCCGCCACCCCCGTCAGGAACCTGGGGAGCTGAGGGCAGCCCCCCGTTGGCTGTGGGAGGCGGTGTCAGTGCCGCGGTGTCTGGCCCATGGCGATGCCAGCGTTCCGGTTACCCATCAGTCTCCGTTCTGTGTCTGCAGGCGTGTTCCCCGCGTCTCACAGCTCAGAGTCAGCCAAGCGATGCCCTCGACCCGTCCAGGGTCCCCAGAGCTCGAGGGAGCCGGCCCTCTCCCCCCTCCTTCCTAACCCGTGGCCTGGAGGCGCCAGGAGAGAGTGAATGCGGTTTTGTAGCCTCATCTCAGTCTGAGCCTAGCCCGGCCGGCGTGGCTCCGTGGCTGAGCATCAACCTAGGAACCAGGAGGTCAGAGTTCGATTCCCGGTCAGGGCATGTGCCCGGGTGGCGGGCTCGATCCCCAGTGTGGGGTGTGCAGGAGGCAGCCAATCTGTGATTCTCTCTCATCATGGACTAGAGGCCTGGTGCACAAATTCGTGCACAGGTGGGGACCCCAGGGGGTGGAGGGGGGCGGGACGTGATCGGCCCTCCGGGCGGGCAGTGGGAAGCCCTTGCCGGCCCGGTGATATTCACGCTGGCTGTTGGGAGTCCCCTGGCGGCCGCTTTTATATTGTTTCTTCCTTGCAGAGTGTCTAGGGAGGGGAAGCGGCCGCGGTGCCCGAGGCCGACTTCCAGGAGGCGGCAGCGCTGGTCAGCTGGTGCCTGGCCCAGTCCTTGGAGACTGGACGACTGAGGGAGTGAGTGGCTGCCGCTGGGCTGGTGGGCCACCGGGTCGGGTCGGTCAGCTGAGCAGAGCTCCCCCTGTGGGAGCACACTGACCACCAGGGGGCAACTCCTGCATTGAGCGTCCGCCCCCTGGTGGTCAGTGAGTGTCATAGCGACTGGTCGTCTGGTCATTCCAATTGTTCGATGGTTCGGTCACTTAGGCTTTTATATATATAGACTAGAGGCCTGGTGCACAAAATTCGTGCACGGGAACGGGGGTCCCTCAGCTAGGCCTGCACCCTCTCCAATCCAGGACCCCTCAGGAGATGACATGTCTCTCGCAATCTGGGACCACTTGCTCCTAACTGCTCGCCTGTCTGTCTGCCTGCCTGTCTGATCGCCCCTAACCCCTCTGCCTGCCTGATCACCCCTAACCCCTCTGCCTGCCTGATCACCCCTAACCCCTCTGCCTGCCTGATCGCCCCTAACCCCTCTGCCTGCCTGATCGCCCCTAACCCCTCTGCCTGCCTGATCGCCCCTAACCCCTCTGCCTGCCTGATCGCCCCTAACCCCTCTGCCTGCCTGATCGCCCCTAACCCCTCTGCCTGTCTGATTGCCCCTAACCCCTCTGCCTGCCTGATCGCCCCTAACCCTTCTGCCTGCCTGATCACCCCTAACCCCTCTGCCTGCCTGATCACCCCTAACCCCTCTGCCTGCCTGATCACCCCTAACCCTTCTGCCTGCCTGATCGCCCCTAACCCCTCTGCCTGCCTGATCACCCCTAACTGCCCCTGCCTCGGCCCCACACCCAGGACCCGGGCTTCCCTCCCTCTGGCCGGCCGCAGGCACCCAGGACCCAGGCCGGCTTCGCCTGGGCCAGCCATAGGCATAGGTGCCCAGGACCGTGGGCAGGCAGCTTCTCCCAGGCCCAGCTTTGTCAGGAAGGATGTCCAGAAGATGTCTGGTCTAATTAGCATATTACCCTTTTATTAGTATAGACTAGAGGCCTGGTGCACGTGTGGGGTCCAGCCCCGCCCACCCTGATTGGGGCCAATCGGGGCCGGGCTCGCAGGGGGGAGGGGCTGCAGGCAGTTGGCTGGCCGGCACTGCCCCCTGGTTGAACTCCTGGTCAAACTCGCAGCTGAACTCCCAGTCGAGGGGACAATTTGCATATTAGGCTTTTATGATATAGGATGTTTTTTTCTCTCTCCCTCCCTCTCCCTTCCTCTCTGAAATCAACAAAAATATATTTTAGAAAAACCAGAGCCAGATGAAGGCCACGCAAGGCGCTTCGTAAACTCTCAGATGCCCACACATGGGCAGCGTCGCTTATTTACACATTCAGTTGGGTTGATTCAGTCAGCGAGCGTCTGTTGGGCTTGTGGGCCAGGCACACCCCAGGCTGGGGCCTGGCCTCAGCAGCTACGGAGGTCCTGTTGGGGTGCCCATGGTCCGGGGGGACCTACAGATGGGGCACACGCCCTTCAGAGGGCGACCAGCTGCGTGAAGGAAGGACGCGTAAGAGGGGGTAGCTCACCGGGTGGGCAGCAGCGGCCACATGGGAGGAGCCAGTCTACGGAGACATGGGAGGGGACCTTGTGGGGGGGGGAGAGGCTGGGACAGACGCCTTGGGGTGGCATGGACATGGCCTCTTGGAAAAGGGGAGACGAATGGGCGAGATCATGGAAATCGTAGGGACGTGGTGAGGAATTTGCATTTCGTCTTGAGAACAAGGCACAGTTTGGGGAGGGCTGACGGCGTGGGGCGGGGTGTGTTCAGGGCAGGGGCGCACTTTCCCGCACGATTCTGCAACGGCAGGTGCGTGACATGATGCGTTGTCGGAGCCCATAGGACATACAGCACGGGGGTGAGCCCTGCGGAGTTGTCTGAGTTCTTTGTTCTGGACATTAACTCCTTACCATACGTACTAGAGGCCAGTGCACAAAATTCGTGCACAGGAGGGGGGGGGGCCTCAGCCCGGCCTGCACCCTCTCCAATCTGGGACCCCTCGGGGGATGTCCAACTGCCGGTTTTGGCCCCATCCTGCAGGTTTAGGCCCCAACCAGCAGTTGGACATCCCCCTCGCAATCCCGGACCCCTGGCTCTTAACAGCTCACCTGCCTGTCAGCTTGATCCCCCCTAACTGCTCTCCCCTGCCTGCCTGATCTCCCCTAACTGCTCTCCCCGCTGGCCTGATCCCCCTAACTGCTTTCCCCTGTTGGCCTGATCGCCCCTAACTGCTCCCCCCTGCCAGCCTGATCCCCCCTAACTGCTCTCCCCTGCCTGCCTGATCCCCCCTAACTGCTTTCCCCTGTTGGCCTGATCGCCCCTAACTGCTCCCCCCTGCCAGCCTGATCCCCCTAATTGCTCCCCCCTGCCGGCTTGATCCCTCTAACTTCTCTCCCCTGCCTGCCTGATCACCCCTCACCGCCTCTGCCTCAGCCCTGCCACCATGGTTTTGCCCGGAAGGTCGTCTGGAAGATGTTTGGTCTAATTAGCACATTACCCTTTTATTAGTATAGATTATTGGGAGCATCTTCTCCCATTCACTGGGCCGTCTTTTTCCGGGTCTTAAGGAAGAAGCGTTTAGTTGTCACGGTTGAGTTGGGTGTTAGCTGCGGGTTTGTCATGTGACCTTTATTATATGACATCCCCTCTGGTCCCACGTGGCTGAGGGTTTTGAATCATAAGTAGATGCTGGATTTCGTCAGATGCCTTTCACACATACAGTTTCACATACTCACCACTGGGAGCCTACTTCTGCCTTCCCCTCTAGTTATATGAGCACTAGAGGCCCGGTGCACGAAAATCGTGCACTGGGGGCAGGGGGCCCCTCAGCCTGGCCTGCACCCTCTCGCAGTCCGGGAGGCATCAGTCGGACCTCCTTAGCGCTGCCACGGAGGCGGGAGAGGCTCCTGCCGCCGCCGCTGAGCTCGCCAGCCATGAGCCCGGCTTCTGGCTGAGCACCTGCTCCCCCTGTGGGAGCGCACTGACCACCAGGGGCAGGTCCTGCATTAAACGCCTGCCCCTGGTGGTCAGTGCACATCATAGCGACCGGTCGTCTGCTGTTTGGTAGATTTGCATGTTAGCCTTTTATTATAGAGGGTAGGAGTTCCAGTCTGCATTTTGTGTAGGTGGTGTGTCATGTTAATCGATATTTGGGTTTTGTACCAGCCTTGCATCCTAGGAATATTTCTCACTTGATTACGGTGTATGATCTTTTTTTTTTAAAAAAAATATTTTTATTGATTTCAGAGAGGAAGGGAGAGGGGGAGAGAGAAACATCAATGATGAGAGATCAATCATTGATTGGCTGCCCCACACTGGGGATCAAGCTCACAACCCAGGCATGTGCCCTTGTCTGGAATTGAACCCGGGACCCTTCCGTCCGCAGGCCGACGCTCTGTCCACTGAGCCACACCGGCCAGGGCTCAAGATAATTTTTGATTTACTCCTTGATCTCGTTGTTACCCCATTCATTGTTTTGTAATATCTTACCTGGCCTCGTGTGTTTGTGTGTTTTTTCCAGTTTTCTTCTTGTAATTGATTCCTGGTTTCATACCATGTGGTCAGAGAAGATGCTTGATATGATTTCAGTCTTCTTCAGTGCATTCAGTGCGAACATGTGGTCTATTCTGGAAAAGAATGTATATTCTGCCCGGCGGGCGTGGCTCCGTGGCTGAGCATCGACCTGTGAACCAGGAGGCCACGGTTCGATTCCCGGTCAGGGCACAGGCCCGGGTTGTGGGCTCGATCCCCAGTGGGGGGCGTGCAGGAGGCAGCCGATCCGTGATTCTCTCCCATCATTGATGTCTCTCTCTCTCTCTCTCTCTCTCTCTCTCTCTCTCCCTCCCTCTCCCTTCCTCTCTGAAATCAATTAAAAAATATTAAAAGAAAAAGAGAGAAGAATGTATAGTCTGCGTTTGGGCGAAACGCTCTAAAAATATCCATGAATCCGTCTGGTCTAACTGTCCTGCAAGGCCACGCGTCCTTGTTGATTTTCTCCCTGGGAGACCCGCCCAGTGACGTGAACGGGTGTTAAAAGCCCTCCTGTCCCTGCCGGCCTCGGCCTGTATGTCGGGGGGCGGGACCTGCTTCATCCATTGAGGCTCCCTGGTGGGTACATGCCCTCTGCTTGGGCGGATCTTTTTCTCGTGATGTCATGCCCGTCGCCTCTTGTTTTAAAGCCTGTTTTGTCTCGTATAGGATGGCTGCCCCCCTCCCCCTCCCCCGCCCCAATTTCACGAAATATCTCTTTTTTTCACCCGTTTATTTGCAGCCTGTGTGTGTGTGCCTGTGTGTGTGTGGATCGGAAGTGGGTCTCTGGCCCACGCGAGGGGCTTGCTGTCTCGTCCAGCCAGCCACCGAGTCTTCTGATTGGAACATTTCATCCCTTTGCATGTAAAGTCGCTGCGGGTGGATATGTTAATTGGCTGCCATTTTATTCGTATTTTTAAAATCAATCAATTTATTTATTGGTTAAGGTCTTACAAATAGTAGTGCATATATCTCCTTTTTCCCCCCATTGACCTCCCCCCGGCCTCCCCGCCCCCCGCCATCCCCCCCCCCCCCCCCCGATATGCCCTCTCCCCGCTCCCCTCCCCAGGGTCTTGCGTCTATTGGTTGTGCTTATATGCATGCAAACAAGTCCTTGGGTTGATCTCTTACCCCACCCCCACCCCTATTCATATTTTTGTTATTTTTTTCTTCTTCTTTTCAAAGAGGGCCCTTTAGCATGTCTTGTAATCCTGGTTGGTAGTGGCGGACGCCTTTAGTGTTTTTCTTATTTTAAAAAAATATATATTTCTTTATTGATGTCAGAGAGGAAGAAAGAGGGAGAGAGAGAGAGAAACATCCATATGAGAGAGAATCATCGATCGGCTGCCTCCTGCACGCCCCCCACTGGGGATCGAGCCCGCAACCCGGGCCTGTGCCCTGACCGGGAATCGAACCCGGGACCCTTCAGTCTGCAGGCTGATGCTCTGCCCATTGCGCCACACCGGCCAGGGCCTGTAGCCACTCTTTGTGTCCCTGACATGGAGCTGTGTGCGGGCATGTGCCTGTCTCCAGCGGGACCGCGTGAGGGGGGAATGGAGACGGGTCCGTGCCAAGGAGAAGTCTGTGTGGGGGTCTCAGCCGGACTTCAGAGTGAGCCCGCCTTCTGAGCATCAGCCTGCTGACCCAAGGGTCCCGGGTTCGAGTGTGGTCAAGGGCATGGACCTCGGTTGCAGGCTCCTCCCTGGCCCGGGCCCTGGTCGGGGCGCGTGCAGGGGGGCGACCCATCGATGAGTCTCTCTCACATCATGTTTCTCTCTGTCTCTCCCTCTCCCTTCCACTCTCTCTAATAATCAATAAAAAAATATCCTCGGGGGAGGATTAAAAAAAAATTAGCCTTGATCGCAGGGGAGGCAGGAGCTGACTCAGGCACAGCCGTCGAGGGGGCTCAGGCCTGTGTGAGGCCGGGGGGCGGGGTCCCTCCGCATCCTTGGGGTCGGGAGGGCGAGGTGGCCTGGGATGCCCGCGAGAGGCCTGGGGCAGAACCTGGGCCTGAGCCCCGGCTGCTCTGTGCCCAGGGGGGTAAGTTGGGGTGGGGGGGAGCAGAGCAGGGGCAGGCGCCAGGCCCATGGCCTGCACCTGGCCGCCCACTCTCTGCACTGAGCAGCTGTCCCCGCACCCGCCGCCCACAGAGGCAGCTCTGTCCCCATGGGCCTCCCCGTGACCGCGGCCCAGGCCCCGGGGGGCCAGGTCTCAGCCTCACAGGGACATTCCGGGGCTCCCACGGGGACACCCACTCCCTCCTGACAGCCCGGGAGGAGAGAGGGCCACACAGACGTGGCCGCGGGCACACCATGGCGCACACAGGCTGTGCCCGGGAGCGGCGAGTGGGACGGGCGTCAGGGGCCGCTGGGTGAATGTCGCCCTTATCTTCGACGAGCACCCCCCCCTCCCCAGGGGCCGGGCGGGGGACAGCGCCCGCCATGCGCTGGGACAGGGGTGCCCGCGGCCTCGTGCTGTGTGTGAGTGCGTCCGGGGTCAGGACATGGGCGGGCCGGCCTCAGCTCCTGGCTGGGGAGGGCGGGGGGTGGGGGGAGGCGGGCACACGGAGAATGGGCATTTGTAGCTGGTGACGCTGACCCAGCCGCCTGGGGACCAGAGCAGCCACAGAACTGCCCCGGCTCCCGGGGCCCAGGCTGTGAGTGCAGGGACAGCCGGGCACAGGCGGGCACAGGCGGGCAGCGGGAGGCCCTGCAGGCGGCCAGGCAGTGGCATCGGTGCCTCTTTTTATTTATTTACTTTTTATAAATCCTCACCCCAGGATATTTTCCCACTGATTTTTAGAGAGAGTGGAAGGGAGAGGGAGAGACAGAGAGAGACATCGATGTGAGAGAGACACATCCATTGGCTGCCTCCCGCACGCGCCCCGACCTGGGCCCGGGCCGGGGAGGAGCCTGCAATTGAGGTCCGTGCCCTTGACCGGAATCGAACTCGGGACCCTTCGGTCCGCAGGCGGACGCTCTACCCACTGAGCAACACCGGCCGGGGCCTGATGAATTCGTGTGCAGTGACTGTCTGGCCTGTGAAAGGGTCCGGTGGACCTTACGCGGTTGACGACAGGACGGTGTGGCTGATGTCGATGTTAAAGCTCCTACTGTGTGCCGGGTGCATAGTAGGCACCGTGCAATGTCCCTTCCCTTCCTGCCCATCACCCCCCCCGCAGCTGCTGCCGGGCTGTCCGGGGAGGGGGAGCCTGGTGGGGTGCTGGCCCGGCCCCGCTGTCCTCTGCCAGCCCAGCAGATGGTGAGCTCTGCTCCCAGCGCCCCACGCCCGCAGCCCCTCCTCTGAGCCAGCCTTTCCCGCGGAGACGTCAGATGGCTGCGCCCGGAGCCCCAGCCACGCGTGCCAGGTCGCACCCCTGCCCACAGGCCCGCGGCACCTGTCCGGAGTGGGGGGGAGGGGGAGGGTGAAGGTGGGGGGCAGAGGCAGCTCTCACTCCCGCATCCCGGCCCTCAGCGCCTGACACCGGCTTCCGTGGGAAAAGTGTGTCTGTGTCTCCGTCTCCGCCGGCTCTGCCCCAGCCCCGGGCCCCCGTCCGTCCTGGACGGATGGTGCCTGGCCCGGCCGGGCAGCCGGAGGCGGCCGCCCTGGGGGCCTGAGCGGGGAGGCAGGTGGGCCCAGGTGAGTGAGGCCCCGGGCAGCGGCCCTGACGGGGCGGCTGTTGGCTGGGACAAGGGCGTGGGGAGGGAGGGTCTGGGTGCTGGACCTTCATGTCAGATTTGGATGCTGGGCTGGGGGGTGGGGGCCCAGGGAGGTGGGGACGACTCCCTTTTGGGGGTTGAGGTGGGAGCAGGGGTGGCTGGTCCTCGCTCTGCAGCCCTGGGAGCCCTGAGTTTGGGGGTTTCTTTCTTTCTTTTTTTAAAAATACATTTTTATTGGTTTCTGAGAGGAAGGGGAGAGAGAGAGAGAGAGAGAGAGAGAGAGAGAGAGAGAGAGAGAGAGAGAGAGAAACATCGATGATGAGAATCATGGATTGGCTGCCTCCTGCACGCCCCCCCACTGGGGATCGAGCCTGCAATCCAGGCGTGTGCCCTGACCGGGAATTGAACCCGGGACCCTTTGGTCTGCAGGCCGATGCTCTATCCACTGAGCCACACCGACCAGGGCAGTTTTGGGGTTTCCGATGCATCAGCCTCGGCCTCGTCCCTGGGACTAGGGGTGTGGGAGGAGGTGGATGAAGGAAGGGAGGGGGTGGGAGAAAGTCAGGCACCCCAGAGGCCTCCCCGCTGCCGGTGGGCTCCTCCCACCCCCACTCCTGAGTGCACCCCCCCCCCCCAACTCAGACACAAAGACCTGCTCCCTGCCTGCCTGCCATCCTGTAGCTTCAGGCGAGGGCCTGGGCGAAATCTTTGTCCCTCTGGGGTCTCTGGCCTTTGGGGTGGTGATGCGTGCTTTTCTGCGGAGGCCTGGTCACCAGCAGATTCCTGTCCCGTGCGGACAGGGAACCCCCCTCCCCCTGCTCCTGGCACAGGCCAGGCCCTCAGAGGCTCAGAGTAGATCACCTGTGTGTGTGTGTGTATGTGTGTGTGTATGTGTGTGTATGTGTATATATGTGTGTGTATGTGTGTGTATGTGTGTGTGTGTGAGTGTGTGTGTACAGAGAGAAACAGGAATAATCTAGAAAGAGATGATAAATAATTTCTTACCCAAAGCCGTCATTTTTTTATTTTTTTAATATATTTTATTGATTTTTTACAGAGAGGAAGGGAGAGGGATAGAGAGTTAGAAACATCCATGAGAGAGAAACATCGATCAGCTGCCTCCTGCACACCCCGCACTGGGGATGTACCCACCACCAAGGTACATGCCCTTGGCCGGAATCGAACCCGGGACCCTTCAGTCCACAGGCGGACGCTCTACCCACTGAGCCACACCGGTTAGGTCATCTCACACACACGCACAGCCCAGCAACATTTATCTCCAAGTTTTACCTCCTTCTCATGGCTGCACAGCGTCCGTGTATTTTTAAAAAATATATACTTTTATTGATTTCAGAGAGGAAGGGAGAGGGAGAGAGAGAGAGAAACATCCATGATGAGAGAGAACCATGGATCGGCTGCCTCCTGCACGCCCCCCACTGGGGATCGAGCCCACAACCCGGGTACATGCCCTTGACCAGAATCGAAGCCGGGACCCTTCAGTCCTCAGGCCGACGCTCTATCCACTGAGCCACACCGGCCGGGGCGGGCCCGTGTATCTTTCCGGTCGCCCCAGGTAGCATGCAGGTGAGCGTGGGCAGCTCCCGGGATGGGGTTTCCAATAAGCTTCCCCCTCGGGGGCCGGCAGAGGTGTCATCCCGCGTGTCTGGTCTGCTTTCCAGGCCGTATCCGGCCGGAAGCCCTTGGCGGTCTAAATGCAGGCCCCTCCGTCCCGTGGCGAACGTGGATGGCGGAGCGGGTGGGAGTCATCCCCGAGCCAGGCCTGGTTGGTTTCCCACGGGGGAGTCGGGGTCATTCCCAAGGCAGGGTTTTGGGGCCACGGGGCACCCCAGGCGGCACTAGGTCGGGGCAGTGGGGGGTGGGGGCCGGGTTTGAAGGAAGCGCCACCTAATAATGGGCCCTAAGAGGGACGGAGATTTGGCATCGGGGTGGAGACCACGCAAGGCCCAGGGGCTCAGGAGGCCGAGGTGTCGCCCGCGGGAGGGAGAGTTCCGGAAGGACCAGCGAGGTCGGGGCCCGGGTGGCCGGCGCCCGCTGGGGCAGAGCTGGCCCTGAGCCCGGGGACAGCCGGACGGAGCGTCTCAGTCACGCCCCTTACACGGCTTTGAAATAATGCAAATGCTGCAGGTGATGCTGACAGAGGTGGCGTAGGGCGCCCCCCTCACAGTCTCCAGTGCTGGGCTGGGCGTGGGGAGTTACCTGCATGAACCAGGGAGATCGGTGAGGTGGCAGGCTGTGACGTGTACGTGCGAAAGTCGTTGCCGACGAAAGCAATCGCCATGGGAAGTCTATTCACCAACTGGAGGCCCGGTGCACAAATTCGTGCACGGGTGGGGTCTGGCCATCCCCTCCCCCCAATCGGGGGGCAATCGGGCTGGACTGGCCGGGGGGAGGGGCCGTGGGTGGTTGGCTGGCCGGCCCCACCTCCTGGTCGAACTCCTGGTCGAGGGAATAATTTGCATATTAGCCTTCTATTATATAGGACTAGAGGCCCGGTGCATGAAATTCGTGCACCTGGGTGGAGGGGGTGTCCCTCAGCCTGGATTGTGAGAGGGCGCAGGCCAGACCGAGGGACACCACCGGTGCACAATCAGAGCTGGGGAGGGACCGCAGGAGGGCTCCAGGGCATGTCCGGCCCGTCTCACTCAGCCCCGATCAGCTGGACCCCAGCAGCAAGCTAACCAACCGGTCTGCCCCCTGGTGGTCAGTGCATGTCATAGCGAGTGATTGAGCGGCCTTAGCATATCATTAGCATATTACGCTTTGATTGGTTGAACGGATGACCAGACACTTAGCATATTAGGCTTTTATTATACAGGACTAGAGGCCTGGTGCACAAAAATTTGTGCACTCGGGGGGGGAGGGGGGTGTCCCTCAGCCCGGCCTGTGCCCTCTCGCAGTCTGGGACCCTCGGGAGATAACGCCCTGCTGGCTTAGGCCTGCTCCCGGGTGGCAGAGGGCAGGCCCAATCCCTAGGTGCAGCCCCTGGTCGGGCTCAGAGCAGGGCTGATTGGGGAGTTGGGGCGCCGCCCCCTGTCATACACAGAGCAGGGTGGATTGGGAGGTTGCGATGCCACCCTCAGTCATGCTCAGGGTAGGGCCGATTGGAGGGTTGGGGCACCGCCCCCTGTCACACTCAAGGCAGGGTCGATGGGGAGGTTGCGGTGCCACCCCCTGTCACGCACAGAGCAGGGCCAATCAGGGGAGTTGGGGCTCCGTACCCTGTCATGCACAGAGCAGGGTCAATCAGGGGGTTGGGGAGCTCCCCCCTGTCACACACAGAGCAGGGCAGATCAGGGGGTTGGGCCGCCGCCCTCTATCACCCACAGAGCAGGGCTGATCAGGGGGTTGGGGCACTGCCACTCTCACACTCAGGGCAGGGCCGATGGGGAGGTTATGGCTGTACCCCATCACACACAGAGCAGGGCCCATAGGGTGGGGGGGTTGGGGCGCCGCACCCTGTCACACACAGAGCCGCAGGGCGATCAGGGGGTTGGGGAGCTCCCCCCTATCAGGCACAGAGCAGGGCTGATCAGGGGGTTGGGGCGCCTTCCCCTGTCACGAACAGAGCAGGGTGGATAGGGAGGTTGTGGCCCCGCCCCCTGTCACACACAGAGCCGCAGGGCGATCAGGGGGTTTGGGCGCTTCCCCCTGTCACGCTGATCCCGGTGTTGGGAGGCATATTACCCTTTTACTATATAGAATAGAGGCCTGGTGCACGGGTGGGGGCTGGCTGGTTTGCCCTGAAGGGTGTCCTGGATCAGGGTGGGGGTCCCCACTGGGGTGCCTGGCCAGCCTGGGTGAGGGGCTGATGGCTGTTTGCAGCTGGTCACACACCCTTCAGGGTGGGGGTCCCCACTGGGGTGCCTGGCCAGTCTGGGTGAGGGGATGATGACTGTTTGCAGCTGGTCACATACCCTTCAGGGTGGGGGTCCCTACTGGGGTGCCTGGCCAGTCTGGGTGAGGGGCTGAGTGCTGTTTTCAGGCTGGTGGGGGACTGAATCTCCCACCTGCTCCTTTTTTTCTTTTCTTTTTTTATTCTGGGCCAGCTTTAGCTCTGAACCAGCTCTGAGGCCTCTGCTGCTGAAAGCAGGTATCTGGTTTGTTTAGGTTCTATAATCGAAACTGTTTCAACTCCAGCTCTGAGATCCCAGCTGGCTGAAAGCAGGTTTCTGGGTTTTGTTTAGCTTCTGTATTTGTTACAATGTTTCAAACTGCAAGCTCAGAGACCGGCAAGGCAGGCGGGGAACGTTGGAGTCCTCCGTCACTGAAGCAAGCAAGCCTCATGTTCAGTTTAAGCTGCCTGGCTGCCGGCCGCCATCTTGGCTGGCAGTTAATTTGCATATTGCCCTGATTAGCCAACGGGAAGGGTAGCGGTCGTACGCTAATTACCATGTTTCTCTTTTATTAGATAGGATGTTTCCATTCAAAATGGAAACAGGTGCTGAGAAACGTGTGATGTGAGATACCGTACTCAGAGCCTGTATGAAGAAGAGGTGAAATTTGCCACAGGCGGCTCGACTCAGTGGCTAGAGCGTTGCCCTGCGGACTGAAGGGTTGCGGGTTCGATTCTGGTCAAGGGCACAGGCCCGGGTTGCGGGCTTGATCCCCAGTGTGGGGCGTGCAGGAGGGAGCTGATCCATGATTCTCTCTCATCATGGATGTTTCTATCTCTCTATCTCTCCCTCTCCCTTCCTCTCTGACATCAATAAAAATATACTTAAAAAATATGTTTTTCTATCTCTCCCTCTCCCTTCCTCTCTCTGAATTCAATAAAAATATATATAGAACAAAAGAAGATGTAGAATTTGCAGGAAGGGATCTTGCATCCCCTCCCTTCACCTCCTGTCTCCGAGTCGCTCCTCAGTTCAAGCCAGAGTTTCCCGCTGGGCTGGAGCGGCCGCACTTTCAACGTTGCCTTTGATGTGGGGCCGTCGGGGATTCAGGAACTAAAACACGGGCCGTCCACGAGTTCCCTCTCTCCACCCGCTGTGTGCCCGCCCAGAGCTCGCGAGCTAGTGCATTTTTTAAAAATCTGTCTTTATTGATGTCAGAGGGGAAGGGAGAGGGAGAGGGAGAAACATCAATGATGAGAGAGAACCCTGGATCGGCCGCCTCCTGCACGCCCCCCACTGGGGATGTGCCTGACCTGGAATCGAACCCTGACCTCCTGGTTCATAGGTTGAGGCTCAACCACTGGGCCACACCGGCCGGGCCGAATGAGTGCGTTGCATCCAGATGTTAACCTGGGGGGGCGGGCGTGGGTTAGCGTCGCCGGCCTAGTGGCAGACTGCGTTGTTCCCAGGAGCTGGCTGAGTGAACACCTGACGGTTGGGGGGGAGGGAGGAGGGAGGCTGGGGAGGTGGCCGACTGGAAGTTGTCACTCTCCCCGCTGGGGGGGCTCTCCATTCTCCATGTCCGTGCCCCCAGCCCTGTCCGTTTCGGGGCGCCTCCTGTGCAGATGGCAATCACAGCAGGAAGCGCCCCGAGGACTGAGACGATGAGTCTGTCCTTACCCCCTTGCAGGGTCTCCCGGGTGAGCGGGACCCGCCAGCCCTGGTGTCCGGGGGATGTGTGACAGCGAGCACGGCCGTGGTTGGGGGAAGGGTCCCCGAGAGGGGCAGGGTGGCTTCCTGGGAAGGCGGATCCCTGAGATCCACTGCTGGGAGGTGGCAGCGCTCACCTCTGGGCTGAGCCATATGGGAAGCCTCCGCCGGGCATCCCCAGAAGCTTCCGGAAGGGACCCACAAGGCACAGAAGATGTGGCAGGAGCTGGGCCACGGCTCCAGGAGCTGAGGATGCACATGGGCTCTGGCCTGTGGCCGGCGGCTGGAGGGGGTGGCACCAATCACCCTCTCCTACCCCCTTCCCTCCCCCCACCCCCCACATGGGTCCACTGTCCGGGGCTGTGTGACCTGGAGGAAGTGGCTGAACCTCTCTGTGCCCCGGTGGTATTTTCTGGTGAAACGAGGATCTCGACGGAGCCTGTGAGGACCAACTGGTGAGGCAGTTAGAACGGAGCGTGGCTCCCTGAGCTCTGAGTAAGGGATGGTTGTTTCTGGAATTGCTGCTCCGCCCACAAGCACTGGGGAGGGCCCAGGGAACGGGGGTGCACTGGCCTGGGTGGGGCGAGCGCTCCCTGCAGGAGGTCTGTGTGCACGGTGGCTGTGGGGGGATTGTATATCCAGTGGCGAGTTGGGGGAGGTGCTCCCTGGTACCTTGTATGCGTCTGTGAGGAAGGAGGTGATGTTATCTGTTTGCTAGAGGCCCAGTGCACGAATTCGTGCACCAGTGGAGTTCCTTGGCCTGGCCTGCGGGATCGGGCTGAAACCTTCTCTCCGACATCCCCCAGGGGGTCCTGGATTGTGAGAGGGTGCAGGCCAGGCCTAGGGACCCCACCAGTGCACGATCGGGGCTGGGCGGGGGGCAGGAGGGCTCCAGGGCATGTCTGGCTCCTCTGGCTCAATCCCGATCAGCCGGACCCCAGCAGCAAGCTAACCTACCAGTCAGAGCATCTGCCCCCTGGTGGTCAGTGCACGTCATAGCGAGCGGTTGAGTGGCCTTAGCATATCGTTAGCATATTATGCTTCGATTGGTTGAATGGCCGACCAGTCGACCGGACACTTAGCATATTAGGTTTTTATTATATAGGATGAGGAGGAGACAAGTAAGTCTCTTTTTTAAGAAGTGAAATTTTTGCCCTGGCCGGTGTGGCTCAGTGGATAGAGCGTCGGCCTGCAGACTGAAGGGTCCCGGGTTCGATTCCAGTCAAGGGCGTGTGCCTGGGTTGCGGGCACATCCCCAGTGGGGGGTGTGCAGGAGGCAGCTGATTGATGTTTCTCTCTCATCGATGTTTCTAGCTCTCAATCCCTCTCCCCTCCTCTCTGTAAAAAATCAATAAAATATATTAAAAAAAAAAGAAAGAGAAGTTTTGTCCTACCAGTTTGGCTCAGTGGATAGAGCGTCGGCCTGCGGACTGAAGGGTCCCAGGTTCGATTCCGGTCAAGGGTACATGCCCCGGGTCATAGGTTTGATCCCCAGTGGGGGGCGTGCAGGAGGCAGCTGACCAAAGATTCTCTCTCATCATGGATATTTCTCTCTCTCTTTCTCCCTCTCCCTTCCTCTCTGACATCAATAAAAATATATTTTTTAAAAAAGAAAGGGAGTGAAGTTCTGCGATAGCCGTTGCTGAGAATGCTGGCTTAGTCATCACAGGGCATTGCTGGCCAGAGCTGGAGGCCGGGGGGTGGCCCTGCGTGTGTAACGGTGCCGGTCTGCTCCAGTGTGGGCGTGGCAGGAGCACTGCTGCACGTAGTAGGCTCGCAGACAGGCACTCACTCATTCCGGTTCCCTGCCGCTGGCCACTGTAGCTGGTTGGTGAACAAAAGGCTGATACAGAAAATAATAAATTTGTGCAACTTGGGTATTGAAACACGGTCATCTCTTAAGAAGCTTTGGGCCCTGGCCACTGTGGCTTAGTGGATAGAGCGTCGGCCTGCAGACCGAAGGGTCCCGGGTTCGATTCTGGTCAAGGGCACAGACCTCGGTTGCAGGCTCCTCCCCGGCCCGGGCCCTGGCGGGGCACATGCAGGAGGCGACCCATCGGTGTGTCTCTCTCTCACATCGATGTTTCTCTCTGTCTCTTCCTCTCCCTTCCACTCTCCCTAAAAATCAATGGAAAAATACCCTCAGGTGAGGATTAAAAAAAAAAAGAAGCATTGGTTTGGAGGACGCTCTGAGAAGGGCTGTCACTCAAGGGGCTGGCAGGTCTGTGTTTCTGCCATCGCTGCTGGCCGCACACAGGCAGCGGACATGGCCAGGGCGCCCGCGGTGTGACACTCTGGCCGCGGGGCAGCTCTGTGGCTTGGGTCCCAGTCAGAGCTCCATTGGGGGCGGCCACAGGCCCCTTTGCCACCCGCCTATGGAAACGGGATCGTGGGCGGGGCCTGCTGGCCATGCTGAGCCTGCCGCTGAGCGAGCCGCCCCACTGTGCGGACCAGCCTGGGGCCCTGGGGCCGGGAGAGGGGGAGCCAGTGGGGATGGGGAGGTGCTGAGGGCCCTGGCCGGGGAGACGCAGGCCGAGGGCGGGCACACAGGTTGGCCACGGGCCCGCACAGCTCCCCTTGTCAACATCATCAACCCGCAGCTCAGCATCCGGCCAGGCTGCCACCTTCCTCATCGTGGGCTCCTGGCCTGGGCACCAAGGGCCAGATGCGGGGCCTTCCCACGGGCTCCTGAGTCCTGGGGTGTCTCTGAGGGGCTGCAGGGTCACCAGGGCGGAGCAGGGGCCAGGCAGGTGCGACTCAGTCTCCCCTTTGCCCTCCAACCTGTGCCATCGCCTGGATTTTCTGTGAGCTTTTAAAATTTATTTCTTACTAGAGGCCCGGTGCACGAAATTCGTGCACGGTTAGGGTCCCTAGGCCTGGCCGGCGATCAGGGCCGATCGGGGCCTTCCTCCACTCCACGCCGCCCCCTGGTGGTCAGCGCACATCAGAGCAAGCGATTCGTCTCCCGGTCGAACTCCCGCGGGGACAATTTGCACATTAGGCTTTTATATAGAGAGATTTTATTGATGTCAGAGAGGAAGGGAGAGGGAGATAGAGAAACATCCATGAGGAGAGAGAATCACGGATCGGCTGCCTCCTGCACGCCCTGCACTGGAGATCGAGCCCGCAACCTGGACATGTGCCCTTGGCCGGGAATCGAACCCGGGACCCTTCCGTCCGCAGGCCAATGCTCTATCCACTGAGCCAGGCCTCCTGTGAGCTTTTATCTGAAGAGTGGATTTAAGTTTAAATGGGCCACGGGCCCAGGCCTGCCTGACCCACCAGCCCCTCCTGTGATGAACGCTGGCTCCCCCCACAGGCTCCTGGGGCTCTGGGCATGCGCTTCCCTTCTCTATGTGCCTCAGTTTCCCCATCTGGGAAGCTCTGGCCTCCCTGAGCCTGGGAGTGGACAGGGCGGTAACCACTGAGGTCCCTGAGCTCCATCTGGCGACAGCAGGGACGGGCCAGGGGACAGAAGGACGGTCTCCATCTGTCCTGCTCTGCGTGTCCCGGCCCCGAGCTCAGCTCAGGGCAGGGCAGGCCCCTGTCATCAGGGGTCCCATTGTCCTTCCTGCCTCCTCTCTCCTCCAGGGACCTGTGAGGGGGTGGCCAGGCCCAGCCCCATCGCCCCCCGTGCGCCCCGGGCCCCGGAGGGGAAGAAGGGCGGCCTCCCCTCCCCGCTGCGCATGGAGCCGCTCGGCCACGCCGCCCGGAGCCGGAGACCCGCCAAGCTCCGGTCCCTCTCGCGGTCCCTGTTCCTCTGCCACGCCAAGGCCGGGGACGAGGGCTCCAGCCCCGACGAGAGGGGCCCGGAGGCGGGCAGAGAGGGGCTCTTCCACTCGCCCATGCAGCTGGCAGACACGTCGGAGGACGCGGCCCTCCCGGGGACCAGGAGTGACCGGGGCAAGGCCTGCAGGAGGCTGTTCTTCATGAAGGTAGGTCGGGCCGCGGGCGGGGTTGCTGGGGCCTGGGGGGCTGCCTGGGGCCTGGAGGGGCTGCCTGGGGTCTGGGGGGCTTCCTGGGGTCTGGGGGGGGGCTGCCTGGAGCCTGGATGGGCTGAATTGGGGCCGGAGGGTTTGCCTGGGGCCTGGAGGGGCTGCCTGGGGCCTGGAGGGTTTGCCTGGGGCCTGGGGGGCTGCCTGGGGCCTGGGGGGCTGCCTGGGGCCTGGGGGGGCTGCCTGGGGCCAGGGGGGACATCCGACCTATAACCATCGCCTCGTGTTGCGTGGAGGTGCCCGTGGGCCTTCCTCAGGGGCCTTTCAGACCCCTGGATGGCGTCACATGGGATCGCCTTAAAAGCTAGATTCCCGCCCCAGCTAGTGTGGCTCAGTGGATAGAGCACCGGCCTGCGGACCAAAAGGTCCCGGGTTTGATTACAGTCAAGGGCACATGCCTGGGTTGCGGGCTCCGTCCCCAGCAGGGGGCGTGCAGGAGGCAGCCGATCCATGATTCTCTCTCATCAATGATGTTTCTATCTGGCTCCCTCTCCCTTCCTCTCTGAAGTCAATAAAAATATTTTTATAATAAAGCCAGACTCCCTGCCTAACAAAGGAAAAAGTGACTCATCAGAACTTTGGAAGGAGGAAAGGCACAGAGGCCACACGCTTCCCATCTCTCTCTCTCTCTCAATATATTTGTTTACTAGAGGCCTAGTGCATGAAATTCGTGCACCGGTAGAGTCCCTAGGCCTGGCCAGGGGATCAGGGCCCATAGGGGCCTCCCTTCCCTGGCTGCCGGCTGCTGTCTGGGACCTTCCTTCGCTCCGCGCCGCCCCCTGGTGGTCAGCACACGTCATAGCGAGCAATCGCACTCCCAGTCGAACTCCCGCGGGGACACTTTGCATATTAGCCTCTTATATATATAGAGGATGCACCACATACACAAATGGAAGGCTAGAAACGCTGTGACCAAGAGATGCAAGGACAGCATTTGGCGAAACCCAGCGCCATCTGGGATTTGGCACGGGGTGGTGCTGGCCTGGGCACTGCGTTTGGGAGCCTCGCCCCCTCCCGTGCCGTCTCAGGCACACGGACCTTGCAGAGGAGCCGGGAGGACGGGCATCGAAGTGATTTTCCCGTGAAATCGCTTGGCCCCGGCGCCCCTCCGCCCCCTCGATGTTTGAAAATCCTGGTCAACTGTGATCCACTCCCACGGCCTCCCCCGGACATGGTCAGGGTCCCGCTGGCTGAGGCCGCCCTGCCTCTCCCCCGGGAGGGACAGCGACAGGGACAGGGACAGGGCACAGATCCACATCGACACCCAGATGTCTGAACACCTGAGAGTCATAAATGAAGGGAAAACATGTTTAAAAAAGGGATGTTTTTTGCACACCCAGCCTGACAAATACGCCTTCGCAAGGACTGGGCTAGTGGTGGCGCTTCTCAGGGTTCCGCCCGGGAACGGGCCTGCCCAGGGGCACCCGTGCTGACCACAGGGGCCTCCCGGGCCAGCACGTGGTCGCCGGCAGTTCTCTGACCGTCCCCCACGCCCCAGCCAGCACCCCCCACCCCCATGGCCCCTGCAGCCCAGGGCTGCTGGGCACACTCTGTTGTGATGGCTCCTGATGGGATAGTGCAGTGGTCGGCAACCCGCGGCTCGCAAGCCACATGCAGCTCTTTGGCCCCTTGGGTGTGGCTCTTCCACAAAATACCACGTGCGGGCAATCACGTACAGTGCGATTGAAACTTCGTGGCCCGTGCGCAGAAGTCGGTTTTCGGCCAGGGCGAGTGTATTTTGGAGAAGTGGCCTTAGAAGAAGTGGGGGTGTCGGTCGGTCGGTCGGTCGGTCGGGCAATGGGAGATGCGGGCAGGCGGGGGAGGCGCCCGCAATTCATGCACCGGTTCAGTGAGCCAGTCGGTCAGCGGCCTCCTTGTGCAGTGGTTAGCGCTAGTCGCGTCTGCAAATCGCGCGCGGGTGACAAGGCACCCACTCGAAGCTTAGAGTTACCTGTATTTTCCCGACCCGCTGCAGATCCTACAGGTATTTCTGTCATCGGTTTAAGAATTGTGGTTCTTTTGTGTTGGCGGCTTTGCTATTATACAATGGAACATTCTTTTAGGTGCCCTGTTTGACATGGCTACGAAGAAGAAGCAGAATACCTATGTAGTTTTGGTTTAAAGAATTAGGCTCTCCAAAGGCGTGTCAGTCGCTGTGCTGTGGACGTTTGGCTCTGTGGACGAATGAGTTTGCCGACCACGGGGACAGGCCCGGGGAGGGCGCCCAGGCTTCTGGGATGAGTCTGTGCCCCGCCCGGCCCCCCGTTTGTTCTCAGTCTCCCGCCCGCTCGATGGCAGGTCCCCAGATTGCCAGGCGCCATGCCATGCCCGCCGCCTGGCGCCCGTGGGACCGGATGGCACACAGAGCCGCTCTGTACACGCCGTGGCAGGGGCGGTTGCCATGGAGTCCAGCAAGGCCGCCCGTGGGCAGGGAGCCTGCGGACACAGCCCCGGGGTGGAGTGGGCTCAGGGGTCTCCGCCGGGCAGGGCTGTGGCTGCCCCGCTGGCCCAGCCCGACGTGTGGGGTGTGGGGGTGCCCCCCAGGCGGCCTGCTGGAAGGACTGAGAGGCTTTGATCCGTGTGGGCACGGCCTCCTTCTCCCTCACAAATCCAACGTGTGGGTCGGACGCAGTCACCGCGCCTGTGGGTGACTCAGCCGGGGTGAGGTCAGCCCGCCGACGGCTGCGGGTGGAGGCCGGTGGTCAGGCCTCGGCGAGCACACGGGCTGCTCTGTCTGCCCTTGTGAGTGGCTGGCGGGGGGAGTCGGGGGGGCGCGGCTCCCTTTGGCCACTTGGCTCTTCCTGCCACCGGGGGGGGGGGGGGGGGGGGGGGGGCAGAGCAGCCCCTGGGTGGGGGGGAGTGTGTGGGCTGCAGGTCTCCCACGGAGCCGGCTGTGTGTGTGTGTGTGTGCCTGTGTGTGTGTGAGTGTGTGTGTGTGTGTGCGTCTATGTGTGTGTGTGTGTGTGTGTGCGTCTATGGTGTGTGGTGAGTGTGGTGGTGTGTGGTGCGTCTATGTGTGTGTGAGTGTGTGTGTGTTCGTCTATGTGTGTGTAGTGTGTGTGTGGTGAGTGGCCTGTGTGTGTGTGTGGTGTGCGTCTATGTGTGTGTGGTGTGTTGTGTGTGTGTGCGTCTATGTGTGTGTGTGTGTGTGTTGCGTCTATGTGTGTGTGTGAGGTGTGGTGTGGTGTGTGGCGTCTATGTGTGTAGTGATTGTGTGTGTGTGTGTGCGTCTATCTGTGTGAGGGGTGTGTGTGTGTGGTGTGTGCGTCTATGTGTGGTGGGTGGTGTTGAGTGTGGTGTGTGAGTTGGTGGTGTGTGTGTGTGTCCGTGTGGTGTGTGTGAGTGTGTTGTGTGTGGTGTGTGCGGCTATGGTGGGTTGTGTGTGGTGAGTGGTGTGTGCGTGCTATGGGTGTGGTGTGGTGTGTGTGTGTGTGCGTCTAGTATGTGTGTGTGTGGTGGTGTGTGTGTGGCGTCTATCTGGTGTTGTGGAGTGTGTGGGTGGTGTGTGCGTCTATGTGTGTGGGTGTGTGTGTGTGTGTGAGTAGTATGTGGTGTGTGTGTGTGTGTGTGTGTGTAGTGTAGTGTGTGTGTGTGTGTGTGTGTGTGTGTGTGTGTGTGTGTGTGTGCGTCTATGTGTGTGTTGTGGGTGTGTGGTGTTCGTCTATGTGTGTGTGGGTGGTGTGTGTGTGTGTGCGTCTAATGTGTGTGTGTAGTGGTGTGTGAGTGCCTGTGTGGGTGTGTGTGTCGTCTATGTGTGTGTGAGTGTGGTTGTGGGTGTGCGTCTATGTGTGTGTGAGTGTGTGTGTGTGAGTGCCTGTGTGTGTGTGTGTGTGAGTCTATGTGTGTGTGAGTGTGTGTGTGGGTGTGCGTCTGGTGTGTGTATGTGTGTGTGAGTGTGGTGTGTGGGAGTGCCGTGGTGTGTGTGTGTGTGCGTCTATGTGTGTGTTGTGTGTGGTGTGTGCGTCTATGTGTGTGTGAGTGTGTGTGTGTGAGTGCTGTGTGTGTGTGTGTGTGCGTCTATGTGTGTGTGTGGTGTGTGTGTGTGTGTGCGTCTATGTGTGTGAGTGTGTGTGTGTGAGTGCCTGTGTGTGTGGGTGGTGTGCGTCTAGTGTGTGTAGTGTGTGTGTGTGTTGTGCGTCATGTGTGTGAGTGTTTGTGTGGGAGTGCCTGTTGTGGTGTGTGTGTGCGTCTATGTGTGTGTGAGTGTGTGTGTGTGAGTGTGTGTGTGTGAGTGCCTGTGTGTGTGTGTGTTGTGCGTCTATGGGTGTGTGAGTGTGTGTGTGTGTGCGTCTATGTGTGTGTGAGTGTGTGTGTGTGCGTCTATGTGTGTGTGAGTGTGTGTGTGTGAGTGCCTGTGTGTGTGTGTGTGTGCGTCTATGTGTGTGTGAGTGTGTGTGTGTGTGTGTGCGTCGATGTGTGTGTGAGTGTGGGGGTGTGTGTGTGTGTGTGTGTGTGTGTGTGCGTCTATGTGTGTGTGAGTGTGTGTGTGGTGAGTGCCTGTGTGTGTGTGTGTGGTGTGCGTCTATGTTGTGTGAGTGTGTGTGTGTGTGTGTGGGCGTCTATGTGTGTGTGTGTGTGTGTGGGTGTGCGTCTATGTGTGTGTGAGTGTGTGTGTGTGTGTGTGTGTGTGTGTGTGTGTGTGTGCGTCTATGTGTGTGTGAGTGTGTGTGTGTGTGTGGTGTGCGTCTATGTGTGTGTGAGTGTGTGTGTGTGTGTGTGTGTGTGTGTGTGTGCGTCTATGTGTGTGTGAGTGTGTGTGTGTTAGTGCCTGTGTGTGTTGTGTGTGGCGTCTATGTGTTGTGTGAGTGTGGTGTGCGGTGCGTCGATGTGTGTGTGAGTGTGTGTGTGTGCGTCTATGTGTGTGTGTGTGTGTGTGTGTGTGTGTGTGTCTGTGTGTGTGAGTGTGTGTGTGTGAGTGTGTGTGTGTGTGTGTGTGCGTCTATGTGTGTTTGAGTGGGTGTGTGTGTGTGTGGTGCGTCTATGTGTGTGGGAGTGTGTGTGTGTGCGTCTAGGTGTGTGTGAGTGTGTGTGTGTGTGACGTCTTGTGTGTGTGAGTGTGTGGTGTGTGTGAGTGCCTATGTGTGAGTGTGTGTGTGTGTGTGCGTCTATGTGTGTGTGAGTGTGTGTGTGTGTGTGTGCGTCTATGTGTGGTGTGAGTGTGGTGTGTGTGTGTTGGCGGCTATGTGTGTGAGTGGTGTGTGTGGTGTGTGGTCGATGTGTGTGTGAGTGTGTGTGTGTGTGCGTCTATGTGTGTGTGGTGTGTGTGTGTGCGTCTATGTGTGTGTGAGTGTGGTGTGTGTGCGGCGTCTATGTGGTGTGTGAGTGTGTGTGTGTGTGTGCGTCTATGTGTGTGTGAGTGTGTGTGTGTGTGCGTCTATGTGTGTGTGAGTGTGTGTGTGTGCGTCTATGTGTGTGTGAGTGTGTGTGGGTGTGTGTGTGCGTCGATGTGTGTGTGTGGTGTGAGTGTGTGTGTGGTGTGTGTGTGCGTCTATGTGTGTGTGAGTGTGGTGTGTGTGTGCGTCTATGTGTGTGTGAGTGTGGTGTGGTGTGCGTCTATGTGTGTGTGAGTGTGTGTGTGTGCGTCTATGTGTGTGAGTGTGTGTGTGTGCGTCTATGTGTGTGTGAGTGTGAGTGTGTGTGTGAGTCTATGTGTGTGTGAGTGTGGTGTTGGTGCGTCTATGTTGCGTGATGAGTGTGTGTGTGTGTGTGTGCGTCTCTGTGTGTGTGTGTGTGTGTGTGTGTGCGTCTATGTGGTGGTGTGTGTGTGTGTGTGTGATGTGTGTGTGTGTGTGTGTGTGTGTGTGTGTGCGTCTGTGTGTGTGCGTGTGTGTGTGTGGAGTGTGAGTATGTGTGTGTGTGTGGTGGTGTGGTGTCTATGTGTGTGTGAGTGTGTGTGTGTGCGTCTATGTGGGTGTGAGTGGAGTTGTGTGTGTGTGTGCGTCTATGTGTGTGAGTGAGGTGTGTGTGTGCGTCTATGTGTGTGTGAGTGTGAGTGTGTGTGTGTGTGCGTCTATGTGTGTGTGTGTGTGTGGTGGTGCGTCTATGTGTGTGATGAGGTGGTGTGTGTGCGTCTATGTGTGTGTGAGTGTGTGTGTGTGTGCGTCTATGTGTGTGTGAGTGTGTGTGTGTGTGTGCGTCTATGTGTGTGTGAGAGTGTTGTGTGTGTGCGTCTATGTGTGTGTGAGTGTGAGTGGGTGTGTGTGTTGCGTCTATGTGTGTGTGTGTGTGTGTGTGAGTCTATGTGTGTGTGTGTGTGTGTGTGTGTGCGTCTATGTGTGTGTGAGTGTGAGTGTGTGGGGTGTGTGTGGCGTCTATGTGGTGTGTGAGTGTGTGTGTGTGTGCGTCTATGTGTGTGTGAGTGTGTGTGTGTGTGTGTGTGTGAGTGTGTGTGTGTGCGTCTATGTGTGTGTGAGTGTGTGTGTGTGTGTGTGCGTCTATGTGTGTGTGAGTGTGAGTGTGTGTGTGTTTGTGTGCGTCTATGTGTGTGAGTGTGTGTGTGTGCGTCTATGTGTGTGTGAGTGCTGAGTGTGTGTGTGCGTCTATGTTGTGTGTGAGTGTGTGTGTGTGGTGCGTCTATGTGTGGGTGAGTGTGTGTGTGTGGGGGTGTGGCGTCTATGTGTGTGTGTGTGTGTGTCGTCTATTGATGTGTGTGTGTGTGTGTGAGTTGTGAGTGTGGTGGTGTGTGCGTCTATGTGTGTGTGTGTGTGTGTGTGCTTCGTGTGTGTGTGAGTGTGTGTGGTGTGCGTCTAATGTGTGTGTGAGTGTGTGTGTTGCGTCTATGTGTGTTGTGAGTGTGAGTGTGTGTGTGGTGCGTCTATGTGTGTGTGAGTGTATGTGTGTGTGAGTGTGAGTGTGTGTGTGTGTGTGCGTCTATGTGTGTGTGTGTGTGTGTGTGCGTCTATGTGTGTGTGAGTGTGTGTGTGCGTCTATGTGTGTGTGAGTGTGTGTGTGTGTGTGCGTCTATGTGTGTGTGGAGTGTGTGTGTGTGTGTCTATGTGTGTGTGAGTGTGTGTGTGTGTGCGTCTATGTGTGTGTGAGTGTGAGTGTGTGTGTGTGTGTGCGTCTATGTGTGTGTGTGCGTCTATGTGTGTGTGAGTGTGTGTGTGTGCGTCTATGTGTGTGGGTGGGAGTGTTGTGTGTGTGTGCTCGTATGTGTGTGAGTGTAGTGTGTGTGTGTGTTGTGCGTCTATGTGTGTGTGTGTGTGTGTGTGCGTCTATGGTGTGTGAGTGTGTGTGTGTGTGTGCGTCTATGTGTGTGTGAGGGTGTGTGTGTGTGTGCGTCTATGTGTGTGTGTGTGTGTGTGTGAGTGTGTGTGTGTGTGCGTCTATGTGTGTGTGAGTGTGTGTGTGTGTGTGTGTGTGTGTGTGTGTGTGTGTGTGTGTGTGTGTGCGTCTATGTGTGTGTGAGTGTGTGTGTGTGCGTCTATTGTGGTGTGAGTGTGTGTGTGCGTCTATGTGTGTGTGAGTGTGTGTGTGTGCGTCTATGTGTGTGTGAGTGTGTGTGTGTGTGCGTCTGTGTGTGGGGAGTGTGGTGTGTGTGCGTCTATGTGTGTGTGAGTGTGAGTGTGTGTGTGTGTGGTGCGTCTATGTGTGTGTGTGTGTGGTGTGGTTCTGTGTGTGTGAGGTGTGTGTGTGTGCGTCTATGTGTGTGTGAGTGTGAGTGTGTGTGTGTGCGTGTGCGTCTGTGTGTGAGTGTGTGTTGTGTGCGTCTATGTGTGTGTGAGTGTGAGTGTGTGTGTGTGTGTGCGTCTATGTGTGTGTGTGTGTGTGTGTGTGCGTCTATGTGTGTGTGAGTGTATGTGTGTGAGTGCCTGTGTGTGTGTGTGTGTGTGCGTCTTTTGTGTGTGTGTGTGTGTGTGTGTGTCTATGTGTGTGTGAGTGTGTGTGTGTGTGTGCGTCTATGTGTGTGTGAGTGTGTGTGTGTGTGTGCGTCTATGTGAGTGTGTGTGTGTGTGCGTCTATGTGTGTGTGAGTTGAGTGTGTGTGTGTGTGCGTCTATGTGTGTGTGAGTGTGTGTGTGTGTGTGCGTCTAGTGAGTGTTGGGTGGCGTCTGTGTGTGGGTGTGATGTGTGTGTGGTGTCTGTGTGTGTGGTGTGTTGAGTGTGTGTGTGTGTGTGAGTGTGCGTCTATGTGTGTGTGGTGTGTGTGCGCTGTGTGTGTGTGTGTGTGTATGTGTGTGTGGTGTGGTGTGTGTGTGTGTGTCTATGTGTGTGTGTGTGTGTGTGTGTATGTGTGTGTGATGTGAGTGTGTGTGTGTGTGAGTGTGATTGTGTGTGTGTGTGTGTGGAGTCTATGTGTGTGGTCTATGTGTGTGTGTGTGGTGCGGCTGTGTGTGTCTATGTGTGTGTGTGGCTTGTGTGTGTGTGGTGTTGTGTGTGTTGGTGTGTGTGTCTGTGTGTGTGTGTCTGTGTGTGTGTGAGGCTGTGTGTGTGTGAGTGTCGGTGGGTGTGTGTGTGTGAGTCTGTGTTGTGTGGTGAGGTGTGTGAGTGTGTGTGTGTGGTGACTGTGTGTGTGTGTGAGTGTATGTGTGAGTGCCTGTGTGTGTGTATGTGTGAGTGCACACATCTGTGTGTGTGGGGGGGGAGGGAGAACAGGCAGGGGTGGTTCCGATGCAGGAAGCGGGAGCAGGGGCCACAGGTGTGATTGATAGAAGCAGAAAGAGAATATTGGGGACCAGCTGTGCTCGTAGAAAATGTCAGTCACGCTCTGGTAACCACGACTGTGCTGCTCTGAGTAGAGGAGGCGCCTTCTGGCCTGATGGGAGCTGCAGTGGGACCTGGGAGCTCACCTGGAAGTGCAGCCCATCCTCCCACCCGGGACCTGCCTGTTACCATGGAAACATAACAACCTGGTTGCAGAAACCAGGGCCCCCAGCCCTTTGCACACCCACAGGCCTTTGCATACCCACAGCCCTTTGCATACCCCCAGCCCTTTGCACACCCACAGGCCTTTGCATACCCACAGGCCTTTGCATACCCACAGGCCTTTGCACACCCCCAGCCCTTTGCACACCCACAGGCCTTTGCATACCCACAGGCCTTTGCATACCCACAGCCCTTTGCACACCCACAGGCCTTTGCACACCCACAGGCCTTTGCATACCCACAGGCCTTTGCATACCCATGGCCCTTTGCATACCCCCAGCCCTTTGCACACCCACAGGCCTTTGCATACCCACAGACCTTGCATACCCCCAGCCCTTTGCACACCCACAGGCCTTTGCATACCCACAGCCCTTTGCATACCCACAGCCCTTTGCATACCCACAGGCCTTTGCATACCCACAGGCCTTTGCATACCCACAGCCCTTTGCATACCCACAGGCCTTTGCATACCCACAGCCCTTTGCATACCCACAGGCCTTTGCATACCCACAGCCCTTTGCATACCCACAGGCCTTTGCATACCCACAGGCCTTTGCATACTCACAGGCCTTTGCATACCCACAGGCCTTTGCATACCCCCAGCCCTTTGCACACCCACAGGCCTTTGCATACCCACAGCCCTTTGCATACCCCCAGCCCTTTGCACACCCACAGGCCTTTGCATACCCCCAGCCCTTTGCACACCCACAGGCCTTTGCATACCCCCAGCCCTTTGCACACCCACAGGCCTTTGCAGACCCCCAGCCCTTTGCATACCCACAGGCCTTTGCAAAGCCACAGCCCGCATTGCCTGTGCACCGCCCACCTGGCCCACCCTTTGCCTCCTTCCCGTGCCATCTCTGTCCTCCCCAGTGTAAGCAGCCGCCTGTGGTGGGGGCAGAGCGGATGTTTGTGGGTGACCTGCTGCTCCCCACGCTGCCGGCGGGATTGGAATCAGCGCTCACAGACGATGCCAGCCTGTCTCGGCCGCATCGGCTCAGGGAGGGACAGGCGGCCGGACCCCTTGTCCAGTTACATGATGACTGCGCACCGCACTGGCCGACCATCCCCCAAACCCGCTGCCAGAGCCCCTGGGGCTGGTGCCCGGAGGCCAGTCCTGTGGCCCAGGGTCCAGGCAGGGCCCCGTGGGTGGAACGGCCTGGAGAACGAGGGAAGCTGGTGCTGGAGCCGGTGCAGCTGGCTCTCCATTCAGCTCTGTTTCCTGGCTCGGCCAGAGGCATCGCTGGGCCTGGCCGCTCCGCCTGCTGGGTGGGAAGGGCTGCCCGGCTGGCCTGGCTCCGCGGGGTGGCCATCTGCTGCTCAGATGGGGGGCGGGGGGCAGGGCTGCTAGGCCTTTTCCATCACTGGGCGGAGGGGGGACGGGGGGAGGATCGCGGTGCAATCAGTTTTACTCTTTTCGTTGATGAGTAGAAGCTGTTCATTTTAACGTGAAGTTTGCCCATCGTGCCCTTTAGAGTCTGTGGGTTTTGTGTCTGGTTAAAGGTGTTAATCCTGCCCTGGCTGGTGTGGGTCAGTGGATAGAGCGTCGGCCTGCGGACTGAAGGGTCCTGGGTTCGATTCCCGGTCAGGGCACAGGCCCGGGTGGCGGGCTCCATCGCCCGTGGGGGGTGCAGGAGGCAGCCGATCCTTGACTCTCTCTCTCATCATGGATGTTTCTCTCTCTCTGTCTCCCTCTCCTTCCTCTCTGACATCAATAAAAAAAAAATTATTTAAGAAACAGAACAAAAAAAACACACCTGAGTTTTCATTAGTGCTTCACTGAATTTGTCGATGGATTTTTTGGGGGGCAGGGGATTGACATTTGTACATTACTAAGTCTGCAGTTTCATAGACATGATATATTTCTCCGTATGCACATGCAAATGCCTTTCAGAAAGTGTTGTCGTTTTCTGTGGAAGAGGCCTCCGTATCTTTCATCAGATCAGTTCCTGGGCAGTCTTTATCTCCTGATTGAATTGTGCATGTTTCATTTTTAATGATTTTATCTTCCAACTAGAGGCCCGGTGCACGAATTTGTGCACAGGTGGGGTCCCCTGGCCTGGCCAGCGATCAGGGCCCATCGCCGTCTTGCCCAGTTCCGATCAGGGCTGATTGGGGCCCGCTGGCCGGGGGGAGGGACCGCAGAGTTTGGCTGGCCGAGGGAGGTTGGCTGTGGGAGCGCACTGACCACCAGGGCACAGCTCCTGCATTGAATGTCTGCCCCCTGGTGGTCAGTGTGTGTCATAGCGACTGGTTGTTCGGTCATTTGGTCTCTTAGGCTTTTATATACATAGATGACTGTTTTCTGGTGTATGAAAATGCAATTTTAAAAGTTTTAAAAATTTTTTATTTTAAGAAGAACCAGCAAAGGAAACGTGACCCATAGGGCACGGTAGAAAAAGATAACAGAACAATAACCTGATTTAACTTCAAAATACAGATTTTTAGAGTCCGAGATTAAATCTTCATGCAGGCGTGAAGATTTAATCTCGGACTCTAAAAATCTGTATTTTGAAGTTAAAACAGCAGTATGAGAAGACGAATACTCAAGAATGCAAGGATGGCCCTGACCGGTGTGGCCCAGTGGATAGAGCGTTGGCCTAGGGAATGAAAGGTCCCAGGTTCGATTCCGGTCAAGGGCATGTACCTTGGTTGTGGGCACATCCCCAGTAGGGGGCATGCAGGAGGCAGCTGATTGATGTTTCTCTCTCATCGATGTTTCTAACTCTATCCCTCTCCCTTCCTCTCTGTAAAAAATCAATAAAATAGAGATTGAGTGTGATAACAAAGACATGAAGATGAGAGCCAGGCAGTTACTAGCTGCCTGGCAAGATCAAGAGGGGGTCCATGCAACGCCTGAGAATCTGATTAATGCACGGAACAAGTCTGGATTAAGTGGCCTTGCAGAAAGTCTAACGAATGACAAAGAGACAAATAAGCTAGCTTTTTTTTTTGTTTAACACCAGAGTCCCAGCTCTAGCAATATTGCCATCTATTTTACATTATTTTAACCAATCCCCCATATTTTCTTTTTACAGCGCCATTCACTGCTGTACAAATACATTCTAGATAAAATAAAACAAAAATCAATAAAATATATTAAAGACAAACAAACATTTACACTTCAAAAAGGAGATTCTGTATAAACACTAAGTACCTTAACACAATAAACTAGTTTTGAAACAAATAAAAAGAATGCAAGGATGGTTCGATCCGAAGACATCTACTTACACAACGTTCCCGCGACGCGTGTTTCTAAGTGCCTACTACGCGCCAGAGCGATGGGACGTAGTTGGCCGCCTTCTCTAACACCTCCCGCTACCCCCGCTCGCCATCGATGTCACGCGTAACCCTGACCAGTCTCTGTGATGATCTCTCACTTTCCTTTGTTTTCTTGCCCACATTTCACTAAAACGGCATTTCCCCACGATCAGCGTCCTTGTTCAGGCTGCATCCCCCACGGAGACCCTGACCTGTGATCGCTGCCACAGCCCTTGCCCACTTCCTGCGTCAGAGCCACGTCCACGCAGCCCCTCGGCTCAGGGTTCCGTGTTCGTGAACCCGTGTCCGTGGAAGGCAGAGCCTCTCCCTCCCTCCCTCGAGGAGCCTGGGATGCGTGGAGGCGACAGAGGACACTTCCAGGCTCGGGGTCCGCCCCTCAGGGTCCTGGGCACAGCTGGCGGTCGGCGCTGACCCGGTGGGTGAAAGACGGGGCTTGTCTTGCAGGAAGCTCCCACCGCCTCCTCCCAGGAGAAGCCCGGGAAACTCGAGGCCCAGAGTGGCAGCTCCCTGCTCCCCAAAGCCTGTCACCAAAGGACTCGCAGCAACTCCACCAGTAAGTGTCCTGGGGGCCCCCCGGGTCCTTGACGGGCGCGTGGGGAGGGCGGGTCTCCGCTGGGCCCGCTGGGCCAGGCTGTGTCCGCTGGCCTGGGAGCATTTTCACTGCATGTGCCCCCGCCAGTGGGAGGGCCTCTGGTCTGGGGTCTGGTCAGCCCCTCTGTGGGCTCCACATGGTGAGGAGATGGGACAGAGGATGGAAGACGGGGCCCAGTCATGTGACATCCTCCTTGGTCTTAGCAAGGCCCTCTGTCCGGGGCCTCTGTCACCTCGTCTGTGATGGGATAGGAGGGAGGAGGGGTGGGGGGGAGAGGGGGAGGAGGGGAGGGGAGGGGATGGAAGGGGAGAGGGACGGGAGGGGAGGGGAAGGGGGAGAGGAGGGGAGGGGATGCGGTTAGTGGCAATCAGGCCATGAGGGGAAGTGCAGTTTGAGGGCAAGCAGGCCAGCAGGCAGAGTGGTTAGAGTCTGTCAGGCAGGCAGGCAGGCAGGTGAGCAGTTAGGAGCCGGTGGTCCGGATTGCGAGAGGGAAGCCTCTTCCACATCGGGCCTAAACCGGCAGTCGGACGTCCCCTGAGGGGTTCCAGGTTGGAGAGGGTGCAGGCCGGGCTGAGGGACGCCCTCTCTGTGCATGAATTTCGTGCACCGGGCCTCTAGTGAATAAATAACAATGCCCGATGAGCTCTGTGCTGGGTGTCCTCCCCTGTGACCCTCCCCTGCCCCTCCCTGGACTTCCTGCCGCTGGAGCTGCTCAGGCCAGAGAGAGAGGGAGACCTCACCTTGTCCCCGAGCCCTCGTCCCCTCCCCTTACATGTCAGGGATCTCACACCCTCAGGGGTCTCACCCTCAGGGGTGCCCCTTCCTGCCTCCTCTCTGAGCCCACCCTGGCCAGCGACTGCCCCTCACAGCTGCACACACCTGGGCCCTGCATCCCAAGGACAAGCCCGGCTCAGCCCCTTCCCCGGGAGCCACCCCACCTCACGCGTTCTCTTGGGACCTCCCGCAGGCCCTTGTCCCTCCCTGGGCTGAGGGGGGCCAGGAAACCTGTCCCCTCCGGACCCCTGAGCTGTGCTGTCCAGCTCAGTGTCCACTGGCCACACACGGAGCCCATGACGTGTGGCTGGTGCAGACGGGGGGCGGGGGGGTAAGGGGGGATAAGGGGGGAGGGGGCAGCAGATGCCAGCAGCTCAGGAAGGAGCTGAATAACACGTCCTCTGTGAGTTACACGCGGGAACACAGCCGTGTCGGGGTGCTGGGCTGAATGGAATACATCGTCCCCTCGCCTCTGGCCCCTGACGTTTTCAATGTGGCCACGGAGGCGCTGAGGCAGCGAGTGTGGCTCTCAGCGTGTGTGGCTCTCAGCGAGTGTGGCTCATAGCGTGTTCCCGCTGGGACACTCTGGCCGTGGGCCGGGCTTGTCACCCGGAGGCGCTGCAGGCTCCTGGGTGGTGGACGCGGGCGCGGCTTCCCAGGAGGGGAGCTGGTGGCTCTGTGTCGTCTCAGGTCCCCGAGGGGTCGGGGGTGGCCCCTTCTGCCCGTGTTAGGGGCGTGTGCGTGCTGTGCGTGTGCATGTGTGTGCGCGGTGTGTGCATGCATGTGAGGGGGCTTTCTGTGTTGTGCATGCATGTGCTGTGCGTGCATGCACGTGTGGTGTGTGTATGTATGTTCTGTGTGTGCATGCACGTGTGTGTGTGCATTGTGCACCAGTGCTGTGTTCACATGTATGTGCCGTGAGTGCATGTGTGTGCGCACATGCTGTGTGTGTGCGTGCGATGTGTCCATGTGCTCACGCACCCTGTGCATGTGGTGTGGGGGGAGGCGGTCGGGTCCTCTTGGGCGGGGGTGCTGCCTGCCTGTCCGCTCTGGCTCTGCGGTCCTGGGCACCGTCTCGCTCCCTCTGTCTCCTCCGTGGGGACTGCACCCCCTGACAGCAGGGTCTGCGTGTGGCTTCCCGACCCCGCACACGCTTGTCCTGCTGCGAGGTGAGCCGACAGGAGGCGGGGGAGCTGTCTGCAGCCCGTGACCGCTGATCCTCCCTGTCCCCATGGCCTGCGCTCTGGGCGCCGCGGGTCCGTGCTCACGGGGCCCAGGAGACCTGCGCTCTGGGGGCCTCGGCACCCTGTTCTCTCCGAGGGCACACACGCTCTCTCCCCCCCTCTCCCCTGCCCATCTCTCCCCCTCCCCCTGCCCATCTCTCCCCCTCCCCCTGCCCATCTCTCCCCCCTCCCCCTTCCCATCTCTCTCTCTCCCCCTCCCCCTTCCCATCTCTCCCCCCTCCCCTGCCCATCTCTCCCCCTCCCCCTCCTCATCTCTCCCCCCTCCCCTGCCCATCTCTCCCCCTCCCACCTGCCCATCTCTCCCCCTCCCCCTGCCCATCTCTCCCCCCATCCCCTGGCCCATCTCTTCCCCCCTCCCCTGCCCATCTCTCCCCCTCCCCCTGCCCATCTCTCCCCCCATCCCCTGCCCATCTCTCCCCCCTCCCCTGCCCATCTCTCCCCCCTCCCCTGCCCATCTCTCCCCCTCCCCCTGCCCACCTCTCCCCCTCCCCCTGCCCATCTCTCCCCCCTCCCCTGCCCACCTCTCCCCCTCCCCTGCCCATCTCTCCCCCTCCCCCTGCCCATCTCTCCCCCTCCCCCTGCCCATCTCCTCTCCCCTCCCCCTGCCCATCTCTCCACCCCTCCCCTGCCCATCTCTCCCCCTCCCCCTGCCCATCTCTCTCCCCTCCCCCTGTCCATCTCTCCCCCCATCCCCTGCCCATCTCTCCCCCTCCCCCTGCCCATCTCTCCCCCTCCCCCTGCCCATCTCTCCACCCCTCCCCTGCCCATCTCTCCCCCTCCCCCTGCCCATCTCTCCCCCTCCCCCTGTCCATCTCTCCCCCCATCCCCTGCCCATCTCTCCCCCTCCCCCCTGCCCACCTCTCCCCCTCCCCCTGCCCACCTCACCCCCTCCCCCTGCCCATCTCTCCCCCTCCCCCTGTCCATCTCTCCCCCCATTCCCCTGCCCATCTCTCCACCTCCCCTGCCCATCTCTCCCCCCTCCCCTGCCCATCTCTCCCCCTCCCCTGCCCATCTCTCCCCCTCCCCTGCCCATCTCTCCCCCTCCCCCTTCCCATCTCTCCCCCCTCCCCTGCCCATCTCTCCCCCTCCCCCTGCCCATCTCTCCCCCCATCCCCTGCCCATCTCTCCCCCTCCCCCTGCCCATCTCTCCCCTCCCCTGCCCATCTCTCCCCCATCCCCTGCCCATCTCTCCCCCTCCCCCTGCCCAACTCTCCCCCTCCCCCTGCCCATCTCTCCCCCACTCCCCTGCCCAGGTGTCAACCCCTACTGCGCGGCGGACACGGATCTCCCAGGGGCCGGGACCACGGCTGCCTCCACGGACCCCCCAGACCGGCTGCCCTTCTCGCTCTGCAGCGGCCGGAAGGCGCTGTCCCAGCAGCTGGACGGCCCCATGGGCAGGGCCGGGGTGAGGCTGCGGGCCGGGAGGGGGGACGGGGCCCACGCAGGGGGCTGAGCAGGACTTGGGGTGGTTCAGTCCACAGACTGCAGGGAGGGCCGCCTGGGGGCCTGGCCACCGCGGGGCGCAGGCCCCATCAGGACAGTCACCCGCCCCGGGCGCCAGGGACCCGGCCGCCCCCGACCAGGCTGTGTGGACCCCGTGCCACCGGCTCAGTGACCCTGGGGCAGGCGAGGGCCGGGCCTGGGCAGGCCACACGGCGGTCGGACAGCGGGGAGTGGACGCTGGTGCCTCGGGGCTCACAGCCTGGCTTTAACTTAACCCTGAGCCATGACGTCACGCACTTCACCTCTCATTATTTTTTAAAAATATATTTTTATTTCAGCCCTGGCCGGTGTGGCTCAGTGGGTAGAGCGTTAGCTTGTGGACTGAAGGGTCCCGGGTTCGATTCGGGCCAAGGGCACAGGCCCGGGTTGTGGGTTCGATCCCCAGTGTGGGGCGTGCAGGAGGCGGCCGATCCATGATTCTCTCTCATCATGGATGCTTCTCTCTCCCTCTCTCTCTCCCTTCCTCTCTGACATCAATAAAAGTATATTTAAAAAATAAATTAATCTAAAAAATATTTTTATTCCAGAGAAGAAGGGAGAGGGAGAGACAGAATCATCAATGAGAGAGAATCAGGGACCGGCTGCCTCCTGCACGCCCCGCACTGGGGATGTGCCCGCACCCCGGGCCTGTGCCCCTGACCGGGAATCGAACCCGGGACCCTTCAGTCCGCAGGCCGACGCTCTACCCACTGAGCCACACCGGCCAGGGCGTTGCCTCTAACTCTTAACCATGGGAAGACATTCCTGTCCGCCCCCGATCTGCCGGGGGGACCGGAAGCCCGGCCAGGCTGAGCTCAGACATCCTGAGACCTAAGCGGCCAGCGTCTGACCTAAGCCCGGGCGGCTGCCCGCCCTGCCCTCCGCTGTGGGCACCAGCTGCAGGGGGGGCGCCCGGCCGACCGGCCGACCGGCCGACCGGAAGCCAGTGCCGCCCCAGGTCCCCACAGCTGCCCTCCGTCTGGTTCCCTAAGCCCCAGGCCCTGCCCCGCTCACCAGGGCTCCCGCTGCCGCTGGTGGTCACGCGTGCACCTCCCCGTGGACACCCCACCTTCCGCGGCCTCCTCCCCACTGGCGGCTCCTGACCCCCCCCCCCCCAGGGCCTTGCACCAGCACCGGGGCTCCCCGGCGGTCTCGGGGTGCCCCTCTCTGCCAGGGTCCTGTCCCCCAGCCCTGGGAGCTCCCCCAGCCGGGACACCGGGGGAGGGGTGTTTGTCCCCGATGGTTGGCAGGTGCTGCCTGGAGTGGCCACCTTTCCTTTTTTTAAAAAAAATATATTTTATTGATTTTTTACAGAGAGGAAGGGAGAGGGACAGAGAGTTAGAAACATCGATGAGAGAGAAACATCGATCAGCTGCCTCCTGCACACCCCCACTGGGGATGTGCCCGCAACCCAGGTCCATGCCCTTGACCGGAATCGAACCCGGGACCCTTCAGTCCGCAGGCCGACGCTCTATCCACTGAGCCACACCGGTCAGGGCTGAGCATGTTTTCTGATTGCAAGTGGGTAGCCTGGGGGGCCGGGGCTTGACCTGATGGCTTCCCAAGGGCAGAGGGTCCCACAGGCGGGGAAACCGAGGCACAGAGGGCCCGCCCGTCCCCCAGGTCACCAGGTGACCGCGGCCAGGGCCAGGGCCAGGGCCAGGGCAGCCTGTGGGCTCCGGGTCCCCTGTGGCCCCACGCCCGGGGCCCTCGCCCGGCGGCTCCCGGTGCCCGAGTGTGGGGGGCAGGTGCTCCCGGCTCCTGTGGACGTGGCTCAGGCCTGTCCGCCTCCCCAAACCTGCGTTCTACACCAGTGGTCAGCAAACCACGGCTCGCGAGCCACAGGCGGCTCTTTGGCCCCTGGAGTGTGGCTCTTCCACAAAATACCGGCCCTTCCACAAAACACCGACTTCTGCGCATGGGCCACGAAGTTTCAATCGCACTGTCCGTGGTATTCTGTGGAAGAGCCACACCCGAGGGGCCAAAGAGCCGCCTGTGGCTCGCGAGCCCCGGTTTGCCGACCGTGGTTCTACACCAAGCGTGTCACACTCGGAGGCGAACACGGGCCCGGTGACCAAGGCTTGTGTGGACGTGGCCACAAAATGAACAAAAGCTTCCATTTTCTTAGAAACGCAGGTTTGTTTCGATGGAGCCGTGCTGAATGCAAAGGGCTGAGATAAACGAGTCACCGTTCACCTAAAGGAATAGAACCTTTTAATAAAAACGAATATTTTTTTCTTGGACATGAACTCACCAGACACTGACCGCACAAATGGATAAGCGTCACGCAGATAAACCCATTTCTCTCGTTCTCCGGAAGCGAGGTATTTCCTGTTGCCACACCAAGCAGGTCAGTCCCAGACCAAGGACGTGGCCACCGGCTGCTGGAACCTTCGCTGCCGGTGTCAGTGGGGAGAGACGGTGCGCCTGCGCGTGAGGCGCGTGAGGGACGCGAATGCAACAGATGACAGTCATCAGTCGTTAGCGAACGTTGTAGTTGTAGTTCGTTATTAATAACTAGAGGCCCGGTGCACGAAAATTCATGCAAGAGTAGGCCTTCCTTCCCCTGGCTGCCGGCACCGGCTTCCCTCTGGCACCCGGGATCCAGGCTTCCTTCCTCCTGCCGCCGCCGGCAGGCACCCCCGGCCCCAGCTTCGTCAGGAAGGACGTCCGGAATGACATCCAGAGTGACGTCCTGAAGATGTCTAGTCTAATTAGCATATTACCCTGTTATTATTCTAGATTATGTATAACAAGATATTGTAAAGATTAAGTTATGGTACTTTTGTTAAAAAGTGTCTTACATACCATTCTATTGGCTGGGCTGCAAAAACATTCGCTGTGGGCCGTATGTGGCCCGCGGGCCGCGAGTTTGACACGCTTGCTGTCCACGTTCAATCTCGGCACCTGCCCCTGCCCACCCCCCTGGCCTGGCGCAAAGAGGGGGCTCCGTTAATTGCCCCCAATTCTGTGGAGGGCCCTCCTGGCAGCTGGCTCTCCAGCTGGAGACGTTGGTTAAAGGACTCACGTCCTGGTCAGTGTGGCTGTGCCGGTTCCGGGCCCTGTCGCCTGGATGGCCCTACTGTGCGCCTGGGGCTGGTCTGCAGGGAGGCGGCTCCGTGAGACGGGGTCCTCTCCTCGCTGGGCCCCTCCCCTCCCCGCGGGGTGTGTGTCCGTGTCCGTGGCCTCAGCTCCCCACCCGGTCCTCCCTGCAGGGCATAGGCAGGCCCACGCGGTCGCTGAGCACAGCGCAGCTGGCCCCGCCCTCGGGGGGCGCCCAGCCGTCCGTCATCTCCAGCGTCGTGCTGATGAAGGGCCAGGCCAAGGTGAGGGGACCTGGCCAGGGAGCCTCTGGGAGACACCGGGCTCTGAGCAGCTGTGTGTCGCAGGGAGGGTGACACAGGGAGGGTGACCCTGGCAGGGGGCGGGCCAGACACCCCAGTCTCTCTCACCGTCCCTCCTTCCTTCTGGGTCCCAGGAGCTCAGGGAGGGAAGAGACGGCAGGGGTAAGGGATGAGCTCATTCCTCACCCCTGCCACCTCTTCCCCCCCGAGCTCCTCCCTCACCCCTGCCGTCTCTTCCCCCCTGAGCTCCTCCCTCACCCCTGCCGTCTCTTCCCCCCCGAGCTCCTCCCTCACCCCTGCCGTCTCTTCCCCCCGAGCTCCTCCCTCACCCCTGACGTCTCTTCCCCCCGAGCTCCTCCTCACCCCTGCCGCTCTTCCCCCCGAGCTCCTCCTCACCCCTGCCACTCTTCCCCCCGAAGCTCTCCCTCACCCCTGCCGTCTCTTCCCCCCGAGCTCCTCCCTCACCCCTGACGTCTCTTCCCCCCGAGCTCCTCCCTCACCCCTGCCGTCTCTTCCCCCGAGCTCCTCCCTCACCCCTGCCCCTCTTCCCCCCGAGCCTCCTCCCTCAACCCCTGCCACCTCTTCCCCCTGAGCTCCTCCCTCACCCCTGCCGTCTCTCCCCCCCCGAGCTCCTCCCTCACCCCTGCCGTCTCTTCCCCCAGGCTCCTCCCTCACCCCTGACGTCTCTTCCCCCCGAGCTCCTCCCTCACCCTGCCGTCTCTTCCCCGAGCTCCTCCTCACCCCTGCCACCTCTCCCCCCCGAGCTCCTCCCTCACCCCTGCCGTCTCTTCCCCCTGAGCTCCTCCCTCACCCCTGCCGTCTCTTCCCCCTGAGCTCCTCCCTCACCCCTGCCGTCTCTTCCCACCCGAGCTCCTCCCTCACCCCTGCCGTCTCTTCCCCCCCGAGCTCCTCCCTCACCCCTGCCGTCTCTTCCCCCTGAGCTCCTCCCTCACCCCTGCCGTCTCTTCCCCCCCGAGCTCCTCCCTCACCCCTGCCGTCTCTTCCCACCCGAGCTCCTCCCTCACCCCTGCCGTCTCTTCCCACCCGAGCTACTCCCTCACCCCTGCCGGTCTCTTCCCCCTGAGCTCCTCCCTCACCCCTGCCGTCTCTTCCCCCTGAGCTCCTCCCTCACCCCTGCCGCCTCTTCCCCCCCGAGCTCCTCCCTCACCCCTGCCGCCTCTTCCCCCCCGAGCTCCTCCCTCACCCCTGCCGTCTCTTTCCCCCTGAGCTCCTCCCTCACCCCTGCCGTCTCTTCCCCCTGAGCTCCTCCCTCACCCCTGCCGTCTCTTCCCCGGAGCTCCTCCCTCACCCCTGCCGTCTCTTCCCACCCGAGCTCCTCCCTCACCCCTGCCGTCTCTTCCCCCCCGAGCTCCTCCCTCACCCCTGCCGCCTCTTCCCCCTGAGCTCCTCCCTCACCCCTGCCGTCTCTTCCCCCCCGAGCTCCTCCCTCACCCCTGCCGTCTCTTCCCACCCGAGCTCCTCCCTCACCCCTGCCGTCTCTTCCCCCTGAGCTCCTCCCTCACCCCTGCCGCCTCTTCCCCCCCGAGCTCCTCCCTCACCCCTGCCGCCTCTTCCCCCCCGAGCTCCTCCCTCACCCCTGCCGTCTCTTCCCCTGAGCTCCTCCCTCACCCCTGCCGTCTCTTCCCCCTGAGCTCCTCCCTCACCCCTGCCGTCTCTTCCCCCTGAGCTCCTCCCTCACCCCTGCCACCTCTTCCCCCTGAGCTCCTCCCTCACCCCTGCCGTCTCTTCCCCCTGAGCTCCTCCCTCACCCCTGCCGCCTCTTCCCCCCCGAGCTCCTCCCTCACCCCTGCTGTCTCTTCCCCCTGAGCTCCTCCCTCACCCCTGCCGTCTCTTCCCCCTGAGCTCCTCCCTCACCCTGCCGCCTCTTCCCCCTGAGCTCCTCCCTCACCCCTGCCGTCTCTTCCCCCTGAGCTCCTCCCTCACCCCTGCCGTCTCTTCCCCCTGAGCTCCTCCCTCACCCCTGCCACCTCTTCCCCCTGAGCTCCTCCCTCACCCCTGCCGTCTCTTCCCCCTGAGCTCCTCCCTCACCCCTGCCGTCTCTTCCCCCTGAGCTCCTCCCTCACCCCTGCCGTCTCTTCCCCCTGAGCTCCTCCCTCACCCCTGCCGTCTCTTCCCCCTGAGCTCCTCCCTCACCCCTGCCACCTCTTCCCACCCGAGCTCCTCCCTCACCCCTGCCGTCTCTCCCCCCTGAGCTCCTCCCTCACCCCTGCCACCTCTTCCCCCCCGAGCTCCTCCCTCACCCCTGCCGTCTCTTCCCCCCAGAGCTCCTCCCTCACCCCTGCCGTCTCTTCCCACCCGAGCTCCTCCCTCACCCCCTGCCGTCTCTTCCCACCCGAGCTCCTCCCTCACCCCTGCCGTCTCTTCCCACCCGAGCTCCTCCCTCACCCCTGCCACCTCTTCCCCCCTGAGCTCCTCCCTCACCCCTGCCGTCTCTTCCCACCCGAGCTCCTCCCTCACCCCTGCCACCTCTTCCCCCCCCGAGCTCCTCCCTCACCCCTGCCGTCTCTTCCCCCCCGAGCTCCTCCCTCACCCCTGCCACCTCTTCCCCCCCGAGCTCCTCCCTCACCCCTGCCACCTCTTCCCCCCGAGCTCCTCCCTCACCCCTGCCGTCTCTTCCCCCTGAGCTCCTCCCTCACCCCTGCCGTCTCTTCCCCCCTGAGCTCCTCCCTCACCCCTGCCACCTCTTCCCCCCGAGCTCCTCCCTCACCCTACTCCCCGCTCCCCTCACCCCTGCCGTCTCTTCCCCCCCGAGCTCCTCCCTCACCCCTGCCGTCTCTTCCCCCTGAGCTCCTCCCTCACCCCTGCCGTCTCTTCCCCCTGAGCTCCTCCCTCACCCCTGCCGCTCTTCCCCCTGAGCTACTCCCTCACCCCTGCCGTCTCTTCCCCCTGAGCTCCTCCCTCACCCCTGCCGCCTCTTCCCCCCTGAGCTCCTCCCTCACCCCTGCCGTCTCTTCCCCCTGAGCTCCTCCCTCACCCTGCCGTCTCTTCCCCCCTGAGCTCCTCCCTCACCCCTGCCGTCTCTTCCCCCTGAGCTCCTCCCTCACCCCTGCCGTCTCTTCCCCCTGAGCTCCTCCCTCACCCCTGCCGTCTCTTCCCCCTGAGCTCCTCCCTCACCCCTGCCGTCTCTTCCCCCTGAGCTCCTCCCTCACCCCTGCCGTCTCTTCCCCCTGAGCTCCTCCCTCACCCCTGCCGTCTCTTCCCCTGAGCTCCTCCCTCACCCCTGCCGTCTCTTCCCCCTGAGCTCCTCCCTAACCCTGCCGTCTCTTCCCCCTGAGCTCCTCCCTCACCCCTGCCGTCTCTTCCCCCTGAGCTCCTCCCTCACCCCTGCCCCCTCTTCCCCCCCGAGCTCCTCCCTCACCCCTGCCGTCTCTCCCCCCTGAGCTCCTCCCTCACCCCTGCCACCTCTTCCCCCCCGAGCTCCTCCCTCACCCCTGCCGTCTCTTCCCCCCCGAGCTCCTCCCTCACCCCTGCCGTCTCTTCCCACCCGAGCTCCTCCCTCACCCCTGCCGTCTCTTCCCACCCGAGCTCCTCCCTCACCCCTGCCACCTCTTCCCACCCGAGCTCCTCCCTCACCCCTGCCGTCTCTTCCCACCCGAGCTCCTCCCTCACCCCTGCCACCTCTTCCCCCCTGAGCTCCTCCCTCACCCCTGCCGTCTCTTCCCACCCGAGCTCCTCCCTCACCCCTGCCACCTCTTCCCCCCCTGAGCTCCTCCCTCACCCCTGCCGTCTCTTCCCCCCCGAGCTCCTCCCTCACCCCTGCCACCTCTTCCCCCCCGAGCTCCTCCCTCACCCCTGCCACCCTCTTCCCCCGAGCTCCTCCCTCACCCCTGCCGTCTCTTCCCCTGAGCTCCTCCCTCACCCCTGCCGTCTCTTCCCCCCTGAGCTCCTCCCTCACCCTGCCACCTCTTCCCCCCGAGCTCCTCCCTCACCCCTGCCGTCTCTTCCCACCCGAGCTCCTCCCTCACCCCTGCCGTCTCTTCCCCCTGAGCTCCTCCCTCACCCCTGCCGTCTCTTCCCCCTGAGCTCCTCCCTCACCCCTGCCGTCTCTTCCCACCCGAGCTCCTCCCTCACCCCTGCCGTCTCTTCCCCCTGAGCTCCTCCCTCACCCCTGCCGTCTCTTCCCCCTGAGCTCCTCCCTCACCCCTGCCGTCTCTTACCACCCGAGCTCCTCCCTCACCCCTGCCGTCTCTTCCCCCTGAGCTCCTCCCTCACCCCTGCCGTCTCTTCCCCCCGAGCTCCTCCCTCACCCCTGCCGTCTCTTCCCACCCGAGCTCCTCCCTCACCCCTGCCGTCTCTTCCCCCTGAGCTCCTCCCTCACCCTGCCGTCTCTTCCCCCTGAGCTCCTCCCTCACCCCTGCCGTCTCTTCCCACCCGAGCTCCTCCCTCACCCCTGCCGTCTCTTCCCCCCGAGCTCCTCCCTCACCCCTGCCGTCTCTTCCCCCCCGAGCTCCTCCCTCACCCCTGCCGTCTCTTCCCCCTGAGCTCCTCCCTCACCCCTGCCGTCTCTCCCCCCTGAGCTCCTCCCTCACCCCTGCCGTCTCTTCCCCCTGAGCTCCTCCCTCACCCCTGCCGTCTCTTCCCCCCCGAGCTCCTCCCTCACCCCTGCCACCTCTTCCCCCCCGAGCTCCTCCCTCACCCCTGCCGTCTCTTCCCCCCCGAGCTCCTCCCTCACCCCTGACGTCTCTTCCCCCCTGAGCTCCTCCCTCACCCCTGCCGTCTCTTCCCCCCTGAGCTCCTCCCTCACCCCTGCCGTCTCTTCCCACCCGAGCTCCTCCCTCACCCCTGCCGTCTCTTCCCACCCGAGCTCCTCCCTCACCCCTGCCGCCTCTTCCCACCCGAGCTCCTCCCTCACCCCTGCCGTCTCTTCCCACCTGAGCTCCTCCCTCACCCCTGCCGTCTCTTCCCACCCGAGCTCCTCCCTCACCCCTGCCGTCTCTTCCCACCCGAGCTCCTCCCTCACCCCTGCCGTCTCTTCCCCCTGAGCTCCTCCCTCACCCCTGCCGTCTCTTCCCACCCGAGCTCCTCCCTCACCCCTGCCACCTCTTCCCCCTGAGCTCCTCCCTCACCCCTGCCGTCTCTTCCCCCCCGAGCTCCTCCCTCACCCCTGCCGTCTCTTCCCCCCTGAGCTCCTCCCTCACCCCTGACGTCTCTTCCCCCCGAGCTCCTCCCTCACCCCTGCCACCTCTTCCCCCTGAGCTCCTCCCTCACCCCTGCCGTCTCTTCCCCCCCGAGCTCCTCCCTCACCCCTGCCGTCTCTTCCCCCCCGAGCTCCTCCCTCACCCCTGACTTCTCTTCCCCCCGAGCTCCTCCCTCACCCCTGCCACCTCTTCCCCCTGAGCTCCTCCCTCACCCCTGCCGTCTCTTCCCACCCGAGCTCCTCCCTCACCCCTGCCGTCTCTTCCCCCTGAGCTCCTCCCTCACCCCTGCCGTCTCTTCCCACCCGAGCTCCTCCCTCACCCCTGCCACCTCTTCCCCCTGAGCTCCTCCCTCACCCCTGCCGTCTCTTCCCCCCCGAGCTCCTCCCTCACCCCTGCCGTCTCTTCCCCCTGAGCTCCTCCCTCACCCCTGCCACCTCTTCCTCCTGAGCTCCTCCCTCACCCCTGCCGTCTCTTCCCCCCCGAGCTCCTCCCTCACCCCTGCCACCTCTTCCCCCCCGAGCTCCTCCCTCACCCCTGCCACCTCTTCCCCCCGAGCTCCTCCCTCACCCCTGCCACCTCTTCCCCCTGAGCTCCTCCCTCACCCCTGCCGTCTCTTCCCACCCGAGCTCCTCCCTCACCCCTGCCACCTCTTCCCCCTGAGCTCCTCCCTCACCCCTGCCACCTCTTCCCCCCCGAGCTCCTCCCTCACCTCTTCCCTCCCTGGGGCTGCCCAGTGGGGGGGACCCCAGGACCCTCTGACGGCCGCTCTTCCCCCAGGGCCTCGGCTTCAGCATTGTGGGGGGCAGAGACAGCATTTACGGTCCCATCGGCATCTACGTCAAAACCATCTTTGAGGGGGGAGCCGCGGCGGCCGACGGCCGGCTACAAGAAGGTACGCTCCCAGCCCCTCCCAGGACCCCCAGCCAAGCAGGTGCGGGGCCTGCGGAGTTGCCTGCGGGGACCCCAGGCCTGGGCGCCGGGGTCTGCACACTCCGTCCAGCCGGGCCAGAGACCCAGCGAGCCCCCCTCATTCTGACGCTGCCTTCTTCCGAGGTCCCTCTCCGTTCCTGCACCCACTGGCCTCCCTCCCCTTCGGGGTCCCTGCCCCTCCCTCAGAACCACAGGGATGGCCTGGGGTGGGCGGGGCCCTGGCGGGTCTGTGGGGGGGGGGCCGACTGGGCGTGTGTGAGCCCTGGTCTCCGTGCAGGAAAGATTTCACCGGCGAGTCCTATGTGGTGACGATGGGGGAACGTTTATTGGCGCTGGGACGGCGAGACGAGGACGGGCTAGGCTAGGGGCGGCCACAGGAGCGCCTAGGACAGGGGTGGGCAACCTTTGTGCGAGTGCGTGCCCAAACCAGCAAAATCTCTGGCTCAGAATTCTCCTGCGTGCCGACCCTAATTTTTTCAGAACACGTTACGCCTACTTGCTGTCTCTTAAGGTGTGCGCATGTGAAGAACCCTGAAGAAATAATACAATTCACTCAAGCGACAAAAACAGTCTATGATGATGACAAATACATTTATTTTTTAATGTCTACATGTTCTGTAAAATTATTTATTTAAGATGCACCTGCACCGAATTTATCTGAAAAATAAAAAAAGTCGATATTAAGAAAAAAATTGTAAACGGAAGATGATAAGAGAGGGTTTCGTGTGCCACATTTGGCACGCGTGCCAGGGGTTGCCCACCCCTGGCCTAGGAGGTGGGGCAGGAGGTGGACAGGGACCAGGCCAGGCCACATGCGCCCGGCTAACACCCCGCCCCCCGGAAGACCAGAGGTGCCAGGGGGCTTCTCACGCTGCCCCCCACAGCTTCCTGGGGGGCAGATACGGAAGGAGAATGTCTTCAGGGTGTTTTGGTGCAAACGCTGGGCAGGGGCCAGATCTCAGGGTCCCTGGTCGGGCAGCCCTCTGCCAGCCCCCATCTCTCCCGGCCCCACAGGCGACGAGATTCTGGAACTCAACGGTGAGTCCATGGCCGGGCTGACTCACCAGGACGCCTTGCAGAAGTTCAAGGTGAGCGGCTGTTCCCAGACTCAGCATCTCTGGCCTCGCTCACACCCCCATTCCCACCCGGGCCCCCGGGCAGCCGCGGGGCTGGGGGGCCGGGGAAGGGGGCCTGGGTCGGGGCGGGCAGTGGTGGGTCGGGACTGTCCGGGGAGATTTCAGCCACTGCAGCCTGGCCGGGGGGTTACACATCTGTGTTCGTGTTGACGTAGTGACAAATCTGCTTCAGGTTTTGCAGGCAGGTCCCGAAGGCATTTTTAAAAAAATGTTTTTAATGATTTTTTTAAAAAAATATTTTATTGATTTTTTTATAGAGAGGAAGGGACAGGGATAGAGAGTTAGAAACATCGATCAGCTGCCTCCTGCACATCCCTTACTGGGGATGTGCCCACAACCCAGGTACATGCCCTTGACCGGAATCAAACCCGGGACCCTTCAGTCTGCAGGCCGACGCTCTATCCACTGAGCCACACCGGTCAGGGCTGAAGGTATTTTTTTTAAATTATATTTTTATTTTTGTCAGAGAGGAAGGGAGAGGGAGAGAGACATGGAAACATCCATGATGAGAATCGTGGATCAGCTGCCTCCTGCACGCCCCCCACTGGGGATGGAGCCCGCAACCCGGGCCTGTGCCCTGACCGGGAATCGAACCCGTGACCTCCTGGTTCCGAAGTTGATGCTCAGCCACGGAGCCACGCCGGCGGGGCCTGAAGATATTTTTGAGCCTCCATCTAGTTGAACAGCTCCAGGCTCTGATCTTTGCATGTGCCACACCTGTGTCCTACGTGCAGCACGTGCTACCTGTGTGCATACACACAGGTGCGTCATGCATATGTTCATGCACACACACACGCACGCACGCACACACGCACACACGCACACACACCCGTGCCCTCGCCCGCGCCCGGCCCTGGACGCCGCGCCCTCTCCCTGCAGCTCGCCAAGAAGGGGCTGCTGAGCCTCACGGTGCGCACCCGCCTGCCCGCGCCCCCCGCCCCGGGCGGCCGCCTGTCGCCCCCGCTGGGCCGCTCCCTGAGCTCCGGCGCCTGCGCCCCGCGGGCCGGCAGCGCCTTCCTCCTGGCGGCCCCGGAGGCTCCCGCCGGCACCGGCACCGGCACCGGCAGCGGCAGCGCCAGGCCCAGCTACAGGGTCCTGGTGGAGGTCTCGCTGCAGAAAGGTACCGGCCCCCCACCCCCCGCCAGGGCTGTCCCCTCCCTCCTGCCCGGCCCCCACCCAGGCCACCCCAGACTCTCCGAGCGTGGAGTGGGTCCCCCGTCAGGACGCTGCCGCTCAGAGCTGATCCAGGCTCTGTGTGCCCGCGGGTCCCGGGACAGGGCCCCCCAGTCCGTGTGCTGAGGCTCCCCCAGAGCTCAGGGACGGAGCAAACACCAGCCCCTCCCTCCTCCCTCCTCCCTCCTCCCTCCTCCCTCCTCCCTCCTCCCTCCCCCTCCCTCCCCCATCACCCCTCCCCCTCCTTCCTTCTCCCTCCCTCCCTACTCTCCCTCCTCTCCTTCCCTCCCCCTTTCTCTCCCTCCCCCTCCCTCCCCCTCCCTCCCTGCCTTCCCCACTTGCGCTCAGCACCCTCCTGCCGGGGTCGCTGACCCTGGAGCAGTGCCCACCCAGGGGATGTCCCGCGAACAGGAGGGTCGGGGCACAGCGCCAGGAGATGGGGTGTGGGCACCCAAGGGGCTCGCTCGCTCCCGGGAGAGCCATCACCCCCCCCCCCCCACCCCGTGTGCCCGCAGAGGCTGGCGTGGGCCTGGGCATCGGGCTGTGCAGTGTCCCGTACCTGCAGTGCCTGTCGGGCGTCTTCGTGCACACGCTGTCCCCGGGGTCGGTGGCTCACCTGGACGGCCGGCTCCGGTAGGTCCCCCCTCACTCGGGGCTGGAACAAACCGGGTCCCTCGGGCTGGCGGGAGGGCTGGCGGGCAGGTGCGTGGCAATCGCAGGGAGGTGGTTAGAGATGCAGAATCGAGGCAATAGCAGGGGAGGTGGTTAGAGGCGCAGAATCGAGGCAATAGCAGGGAGGTGGTTAGAGATGCAGAATCGAGGCAATAGCAGGGAGGTGGTTAGAGATGCAGAATCGAGGGCAATAGCAGGGGAGGTGGTTAGAGGCGCAGAATCGAGGCAATAGCAGGGAGGTGGTTAGAGGTGCAGAATCGAGGCAATAGCAGGGGAAGTGGTTAGAGATGCAGAATCGAGGCAATAGCAGGGAGGTGGTTAGATGTGTAGAATCGAGGCAATAGCAGGGGAGGTGGTTAGAGGCGCAGAATCGAGGCAATAGCAGGGAGGTGGTTAGAGGCGCAGAATCGAGGCAATAGCAGGGGAAGTGGTTAGAGATGCAGAATCGAGGCAATAGCAGGGAGGTGGTTAGAGGTGCAGAATCGAGGCAATAGCAGGGAGGTGGTTAGAGGTGCAGAATCGAGGCAATAGCAGGGGAAGTGGTTAGAGGCGCAGAATCGAGGCAATAGCAGGGGAGGTGGTTAGAGGCGCAGAATCGAGGCAATAGCAGGGGAGGTGGTTAGAGATGCAGAATCGAGGCAATAGCAGGGGAAGTGGTTAGAGATGCAGAATTGAGGCAATAGCAGGGGAGGTGGTTAGAGGCGCAGAATCGAGGCAATAGCAGGGGAGGTGGTTAGAGGCGCAGAATCGAGGCAATAGCAGGGAGGTGGTTAGAGGTGCAGAATCGAGGCAATAGCAGGGGAAGTGGTTAGAGATGCAGAATCGAGGCAATAGCAGGGAGGTGGTTAGAGGTGCAGAATCGAGGCAATAGCAGGGAGGTGGTTAGAGGTGCAGAATCGAGGCAATAGCAGGGGAGGTGGTTAGAGGTGCAGAATCGAGGCAATAGCAGAGGAGGTGGTTAGAGGCGCAGAATCGAGGCAATAGCAGGGAGGTGGTTAGAGGTGCAGAATCGAGGCAATAGCAGGGGAAGTGGTTAGAGATGCAGAATCGAGGCAATAGCAGGGGAAGTGGTTAGAGATGCAGAATCGAGGCAATAGCAGGGGAAGTGGTTAGAGGTGCAGAATCGAGGCAATAGCAGGGGAAGTGGTTAGAGATGCAGAATCGAGGCAATAGCAGGGGAGGTGGTTAGAGGAGCAGAATCGAGGCAATAGCAGGGGAGGTGGTTAGAGGCGCAGAATCGAGGCAATAGCAGGGGAGGTGGTTAGAGGCGCAGAATCGAGGCAATAGCAGGGAGGTGGTTAGAGGTGCAGAATCGAGGCAATAGCAGGGAAGTGGTTAGAGATGCAGAATCGAGGCAATAGCAGGGAGGTGGTTAGAGGCGCAGATTGTGCAATAGCGGGGAGGTGGTTAGAGGAGCAGAATCGAGGCAATAGCAGGGGAGGTGGTTAGAGGTGCAGAATTGTGCAATAGCGGGGAGGTGGTTAGAGGCGCAGAATCGAGGCAATAGCAGGGGAGGTGGTTAGAGGCGCAGAATCGAGGCAATAGCAGGGAGGTGGTTAGAGGTGCAGAATCGAGGCAATAGCAGGGGAAGTGGTTAGAGATGCAGAATCGAGGCAATAGCAGGGGAGGTGGTTAGAGGCGCAGAATCGAGGCAATAGCCGGGAGGTGGTTAGAGGTGCAGAATCGAGGCAATAGCAGGGGAGGTGGTTAGAGGCGCAGAATCGTAGCCCTGCCCAGCTCTGCTGAGTCCGGCTACCCTGGCTAAGGTCCCAGAAGGTGCAGGTGAGGGCGAGGCCTGCGAGAGCAGCCGGGCCAACGAGGATGAGGAGGCGGGAGGAGCCATGTACTCAGGTCCCACTGCCCAGGGCGAGTGGCGATGTGCAGGCGTGGCCCAGGCTTACCCTGGCTCCATCTGCAGGACGCAGTGATGAGCGAGTCTGTGGTATCAGCTGGCTTTCGTGCTGGCCTGAAGAACTGAGTTTCAGGCATAACTCTTTATTTTTATTTTAAAATATATTTTGATTGATGTCAGAGAGGAAGGGAGAGGGAGAGAGAGAGAGAAACATCCATGATGAGAGAGAATCAAGGATCGGCTGCCTCCTGCACACCCCCCACTGGGATCGAGCCCACAACCCGGGCCTGTGCCCTGACCGGGAATCGAACCTGGGACCCTTCAGTCCACAGGCTGAGGCCCTATCCACTGAGCCACACCGGCCAGGGCAGCATAACTTTTTCAGCGATTTCATTGAATTTATTGGGGTGACACTCGTTGATACAATTATATAGGTGTCAGGGGTACAAGTCCATGATACGTCCTCTGTGTATTGTATTGTGTGTTCCCTGCCCCAAGTGTCCTTCCGTCACCATTGGTCCCCCCCTTTCCTGCTTCTACCTCCCCTGCCCCCGCCCCCTCTGGGCATCACCCTGCTGGAGTCTGCGTTGGTGAGTTTTTGTTTGTTTGTTTGCTTAATCCCTTCCCCTCTTTCATCCCGTCCTGCCACCCCTCCCCTGGACGCCTGTCAGTCTGTTCCCCATCTCTATGAGTCCGTTTCTGTTGCGTTTGCCTGTTTATTTAGATTCCACATAGACGTGAAATCACAGGGCACTTGTCTTTCTCCGACCGGCTTATTGCACTGAGCGTCACGCTCTCCGGGTCCCTCCGTGCTGTCGAAGAAAGTGAGATCTCTTCCTTTGTCACAGCCGCGTAGTATTCCACGGTGTAGATGTCCCAGGGCGCTTTTATCCGCTCGACTACTGATGGGCACCTGGGGTGCTTCCAGATCTCGGCTAGCCTATATAATAAAAGCCTAATATGCTAAGTGTCCAGTCGTCCGGTTGGCCATTCAATCAATCAAAGCAAAATATGCTAATGATATGCTAAGGCCGCTCAACCAGTCGCTATGACGTGCACTGACCACCAGGGGGCAGATGCTCCAACCGGTAGGTTAGCTTGCAGCTGGGGTCCGGCCAATCGGGACTGAGTGAGAGGGGCCGGACATGCCCTGGAGCCCTCCTGCAGTCCCTCTTTGGCTGGCCAGCCTCCTGCAGTCCCTCTCTGGCCCTGATTGTGCACTGGTGGGGTCCCTCGGCCTGGCCTGCGCCCTCTCGCATTCCAGGCTGAGGGACACCCCCCTCCGCCCCTGAGTGCACGGATTTGGTGCACCGAGCCTCTAGTTGTCAATAATGCTGCAGTGAACACGGGGCTGCGTACATTCTTTCGAGTCCGTGTTTCGGGATTCTTCGGATGTACTCCCAGAAGTGGCATCGCTGCCCTAAGGCAGTTGTCTTTTAAATTTTTGGAGTTAACTCCATGCTGTCTTCCCCGGGGCCCCGCTGGTGCCCCCGCAGGTGTGGCGATGAGATCGTGGAGATCAATGAGGCCCCCGTGACCTGCATGACGCTCAACGACGTGTACGCGGTCCTGAGCCACTGTGAGCCCGGGCCCGTCCCCATCCTTGTCAGCCGACACCCGGACCCGCAGGTAACCCCACGCATGGGGCGTCTCACTCGGTTAGCGCTGAAATCAGAGCGAGAACTGCTGGGTTTCTGCCTCGGTTCTTAGAACGGGACCAAGGCCACAGCGAGGCTCACCCACCAGCTCTAGATACAGGGGCAGGTGGCATCGGGGGCAGACAGGTGGTGTCAGGGCAGCTCCTGCAGCTGGCGGACAGGCCCCGGGGAAGGAAACCATTGGCCAGGCCCCGATAGGGGATGAGAGAGAGCGTTCTGTCCCCCAGGCCGGGGTGCCACGGAACTCCACACTTTCCCACAGTGGCTGCACCCATCTGTATCCCCACCAGCTGTACACAGGGACCCCTTTTCTCTGCATCCTCACCAGCACTTGGCACTTATTGATTTGTTGATGGAAGCCATTCTGACAGGCGTGAGGTGGTCCCTCGCTGTGGCTTAATTTGCATCTCTCGGATGATCAGTGACGTGGAGCATCTTTTCATGTGACTCTTGGCCACCTGTGTGTCTCTTTGGGGGAAGCGTCGAGTCAGGTCCTCTGCCCATTTTTCATTTGGGTTGTCCGCCTTTTTGGTCTTGAGTTTTATATGTTCTTTTTATTTTTTTATTTTTAAATATATTTTTATTGATTTCAGAGAGGAAGGGAGAGGGAGAGAGAGAGAAACATCAATGATGAGAGAGAGTCATGGATCGTCTGCCTCCTGCACGCCCTCCACTGGGGATCGAGCCCGCAACCCAGGCCTGTGCCCTTGACCGGGAATCAAACCTGGGACCCTTCAGTCCACAGGCCGACGCTCTGTCCACCGAGCCACACTGGCCGGGGCTATCCGTTTTTATGCATTTTGGATATTAACCCCTGATTGGATGTGTTGTTGGCGAATACATTCTCCCACTCAGTAGGCTGTCTTGATGGATACCTTGGCTGTGCAAAACCTTTCTATTTTGATGTCGTCCGATTTGTTTATTTTTTTCTTTGGTTTATCTTGCCTGAGGAGATAGATAGACGAGAAAAAATATTGCTATGAGAGATGTCTGAGATTTTACTGCCTCTGTTTCCTTAGGATTTTTATGGTTTTGAGTCTTATACTGAAGTCTTTGATCCATTTTGAATTCATTCTTTTATGTGGTGTTAGAAGGTGGGCTAGCCTCGTTTTTTGGCACGTACCTAATTTTCCCAACACCCTTGGTTAAATAGGCTGTTTTTACCCCACTGTATGCTCTTGCCTCCTGTGTTAAATGCTAATTAACCTAAAGGCGCAGGTTTATTCTGGTCCAATGATCTATATGTCTTTTTTATGCCAGTACCAGCCTGTTTTGATTGCTATAACCTTGTAGTATAGTCTGATATCAAGCAGCGTGATCCCTCCAACTTTGTTCTTCTTTCTCAAGATCGCTGTAGCTATTTGGGGGTCTTTTTTGGTTCCATGTAAATTTGTGGAATATTTGTTCTAGTTCTGTGAAGTGTGCCATTGGTATCTTGATAGGAATTATGTTGACTCTATAGATTGCTTTGGGTCGTATGGACGTTTTAATGATGTTAATTCTTCCCATCCATGAACATGGTATACATTTACATCCATGAATATGGTATACTCTTCCATCCATGAACATGGTATACATTTACATCCATGAATATGGTATACTCTTCCATCCATGAACATGGTATACATTTACATCCATGAATATGGTATGCTCTTCCATCCATGAACATGGTATACACTTCCACTTGGTTGTAGCTTTCTGGGTTTCTTCTTCAGAGTCTTATAATTTTCCGAGCACAGGTCTTTTACATCCTCGGTTCAATTTATTCTGAGGTGTGTTTTGTGTGTGTGTGTGTGTGTGTGATTGTAAATGGAATTGTTTCCTTAGTTCCCCTTTCTGATAGTTCATTATTGGTGAATAAAAATGCAACTGACTTCTGTGGGTTTATTGTCTAGCCTGCTACTTTACTGAATTCATTGATCGGTTCTAGTAGTGTTTTGGTCGAGTCTTTAGGGTTCTCTACCTACAGTGTCATGCCATCGGCGAGTAATGACAGTTTTACTTTCTCTTTTCCTTTTTGGATAAGTTTTCTGTTTTTTTGTTTTTTTCTTGTCTCATCATTGTGGCTAAGACATCCAGTACTATTGTGAACAAGCGTGGTGAAAGCGGACATCCTGTCTTGTTCCTGTTCTTAGGGGAAATGGTTTTGGTTTTTGCACATTGAGTAAGATGTTGGCTGTGGGTTTGTCATATATGGCCTTTCTTATGTTGTGTTTCCTCTAGTCCCACTGTGCTGAGAGTTTTTATCAAAAATGGGTGTTGTGCTTTGTCTAATGCTTATTCTGCATCGATGGACATGGTCATGTGACTTTCATTCTTTATTTTGTTTATATGAGTCTTTGATTGACACATTCATTGCTCTGTAGATGTCAAACCACGCTTGTGTCCCAGGAATAAGTCCCACGTGGTCGTGGTGTATGATCTTTGTCATGTATTGCTGCATCCGGGTTGCTAATATTTTGTTGAGGATTTTAGCATCTAAAAGCATGTCCCAAAATTTATGCAAGAAGTAATTTTGATAGAAAACACAGGTTTATAATTAAAAATTGTAAATTTTTTATTGATCCATAAAGTATACAGTCTAGGGTTATGTATGGAATAGCACTTCGGGTAAATGGCCTCCACGGCTTTGCTGGCACAGACGCAAAGCCATGGTCCTCATTGGTCTTCATTGTCCCTGCTCCTGGGCCATCATTGGTACTTGGTGATGCTTATCCAATCGAAGGGATTGAAATCAAAGGGCAACAGATATTAGAATCTGATTCAATAAACCAAGTCAAATTAGGCTTTTATTTATTTTTGTTGTTGTTAATGCTCACGCAGAATTCAAACCTTGCGTGAATTTTGGGACACCCTTTATGTTCACCAGGGAGACTGGCCTGTAATTCTCTTTCTTTGTCATGTCTTTATCTGGTTTTGGGATCAGGATAATGCTGGCCTCATAAAATGAGCTTGGAAGTTTTCCTTCCTCTTGAATCTTCTGGACTAGCTTGAGAAGGATGGTGTGAGTTCTTTGGATGTTTGGTAAAATTCACCTGTGAAGTAAGAGAAATACTGTTTATCTGTCAGCCAAATAGGAGACCAGAGACAAGTCTCAGATAAGTCTCCCCAAACAAACACTTGAAGCAAATGTAAAGAATAAGGGTGAGCCCAGGTGGTGTGGCTCAGTGGTTGAGTGTTGAGCATTGACCTATCAACCAGGAGGTCAGGGCACAGGCCCGGGTTGCCAGCATGATCCCCAGTGTGGGGCGTGCAGGAGGCAGCTGATCCATGCTTCTCTCTCACCATAGATGCTCCTATCTCTCTCCCTCTCCTTCTCCCTTCCTCTCTGAAATCAATAAAAATATATCTTAAAAAAATAAAGCATTCTAAATTGATGTTAAAAAATAGTGCTGTGTACACACAATGAAAATTTTTAAAATATATTTTTATTGATTTCAGAGAGGACGGGAGGGAGGGAGAGATAGAAGCATCAATGATGAGAGGGAATCATGGATCGGCTGCCCCCTGCACACCCCCTACTGGGGACCCAGCCCGCAACCTAGGCCTGTGCCCTTGATCGGGAATAGACCCTGGGACCCTTCAGTCCACAGGGCGAGGCTCTACCCATTGAGCCACACCAGCCAGGGCCACTGCTGTCATTCTTCAGCAGGAGTTGAGGGGAGGGCAATAGAAGTGGATGCAGCGGGCCTGGAGCCAAAGGTGTTTGGTTCCGAGAGTTGACACTCTCGGGTGTGATGGCGAGAATGGATGAGAGAGACCCCGGTGAGCTGGGAGGTGTTGCGTGGCCTGGAGTTGGCAGCGGGCAGGGAGGCAGAGCCGGAGGGCCCCGCTAGGGTAGGCATGGACTTTGCCTGGAAGGTGCCTGGGAGCCAAGCCACCCAGGAGCGCCAGGGATGGGACTCACCAGCTCCCAGTGATCTGCAACATGGGAGGCAGGAAAGAGCGGAACCCGGGCCGGAGGAGGGGCGGGGGGAGCCGGGACTGGCCGGGAGCTTGGCGCGGGCCCCTGCGGTTTGTTTCAGCGAGTGCCTGGCATTTCCTTAGGTCTCGGAGCAGCAGCTCAAAGCTGCCGTGGCCCAGGCTGCCAAGGGCCTCCGGTTTGGCAAGGAGCGGCCCCAGTGGAGCCTGGAAGGTAAGGGAGTTGGGACTTTTATTTTTTATTTATTTTTAAATATATCTTTATTGATTTCAGAGAGGAAGGGAGAGAGAGAGAAAGAGAGAGAGAGAGAGAGAGAGAGAGAGAGAGAGAGAGAGAAACCTCAATGATGAGAGAGACTCATGGATCGGCTGATTCCTGCACGCCCCACGCTGGGGATGGAGTCCGCAATCCAGGCCTGTGCCCTGACCGGGAATCGAACCTGGGACCCTTCAGTCTGTAGGCTGACGCTCTATCCACTGAGCTGCACTGGCCGCAGGCGGGATGCTGTCCGTGGGGGAGGGGTACTGGCCAAGGGGCGGGGTGCTGGCCATGCAGGGGTGCTGGCTGCAGGGCAGGGTGCTGGTCTCAGGGCGGGGTGCTGGCTGTGGGGTGGAGTGCTGCCCATGGGGGGGGGTGCTGGCTGTGGGTCGGGGTACTGGGTGCAGGGCGGGGTGCTGGGCAGGGTGCTGGTCTCAGGGCGGGGTACTGGCCCTGCAGGGGTGCTGGCTGTGGGAGGGGGTACTGGGTGCAGGGCGGGGTACTGGGTGCAGGGCGGGGTGCTGGCGGTGCCCGGCTGCCGGCTGGCTCAGCTCGGCCTCTCTGCCCCGCACGCAGGCGCCAAGCGGCTGGAGAGCAGCTGGCACGGGCGGCCCTCGGCGGAGCGGGAGCCTGGCAAGAGCTCGGCGCCCCCCCAGCGCCGCGCCCCGAAGCCCATGGTGCGCTCCAGCAGCGACAGCAGCTGCATGTCGGGGTCCCCCGGGGGCAGCCCCCGCCGCGGGGCCCCGCCGCCCTGGGACCTGGGGGGCCGCGCCGACAGCCCCCGGGGGTCCCCCCGGGAGAGCCCGCCCCTGCCCGAGGCCCGGGAGCCGCCCCCGCCCCTGCGGACGAAGAAGTCCTGGGAGATCCTGGTGCGGAAGCCCACGGCCTCCAAGCCCAAGCCCCCGCCCCGGAAACACTTCCAGGGCGACAGCGACCGGCCGCCCAGCCCGAGCCCGGAGCGCCCGGCCCCCGCCCCGGTGAGTGGCCCCTGGAGGCGGCCCCACGCGCTGCCCCGAGAGGAGGCGGCCGGCCCCGCGGGCTGGTTCGCCTTCCGGCCTGGCGCGCGATGGGAGGCGCTGGCCCCTATGCCAGGTAGGTTTGGGGGAGCCCAAAGCTCCCCGAGTTTGAGGGGCTTGGGAAGACGGCAGCGTGAGGTGAGGGCTGATGGGTGAGCATGGGGCCACGGGGGGTGCAGCAGTTTCCGCAGAGTGGGGCGCACCCATGCCCACCTGCGCCCACCCGAGCCCACCCGAGCTCACCCGAGCCCACCCGAGCTCACGCGAATCCACCCGAACTCACCCAAATCCACCCGAACTCACCCGAATCTACCCGAGCTTACCCGAATCCACCCAAACTCACCCGAATCCACCCGAGCCCACCCGAGCTCACCCGAATCCATCCGAGCTCACCCGAATCCACCGGAGCCCACCCGCGCCCACCCGAGCTCACCCGAATCCACCCGAGCTCACGCGAATCCACTCGAACTCACCCGAATCTACCCGAACTTACCCGAATCCACCCACGCCCACCCGCGCCCACCCGCGCCCACCCACGCCCACCCGCGCCCACGGAAGCGGGCCTCCCGGAAGCTCTCATACCTTTGCCCGCTGATTCCCCGTGAAGGGAGCCTCACACCCACCGCCACGTCTGATTTGCCGGCTGCTGGACCCGCATTTCCTAGACACGGGCTCCGGCCCCTCACCCCGTGTCCCTCCTCCCCTCGGGGCGCTGGTCACTGCAGGGCCGCCTCCGGCCTCTGCCCTGACCTGATGGCGGGGGGCGGGGAGAGGCTGGGGGGGGAGGGGTCCTGCTGAATTTTTACACCTGAAACCTTAGGGTTGGCGAACGCTGTCCGCGCTATAAATGCAATGAAAATGCCAGCACTCATTCCTGCCCCACCGGCCTCAGTACAGCGGGGCCTTGACTTACGAGTGCCCCGACTAACGAGTTTTTTGAGAAACCAGCTGTCTCTCCGCCGATTTTTTGCATTGAGTTGACAGAGTAATTTGAGTTAACGAGCTCCTTAACGAGCTCGGTCTCCGAACGAATTAAACTCGTAAGTCAAGGCCCGCTGCACCGGTCAGTATGTGGTCACAGTCAGGAATGACACAGGAAGCGTGGGTCTGGCCCGGCCGCGTAAGCATACGTTTCCTTAGATCCTCTGACGTTTCTGTTGTGGGACCTACACCCTGCTCTCCTCTCGCTGCCCCAAGCACCCCCACTGCACCTCTAAACCAAGCATGTCACGGTCAGAGGCCAACACGGGCCAGATGAACACGGTTTGCGTGGACGTGGCCGCAAAAAGACAAAAGCTTCCGTTTTCATAGAAACGTAGGTTTCTTTCGATGGAGCCGTGCTGAATGCAAAGGGCTGAGATAAATGAGTCACCATTAACATAACGTAACAGAACATTTTAGTAAAAATTAATCTTTTTTTCTTGGACATGAACTCACCAGACACTGAGTCCCTGCACAAATGGATAAGCGTTACGCCAATAAACCCATTTCTCTCGTTCTCCGGAAGCAATGTATTTCCTGTTTTGCACACCAAGCAGGTCAGTCCCAGACTGAGGACGTGGCCACCGGCTGCTAGAACCTTCACTGCCGGAATCAGTGGGGAGAGACGGTGCGCCTGCGCGTGAGGCGTGTGAGGGACGCGAATGCAACACGATGACAGTCATCAGTCGTTAGCGAACGTTGTAGTTTGTTATTAATAACTAGGGGCCCAGTGCATGGATTCGTGCACAGATGGGGTCCCTTGGCCTGGCCTGTGACCTAAGCCGGCAGTCAGACATCCCTCTCGCAGTCTGTGACCCCTGGCTCCTTACCACCCACCTGCAGCGGAGGCGGGAGGGGCTCCCAACACCGCCACTGAGCTCACCAGCCGTGAGCCCGGCTTCTGGCTGAGTGGTGCTCCCCCCCGTGGGAGCCCACTGACCACCAGGGGCAGCGCCTGCATTGAGCGTCGGCCCCCTGGTGGTCAGTACGCGTTAGAGCGATGGGTTGTTCTGCTGTTCGGTCGATTTGCGTATTAGGGTTTTATTACATAGGGTTACGTATAATAGGATAGTGTAAAAATTAAGTCACGAAATTTTTATTAAAACGTTCCTTAAGTACCGTTATATTGGCTGGGCTGCAAAAATATTCGTTGTGGCCGTACGCAGGCCGCGAGTTTGACATGCTTGCCCTAAACACTGTACTTCCGTCCTCCACTCCTACCTGACATCGCTGCCAGCCATCGGTCTACATCACACACGATCCCAACATAATCTCAACCAGACGAACACTGACGGTGCTGCCCCGCGTCCCTTCACCCCGTGGAATCCTGACAGCATGGCCTTCCCCGTGGACACTCGCCGGCGGGCAGAGGCCCTGACTTTTTTTTTTAAATATATTTTATTGATTTTTTACAGAGAGGAAGGGAGAGAGATAGAGAGCCAGAAACATCGATGAGAGAGAAACATCGATCAGCTGCCTCCTGCACACCCCCCAATGGGGATGTGCCCGCAACCAAGGTACATGCCCTTGACCGGAATCGAACCCGGGACCCTTCAGTCTGCAGGCCGACGCTCTATCCACTGAGCCACACCGGCCAGGGCTGAGCTGGTGGTGATTTAGGCCCCATCGAGGAGGCTGCTCTGTAACCGGTAATCCCGATACACATCGCCCACCAACCCTGCTGACCGCCTACCCTACACCAAGCATGTCAAACTCGCGGCCCGCGGGCCGCATGCCTCGTTTATTTCACGAGTGTGACAGGCTTGGCCTATCAGCGGTTCTCAACCTGTGGGTCGCGACCCCTTTGGGGGTTGAACGACCCTTTCACAGGGGGCGCCTAAGACCATCGGAAAACACATCTATCATTACAGCTTGTTTTTGTGGTGAATCGCTATGCTTTCATGATGTTCAATGTGTAGCAATGAGATTGGGGGTCGCCACAGCATGAGGAACCATATTAAAGGGTCGCGGCGCTAGGAAGGTTGAGAACCGCTGGCCTCCATGGACCACAGCAACGCAGACACAAAGCCTAACAACAGTAGGTCACGTGTAGCTCATGGGGTGGCAGGAAAGGGGCCCCATTTTGGATTCCAAGGACAGTATTTCTTGGCGGAAAGTGTTTGTGAGATCGTCAACCAAAGGAGGACTTAGCAGTAACTGAAGGCCACGGAGCTTCATTCATGGAATCCGGCCAAACACCTGCTTTACCCACGATCACGTGCGCGTGTGGCCACCCGGGTGCGTCGGCCCTCCCGCCCCACGTGGCTGCCTCGCCTCTGCTCAGACAACCTGCACGTGTTTGTGTGGGAGTCGTGTGTTCATTTCCAAGTCGCCCGGCTGCAGGCTCCCCCAGGGCAGAGCGTCCCCTGTTGCTTCTGCTACTAGGATGTTTGTTTAAAGACCAATTCGGGCCTGAGAGGTGTGGCTCAGTGGATAGAGCATCCGCCCGCAAACTGAAGGGTCCTGGGTTCGATTCCCAGTCCAGGGCTCATGCCCGGGTTGCGGGCTCGATCCCCAGTGGGGGGCGTGCAGGAGGCAGCCGATCCATGATTCTCTCTCATCATGGATCTTTCTCTTTCTCTCCCTCTCCCTTCCTGTCTGAGATCAATAAAAATATTTTTTTAAAAATAGGGCATCTTTTTCTAAGTTAAAAGTGACTACCTTTGTTTTCTATAAAAATAACACAAAACACCCCGATACAACCGGAGGCCGTGTTCCGGATGCCCGCAGGGATGAGGCGTGAGGACCGGGGCCCGCACAGCACCCGGGGCCCTGTTCTCGGGCCGGGAGCTGCCGACTTCTCACCGAGGCCCCCCCTCGCCCGCCTCCTGCCCGACACGGCGCTTGCCTGTCGCACACGGAGGCCACCGTTTTGACACAGTCTCGCTTCCTGTTTACGCCACAGGAAGCCAGCCAGCTGCTGCCACCGCTGCCACCGCGGGAAGTCCCGGGGGCCGGAGCCCCCCCTGCCCTCGCCTGCTGCCCGGGACCCGAGGGCGGCCTGCAGCCGGCGTCCCCCGAGGCGGCCGAGCCGGGGGGCAGAGGCGGCAGCCCAGGTAGGACTGCGGGCCCCCAGGAGAAGGGCCGTGCAGAGGCCACGGAAGGTGGGACCCTAGTCTGACCTGGGGATCCATGTCTTGCATCTGGCGATGGCGGAAGGCGGGCTGGTGGAGGGTCAGGAGCCATCGCGTTGAGGCAGCGGGAACGAGGGTGCTGTTGGGATGGGAGCCTCCTGTCTGTGCGGTGATCCGGGGTGTCTGTGTGGGTGATCCGGGGTGTCTGTGTGGGTGATCCGGGGTGTCTGTGGGGTGATCCGGGGTGTCTGTGTGAGGGATCCGGGGTGTCTGAGTGGGTGAGGCTGCAGTGTCTGCGTGGGGGATCCTGGGTGTCTGTGTGGGTGATAGGGGGTGTATGTGTGGGTGATCCAGGGTGTCTGAGTGGGTGAGGCTGCAGTGTCTGTGTGGGGGATCCGGGGTGTTTGTGTGGGTGATCCGGGGTGTCTGCGTGGGTGATCCGGGGTGTCTGCGTGGGTGATCCTGGGTGTCTGTGGGGTGATCCTGGGTGTCTGTGGGGGGATCCTGGGTGTCTGTGTGGGTGATAGGGGGTGTCTGTGTGGGGGATCTGGGATGTCTGTGTGGGTGAGGCTGCAGTGTCTGCGTGGGTGATCCTGGGTGTCTGTGGGGGGATCCGGGGTGTCTGTGTGGGTGATCCTGGGTGTCTGTGGGGGATCCGGGGTGTCTGCGTGGGTGATCCTGGGTGTCTGTGGGGGGATCCGGGGTGTCTGCGTGGGTGATCCTGGGTGTCTGTGGGGGGATCCGGGGTGTCTGTGTGGGTGATAGGGGGTGTCTGTGTGGGTGATAGGGGGTGTCTGTGTGGGTGATAGGGGGTGTCTGTGGGGGGATCCGGGGTGTCTGTGTGGGTGATAGGGGGTGTCTGTGTGGGGGATCTGGGATGTCTGTGTGGGTGATCCAGGGTGTCTGAGTGGGTGAGGCTGCAGTGTCTGCGTGGGGGATCCTGGGTGTCTGTGTGGGGGATCCGGGGTGTCTGAGTGGGTGAGGCTGCAGTGTCTGCATGGGTGATCCAGGGTGTCTGCGTGGGGGATCCTGAGTGTCTGCGTGGGGGATCCGGGGTGTCTGCGTGGGGGATCAGTTTGTCTCTGGGTGCGAGGGGAGGAAGGCCGGCCAGCACGTGGCTAGCAGGCGGGAGGCCCATGCACAGGCCGGGTGGGCAGGTCCAGGAGGGTGTTCACCGCCCGCTGAGCCGGGCGGACCTGGGATGCGCCTTGCAGACCTGGTGCCTTAGAAGGAGCAAGTTGGGGTCGTGTCCTGGGTTGGGGGGGCAGGACCACGGGGTCGCACCCTGACCGGCGAGGCCTCCACCCGGCCCTGCCCTCGGAACGCTGGTCCCTCCACCGGGGCGAGCCTCCTGCCCGCCCCTCCCCCACGCCCTGCACCCCGAAACCAGGCCTCAGGAGGGCCCCTCGGCCGGTGCAACGCCAACCCCGCCTGTGTCTGTCCGCAGTGACCGGGCTGCAGCGGCCGGCGCGCGTGGACGGCGGCCCCGAGGACCCGTGGGTGCGCATCTCCGGCTGCATCCGGAGCCTGTTCAGCCCCATCATGAGCGAGAGCCACAGCCTCGCCCTCCAGCCCCCCGGCCTCGCCGTGGACGGGACGCCGGGCCCCGCGGAGGGCGGCCCCCCGAAGCCGGACACCAGCCACGGCGCCCCCCGAGGGCACCCGCCCGCCGACGGCGGCGCCGTGAAGAGGGGCCCCCCCGTGGCCCCCAAACCGGCCTGGTTCCGCCAGAGCCTGAAGGGGCTGCGGCCTCGCGGCCCGGACCCTGGCGAATCGCCGGTCGCCGCCTCCAGGAAGCCCTCCGGGCTGCCCGCCCCGGCCTCGGGCTCCATCCGCCAGAAAATCAGCTCCTTCGAGACCTTCGGCTCCTCCCCGCTGCCCCCCAAAGCCGCCCTGAGACCCAGCCTGCAGCCCCCCCGCTCGGAGCCGTCCGGGAAGCAAGAAGTTCGGGGGGGTCCTGGCCCCTGGGGGCGAGGGGCGCCCCCCGCCGCGGAGCAGCCACGGCCGCAGCAGGAGGAGCCGCGCCCTGGTCCCCACGCGACCACGGAGGCCGGCGAGGGGGGTGCACTGGGGACCCCGCCCCCGGAGCCGCCGCCCCGAGAGAAAGCCCCCTCCCCGGACCCCCTGCCCCGGCTGCTGCCCGCGCCAATGGCCGGGCCCCCGGGCTCGGGGCTCAAGGCGCCCGGCCAGCGCGCCCGCAGCTTCCCGCTGACCCGCACGCGGTCGCTGGACGTGCCGCCGGCGGACGACCGGACGGGCCCGCTCTACGCCCTCAGCAGCCACGTGTCCTCGGCCGTCATGCGCTCCCTGCTGTGCCTCCCGGCCTCGGCCGCGCTCTCCGGCGGGCCCGCCCCCGGCAGCCCCCGGGACGCGGGGTCGGCAGCGTCCTCGCCCGGTCCAGACGCGGCCGCTAGCAGCACCGACTCGGGGTTCTCCCTCAAGTAAGGGCGCCCCGGCTCCCCTCAGGGCGGCCTGCCCTCCTCTTGTCTGTGTGCATGGCTGCATGTGTGTGCACGTATGCATGCACACGAGTGCACCTGTGTGCACGTACGCGTGTGTATGCGTGTGCATGTAGTGCATATGACTGCACACATGCATACATGTGTGTATGAGCATGCATGTGCCCGCAACTGCGTGTATACGCATGTGTGTGCATTCGTGTGTGTGTTTGAGCGTGCGTGCGAGGGAGGGGCAGCTCAGCCTCCCTGCCGAGGAGGCGTGCCCAGCGCTGGGCTGGGAGGGGTGAAGGTGAGCTGGGACGCCCCCCTCAGGGACGCACACGCGGCGCCAGGGGTGCCCCCTTGGGGTTCCTGCTGGCCCTGGACAGGGGCTCCTTCCCCCGACAGGAGGTCATGACCCCCCCCCCCTCGTTGGCCTCACGCAAGTCCCTCCGGGGCTCCCCGATTCCTCCCTGGTCACATGAGGAAGTGGCGACACTTGCCCCAGAGTCCTGCGGCCCCAGCGGTGCCCTGGGCACCCCCATTCACTCCTCCCTCCTTCTGGGGACTCTGCGTTCCCCAGTTTCCTCTATTCTCCCCTCCCCGCACGGCGCCCTTCAGGCCCAGCCTCTGCAGACAGCAGCCTGTGCAGGGCCCGCCCTGGGGGGACTAGACCCGCCCCGGGCCTGGGGGGACCCCTGCCACCCAGGGTCCCGCTCTGGGGGGCCGAGAAGCTGCTCTGCTGTGGGGTGTGCTGGGGGCGGCCCCCCACAGTCCTGCCAACCAGAGGGCTGATCCCCCAGGACTAGGACCAGCTTCACGCAAAACAGAGTGAAGCTACGAGACATCGAGACATCGCTAGAGGCGTACATGAGTCCCACAGACCAGGAGAGCCGGCTGCTGGCTCGCGGGCACCCCCTGTAGGGAGTGAGCCACCCCTGATGGCCAGCTGGGGGCACCCCTGAGCGAGTGAGCCACCCCTGATGGCCAGCTGGGGGCACCCCTGAGCGAGTGAGCTGACCCCTGATGGCCAGGTGGGGGCACCCCTGAGCGAGTGAGCTGACCCCTGATGGCCAGGTGGGGGCACCCCTGTAGGGAGTGAGCTGACCCCTGATGGCCAGCTGGGGGCACCCCTGAGCGAGTGAGCTGACCCCTGATGGCCAGCTGGGGGCACCCCTGTAGGGAGTGAGCTGACCCCTGATGGCCAGCTGGGGGCACCCCTGAGCGAGTGAGCTGACCCCTGATGGCCGGCTCAGGTGGGGCCGCGGGGGACCTCACCTGGCACAGCTGTGGGCCCACAAGTCGCCTGCCATCCGGGCCCCCACCTCGCCATCCTGGGGAAGGTGTCCGTCCCGGCCCACAGGCTTGTTGCCATGGGCAACGGGACGCGCACCTGCACAGCGCTCCGCGCCCGGCCTGCCTGGCCTGGGGGCAGCCCTGACCCCGCCGCCGCTCCCCCTGCAGCCTCTCGGAGCTGAGGGAGTACACGGAGGGCCTCGGGGAGCCCGCGGAGGCCGAGGCCTGCGCCCCCGCGCCCGGCCAGGCGGTCCTGTCCCTGCTCAGCGCCGAGGAGCTGAGGAAGTTCATCGAGGAGGTGAAGGAGCTGGACGCGGCCACGCTGAAGGTGGGCTCACGTCGGGGGGACAGCGCGTCGCCTCCGAGGCCCCCAGGGAGGCAGCTGAGCCCGTGGGAGGGACAGCGTCCCGGACCCGCAGCGAGGCCTCCACGGGGGAGGGTTGGGCTTGGGGTGCAGCTCGTGCTAAGCTCAGTCTCTGGCTTGATCCCTGAGCAGAGGCGAGGCTCCGGCTGCAGGGCCTGCTCTCGCTCCGCGGGGGCCACTTCCTGTCCCAGCACCCCATCCCCCCGGCGTATCTCAAGGAGATGCTGCCGGGGAGCAGCGCGCGAGCTCCCATGGGGCCTCCCCTGCACCCCGCGGGGCCTCCCAGGGTGGCCAAGCTGCACGCGCGCTTCCGCCCCTGCAAGTCCCACTTCCCACGCGCTTTCTGATCACCAGTGGCCGCGGGGCCAGGCGCCAGCCCAGGGTGTGTGTGTGTGTGGGGGGGCGGCTGGGGCCCTGGTGGGTGGCGGTGGGTGCACCCCGGGGCTGCCTGGGGGGACCCTCCAGCCGGGGTGAGAGCTGCATCCCAGGTCAGGAGCCTGGGGTTCCCTCGCCCAGGGCCTCTGCACCAGGGGGGACTGCTGGGAGGCTGGGCTGGGGGGTTGGGGGGGGGGTGCAGCAAGGCCTGGGGACTCCGAGTCAGAGGTCAGAGCCAGGGGCTGCGGGGGCCCTGCCGGCGTCCTCGCTGGGGCTCCGGGGCGCCACCTGGTGGCCGGGGAGCCACGTGCCCTGCAGGTGCATCGATCGGGTCGCAGGTTGGTCTCTGGAGACATTAGCCTCCAAACACCATGAAACCGGAACCGCCTGGCTTCTGGCTTCTCCTTTCCGAGCGCGAAGCACCCGGTCGCCCGGGGCCTGCCTTCCCCGCGGGGCCCCGTGGGAACTGGCGCGGGAGCCTCCGGGTCTCCCCGGGGCCCGTCTGGCTTTTAGAAGTGACCCGCGGGGACCCCAGGCCCACAGCGGGGCAGGCTGGGAGGTGCCATGAGCGGGCAGCTCGGGGGCTGGGCGCAGGTGCTGGGGTGGGGGCTCGGCTGGGCCCCGCGGTGCTCCTGCCGCGCCCCACATGGGGCAGGGGGAGGGGGGTGGGGGGTGGGGGGAAGCGGCTTCCCCGGAGCAGCTCGGACCGAGTCCCGCGCTTCTCCCCGCAGCAGCTGGAGAGCATCCACGTCACCATCCTGCACAAGGAGGAGGGCGCCGGCCTGGGCTTCAGCCTGGCGGGGGGCGCGGACCTGGAGAGCAAGGAGGTCACGGTGAGTGGGGGTGGGGGCAGGGGGCAGGGGGCAGGGACCTGGAGGGCAGGGGGTCAGGGTGAGGGGCAGGAGGCGGGGACCTGGAGGGCAGGGGGTCACAGTGAGGGGCAGGGGGCGGGGACCTGGAGGGCAGGGGGTCACAGTGAGGGGCAGGGGACAGGGACCTGGAGGGCAGGGGGTCACAGTGAGGGACAGGGGGTAGGGACCTGGAGGGCAGGGGGCAGGGACCAGGAAGGCAGAGGGTCAGGGTGAGGGAGAGGGGGGCAGGGACCAAGAGAGTGGCCCCGCGGCCTGTGCTGGGATGAGGGGCGGTAGGCAGGGGTGGGGGGGGTGGGGGTGGGGGGGCCTCAGGGCGGGTGGCCGCCCTTCCTAGGAGCTCAGTTCCCATCCTGCGTGTGACCAACTCCAGCCTCAGCGGGACCCTCACTTAACAAAGGTCTCCCACGCGGGCGGGGAGCGTGATCGCCCAAGGACACCCAGTCCCAGGGCCTCGGCCTCCCTCTGGAGCCCTGACACCGGGCCTGGTGACCGGTGACCTCGGGGCCTGAGGGCAGCCGTGCAGCCGGGACGGGGACCTGCCGCGGTGACGTGGGTCAGGCACCTGGCGGGAGGCCCCGGGAAGGCAGGTCCCGCAGGTGCTGCGTCCTGGTGCTGCCACGGGAGCGGGACGCCGACTGGACGGTGGTGGCCCCTGGGGGCCGAAGCCGCTGCAATCAGAGGCTGAGACGGGCGGGGAGGACGGGCTGCTCTGAGTGGGGGGGATGCTGGCCTCGGACACACCCGAGACCCCCACGTTGGCGACGCGCTCCGACCCCCGGCGAGACCCTGGGCTGACGCAGGAGGCTGGAGCCCTGACCTCTGCCCCCAGGTCCACAGGGTGTTTCCCAGCGGGCTGGCCGCCCAGGAGGGCACCATCCAGAAGGGCGACGAGGTGCTGTCCATCAACGGCAAGTCCCTCAAGGGGGCCACGCACAGCGACGCGCTGGCCATCCTGCGCCAGGCGCGGGACCCCCGGCAGGCCGTGGTGGTCACCCGGCGGCCGGCACCCACAGCGGAGGCCGTACCCGCCCTGCGCTCCTCCCCGGGGGCTGCCACCCCGGCCGCCGCGGCCAGTGACATCCCCGCAGACCCCGGTAAGTCCCCCGCTGGGCACGGGGGGCACTGGCCGGGCCTGGGGCTGCTGGGCCGTGTGGCCAGCACGCACAGGTCAGCAAAGGGCGCGTGGCCAAGGGCGAGCGTCCCTAACAACCGTCTCCCCCAGCAACGGAGGCCGCGGTCGCCATGGTGACGCTGACGCTGACGCTGGAGAAGACGCCTGCGGGGCTGGGCTTCAGCCTGGAAGGCGGGCGGGGCTCGCTGCAAGGGGACAGGCCCCTCACCGTCAACCGGGTTTTCACAGGTGCGCCTGCGTCCCTCCGTCCCTCCTTCCCTCCAGCCGTCCCTCCGTCCCCGCAGCCGCGGGCGGGAGGAGGTGCCTGTCCCGTCCCGTCCCCTGAGCCCACGCCTCCCTCTCCCTCCCCAGGGGCGGCCTCAGGACCTGAGAGCGTGCAGCCGGGGGACGAGGTGCTACAGCTGGCGGGCGCGGCCGCGCAGGGCCTCACGCGCTTTGAGGCCTGGAGCCTCATCAAGGCCTTGCCCGACGGGCCGGTCCCCGTCCTCATCCGGAGGAAGAGCCCGCGGCCCCAGGGGACCCCAAGCCCTGGAAACCCGTAGGCCGCGTGGACGCCGGAGCCGCAGCACACGATTCTCAGGGTCACTCAGCCCGCCCAGGGCTCGGCCTCGGCCGGGGCTCGGACCTGCAGGGACGGCCCAGCACCAGGTCCCGGAAGGCGAGGCCGCGGCGCGCGGCGGCTGATGAAACGGACGATGCACAGAGCCGACGCGGACACCGCGCTGGAATAAAGTGGGGTGTATTGCACCTGCCGCCGAGCCCTGTCCTGCTGTCCTGCTGTCCCCAGGCGGCGCCGTGACGAGCCACCCCCACGGCCCCCGGCGGCGGGCGGGCTGGAGGGCCGCTCACGGGCACCGGCGGGACCCCAGTGGCAGCTCTTGCTCACGGGGCTGGCGGCCGACCTCGCGGGGCCTCTCCCCACAGGTGCTGGGTGCCACAGGCGGGCGTCCCCCGGCGGGCCACCCGGTCCGTGCGCCTCGTCACTGGATGGGCCCCGCGGCCTCTGCGCCCTCTGCGTGCGCTGGCACCAGCCTGCGGGTGGGAGGGAGGGGGCGGTTGCTGGGCTGTTTTTGGAAAATACTGCCCATCACACCAAACTGCGGAGCTGCTGTGGCGGCATAAGCGCACCAGGCCCGGGGTCCCAGCTGTGGGGCGGACAGGGTCACGCGGGGGGACGGGGGGACATGGGGGGGACGGGAGACATGAGGCAGGGTGACAGGGGCACACGGGGAGTGTAGGGGAGGCACGCGGGGTGGGGGGTATGGGGCAGGCAGAGGCTGTAAGGGGGCCCATGGGGGCACTGGGGGCATGTGGGGGTTTCGGGGGGCACGCAGGGGGATGGGGGCATGTGGGGGGCACATAGGGGGTGTACGGGGGCACACGGGGGTGTGGGGCATGCAGGGGGTGTACGGGGGTACACGGGGGGACAGGGGGCACGCGGGGAGGCACAGGGGACATGCGGGGGGCATGCAGGGAGTGTACGGGGGACACACGGGGGGTGGGGGGAGGCCACAGACAGAGCAGCGTGGGCACGAGAGGGCACTGCTGACCTCACTGCGCTCCGGAGGTTGGTGTAGAAGCCGGCCATGCTGCGGGGGAAGAAGCCGTCCACCACGCGCTGCGGGAGGAGCCCGCTCAGGTCCGTCTGGAAGAAGGTGACCACCCTGGTCTTGCCGGGCTCCCTGGGAGGCGACAGCACAGCTGGGTGAGGCGTCCGCCAAGGCGCCCGCAGGTGGGGCAGGCAGGGAGCCGCCCCTGGCGTGGTTGGACGGCGATGGCACTGCCCTGGGCCCTGGACCTGCTGTGCGCAGGGGGCGCTGTGCTCGGGGCAGGTGCCAGGGTCACACCAGTGGCCACAGGGAGCGGCTCATCCCCAGCCGGAAGGTCCTTCACCTCCTGCTCCGGAAACAGGGCACGCACTCTGTCTGGGGGACCTGGGGGCTCCTGACACCCTTTCAAGGGCATCTGAAGGTCAAAACCATTTTCACTCTCATTCACCCACGAAGGTAGCGTGTGCTCCAGGCCACAGGACGGGCGGTTGGCATCACAACACCCCGGGCGCAGGAGCAGACATGGGCTTCCCTTATGCCCGGCGGTCCGGAGACGGGCAAATGTGAATCACTGCCACTCCTTCCACTGTTTTTGGTGGTTGTTTAGAAAAATATCGTGATTTTTCATAAAAATATTTAATATGTAATTTGTTACTTTAAAACATTCTAAAAATTTCCCATTTTTACCTCCAAACACAGTAAATACTGATGGTTATAATCTACATCAAGCATGTCAAACTCGTGGGTGTGGCCCGCTGGCTGCAAGTTTGACATGCTTGATCTACATGGACAAAAACTCTAAAGCCCTGAAAAATATTTACGAGTATAATGTTTTTTTTACACACCAATAACCAACGAAGAAAACAGTCACATTTACAACGGCATCAAAAAGAATAAAATACCTGCTAATAAACTTAACCAGAGAGGTAAAGACCTGGACTCGGGAAACTGTGAGATATTGAAGAAGATACAAATAAATGGAAGTGCATACCATGTTCATGGATGGGAAGTGCATACCATGTTCATGGATGGGAAGTGCATACCATGTTCATGGATGGAAGTGCATGCCATGTTCATGGATGGGAAGTGCATACCATGTTCATGGATGGAAGTGCATACCATGTTCATGGATGGAAGTGCATGCCATGTTCATGGATGGGAAGTGCATACCATGTTCATGGGTGGGAAGTGCATACCATGTTCATGGATGGAAGTGCATACCATGTTCATGGATGGAAGTGCATGCCATGTTCATGGATGGGAAGTGCCTACCATGTTCATAGGCGGGAAGTACATACCATGTTCATGGGTGGGAAGTGCATACCATGTTCATGGATGGGAAGTGCCTACCATGCTCATGGGTGGGAAGTGCATACCATGTTCATGGGTGGGAAGTGCATACCATGTTCATGGGTGGGAAGTGTATACCATGTTCATGGATGGAAGTGCATACCATGTTCATGGATGGGAAGAATTAGCATCATTAAAACGTCCACACGATCCAAAGCAATCCACAGATTCAACACGGTTCCTATCAAGATAACCAACGGCATATTTCACCGAATTAGAACAAATACTCCAAAAAAAGTTTATAGGAACCACAAAAGGGCCCGAAGAGCCACAGCAATCTTGAGAAAGAAGAACAGAGCTGGAGGAGCCTCGCTGCCTGATCTCAACCACCACGAGCCCTGGGTCATCTCACAGCCTGGCCCTGGCCTAAACAGACACGCAGACCCGTGGAACAGAGCTGGAGGAGCCTCGCTGCCTGACCTCAACCACCACGAGCCCTGGGTCATCTCACAGCCTGGCCCTGGCCTAAACACAGACACGCAGACCCGTGGAACAGAGCAGAGCGCCCAGAATCAAACCCAGGCCTCTAAGGTCAGTGAATGTTTGCCGACAAAGTGTGCGGACCGCTGAGAGAACTGCTGACTGCTCTCTGACCGCCTGTCCTCGATCGATCACAGCATTGAGCCCACAGTGGCCTCCTCTTTGGCGCCCAGTCCTCACAGGGCCCCAGGCCCTACAGTGTGGCCTCTGCTACTCGAGGCCCAGACCCCCACCTCCTCCACCCCCACTCTACCCAACAGCCTCCGCAGCTCCCAGGACGCACCCCACCCCACTCAGGGCCTCTGACCCACCTGCCGGCTGTCAGCCTGACCCAGTGACTTCAGGTTATTACCCAGAACCACTTGGTGCAAACTGGCCACCCCCTGTGAGAGCAAGGACCACTCCACCGGGCTGGGCTCTGGGGGACGCATAGTGGGTGCACTCAGAGGCGTCCTGTGGGACAGGGGTCCCAGGCTGGGGGGCGGGGCTCAGAGGACACGGAGAGGACCGCACACATCCCTGACCCTCCCTGGGCCTCAGCTCTCATCTGCTCCATGGGACCAGATGCCTGGACCAGAGGGAGGGTCCCCACTTGTACGCGGAGAATAACGCTCCCACAGCCTCTCCTGTGTCCAGTCCTCCGCGCACATCACTGAGGGGACAGGGCGGGGCTGGGTGGCTGTGAGCAGAATCCCGCTCGAGCTGCTGTCCCCTCCTCCGTCCCTCCTCCCTGTCCCTCCGTCTGTCCCTCCTGTCTGTCCCTCCTCCCAGTCCCCCGGCCCAGAAGCCCGCCCTCACCCTGGCACAGGTTCGCAGAAGCAGCCACAGGGGTGGTTCCGTCCCCTCACGTAGCCCGGCCTTGGGGGGCACAGCGGGTGCTCCAGGTTGGCAGCTGGAAGACAGGGCGCAGGGCCGTGAGCCGCCGCGGCAGACGGTGGGGCCCCACAGTGTGCACCTCAACCTAGGGCCCGAGGAGGCAGCCAGGGACCTGCTCCGAGGTCCTGAGCCCCCGCGGCCCCACCCACTGGCCCTTCCCACACAGCTTCCCCCGCCAACCCAGCAAGGAGAGCAAGAAACGTATCAGCCCTGGCCGGTGTGGCTCAGTGGATAGAGCGTCGGCCTGCAGACGGAAGGGTCCCGGGTTCGATTCCCGCTCAGGCCACATGCCCCGGTTGCGGGCTCGATCCCCAGTGTGGGGCGTGCAGGAGGCAGCCGATCCATGATTCTCTCTCATCATGGATGTTTCTCTCTCCCTCTCCCTCTCTCTTCCTCTCTCTTTAAAAATCAATGGACAAATATCCTCGGGCGAGGCTTAACGAAACAATAATAAAATAAGACCATAAAACATCGGCCTTGGACCGTCCTGTCTCTGATGGCCGTGGCTCCTGCCCCCACCCTACAGGGCAGGGCTGGGTGCCCTGGGGGCAGGACGACCACCAGCTTCCTTGTGGAGTGGGTGGGAGCAGCAGCAGCCCAGGCCGCCCCCCAGTCCCGGGCCCGGCCTGTCGGTCGCTCACCGCTGGAGATGAGGGTCCCGTCCTCGAGCTCCGTGGCCAGCGCCAGGTCCACGAAGTCCCTCGGGGAGATGAGCTTCATGGCGGCCGAGGGCGTGGCAGTCCTGGTGACGCACAGGTTCTGCGGAGCCAAGGCTGAGCTGTTAGCCACTGACCAACGCAGCGCGAGCCACAGCTGCTCACCACGCAGGCTTGTGGTTACAGGGAGCCGGTGAGTTTTAAATATTTAGTTTCAGCCCTGGCCGGTGTGGCTCAGTGGATAGAGCGCCGGCCTGCGGACTGAAGGGTCTCGGGTTCGATTCCGGTCAAGGGCATGTACCTTGGTTGCGGGCACATCCCCAGTAGGGGGTGTGCAGGAGGCGGCTGATCGATGTTTCTAACTCTCTATCCCTCTCCCTCTCTGTAAAAAAATCAATAAAAAAAATATATATATATATATTTTAAAAAGGATAAATGATCAGGATAAATGCATGGGCTGCTTGGAACGGGAATTGAGGTTCCTGGTAAGAGACTCGCAGGTACCATTTCTGAACAAGGAGTTTGTTGGAGCGGATGCTGGCAACAGCATCATGGGATTTAGGTGCAGCTAAAAGCATGACGTCCTGTTTTGTTCCAAACTGCCAGGCGTGTTACATGTTAAAAATGAGCCCGGCCGGCGTGGCTCCGTGGGTGAGCATCCACCTAGGAACCAGGAGGTCGGGGTTCGATTCCCGGTCACAGGCCCAGGTTGCGGGCTCGATCCCCAGTGGGGGGCGTGCGGGAGGCAGCCGACCCATGATTCTCTTACTTCATTGACGTGTCTCTCTCTCCCTCTCCCTTTGTCTCTGACATCAACAATATATTAAAAAACAAATAAAACAAATTTACACGGACAGTCACGGAAACAAATAAACAATTCTCTTCCCTTCAAATGCTCTCGGGCCACGTGGGCTGGCCGCCACTACTGAACAGTGACAGGGAATATTTCCAGAAAGTTCTAACCAGTGGGGCTGGCCTAGTGACCCACCAAGGGAGCCACTGTCACCCAGGAGCTGCCCCTGGCCGAGCCGGACGCTGGCAGGGAACCCCGACACTGTGGCCCCATGGGGGGGCGGTGTGGGGTTTGGGGGGACAATTCACACGGCAGCCCACGGTCACGTCCAGTCCCTGCCTCCCGCCCTCACAGCCTCCGTCAGCCTCCACTGCTCTCTGAGCTCCGGGGTCACCTGCCTCCTGCCCGGTGGACACTGGGGCGGGGGCTGCAGAGTCTCCCCCACACTTGCCACAAGGTGCCACCAGCCCCTCCAGCGGGCCGGGCAGGTCCTCCCGGGCGGGGTCCGGGGAGACTCACGTCGGTGATGCTCTCGATCACTTCAAAGCTGCTCACGTTCTCGTCCCACGTCTCCCGCAGGCTCCCCGGCAGCGGCTTCACAAAGGCCCACACGTCCCGCGGGGCCGCGTCCACCACGCCTTCCCCTCGGTACCTGCGGCGCAGACAGGGGGCTGAGCGGGGCGGCCCCCATCAGCCCATCTAGCCCAGGAGGACCGGGGCCATGTCCATCTCCACTCCGGCCAGCCTTGCGGGGAAGCGGGCTGAGCCACCAGCCCCGCCCGCCCGCCCGCAGGCCTGCAGACAGACGTGGGCCGCGTGTTCCCGGGGACGTAGCTGCTGGGAATGAGTTAGTAGAAGAGGGAGGGGGGTTCTGGAGAGAGCTGGCGAGTCCATGCTGGGTGCTGGGCCGACTGGCACCTTTTTTTTTTTTTTTTTTTGTCTTTTTAACATATTTTTATTGATTTCAGAGAGGAAGGGAGAGGGGGAGAGAGAGAAACATCAATGATGAGCCCTGGCTGGTGTGGCTCAATGGGTAGCGTGTCGGCCTGTGGACCAAAGGGTCCTGGGTTCGATTCCAGTCAAGGGCATGTACCTCGGTTGCAGGCCTCTCCCCGGCCGGGGCCCTGGTCCGGGCGTGTGCAGGAGGCAACCCATCGGTGTGTCTCTCTCACATCGATGTTTCTCTCTGTCTCTCCCTCTCTCTTCTACTCTCCCTACGTAAAAATCGATGGAAATATATCCTTGGCTGAGGATTAACAAAAAATATATAAATAGCCCTAACCGGTGTGGCTCAGTGGATAGAGCATCGGCCTGCGGACTGAAGGGTCCCAGGTTCGAGTCCCGGTCAAGGGCATGTGCCTTGGTTGCGGGCACATCCCCAGGAGGGGGCGTGCAGAAGGCAGCTGATCCATGTTTCTCTCTCATCGATGTTTCTAACTAACCCTCTCCCTTCCTCTCTGTAAAAAAATAAAAAATATATTAAAAAATATATAAATAAATATATTTTATAAAAAGCATCAGTGATGAGAGAGAATCACTGATCGGCTGCCTCCTGCATGCCCCACACTGGGGATCGAGCCCGAAACCTCGGGCATGTGCCCTTGGCCAGATTCGAACCCAGGACCCTTCAGTCCACAGGCCGACGCTCTATCCACTGAGCCACACGGGCCAGGGCTGACTGGCATCTGCTAGGAAGGAACCCCGAGAGTCCCCAGGAGGTGCGGCGCCCTGACGGGCGGCGAGCAGCGAGCACTTACAAGTTCCCTGGGAATTCCACGGATGGCCTCCAGGAAACTGTAACTCCGTTCTGTCAAAAGGCAAAGAACCGCAGGATTCAGAGCGAGGAGAGGTGGTGAGGGGCTGGGAGCCTGAGGAGATGGGGTGCTCCCAGGGTTAGGGGGGCTGAGGCTGGGCAGGATGGAGAGAGGGTCCTAACAGGCGGACCCCAGGAGCTCTGAGCGCTTTTAAAACCACCTTAAAAGCCACCATTTCATTTCCTGGAACAGTTGAGGCCCTTGCGTTAAACATCAGAAGTGCCAGGTAAGAAACTGCGCCCCGCCCGAACCGGTGTGGCTCAGTGGATAGAGCGTCGGCCTGCGGACTCAAGGGTCCCAGGTTCGATTCCGGCCAAGGGCATGTCCCTTGGTTGCGGGCACATCCCCAGCAGGAGGCAGCTGATCACTGTTCCTAACTCTCTCTCCCTCTCCTTCTCCCTTCCTCTCTGTAAAAAATCAATAAAATATATTTTAAAAAAAGAAAAGAAAAAGGAACTGCGCCAGGACACCCTCCTGGGAACGCAGAGGGAGGGAGGGGCTCACACCGTGATGGACAGCTCCAGTCAGGTGACCTGGAACAAGGTCACCCAGGAATGGGCAGATACCTCTTTGCAAGCACAATGACCCAGTATTTGTGTTTAGGGAAACGCCTCCCTCTTCTTCCGCCCTCCCTCTTCCCCCGTCCCCTCCTGCCACCCCCGCCCGGTCTCCTCAATCCAGCGCCAGGGCTGGGAGCACGCAAAGCAGCAGGGAGAGGAGGAGCCGGCGGGCCTAGTGGACCCCAGCACCAGGGGGCACTCCCAGGACCCTCCCTCCCGCCAACTCACGCCTTCCCGGCATGTCTTCCAGCCCGACGCGTCTCGCCGGTACCCCAGCATCTTCTCCGCCACCGCCTCGCTCGTCTGCGCCGCCAGCGCGGGGTCCATCGCGCCCGGGGCTGCGCGAGGCTCGGGGTCCAGGGTCCGGGCTGGGCTGCAGGGGGAACGCGCGGCGGAAGCCGAAACGCCCCGACCCGGGCCGAGCGCGAAGCCACGCCCTCGCCCCGCTCCTGCCCTCGGATTGGCCCAAGCTCCCCAGGCCGGCCCCGCCCCGCGCTGAGATTGGCAGGAGAGGCTCCGCAGCACGCATCACCCCAGGGCGGGTCCAGCAGAGCCCGGCTCCGCCCACACGGCGCTGGGCGGGGCCCTGGGGGCGGGGCCTGCGAGGGCGCAGGCGGAGAGCCAGGAGCCTTAAAAGAAAAGATCAGCCCTGACCGGTGTGGCTCAGTGGATAGAGCCCCGGCCTGCGGACTCAGGGGTCCCGGGTTCGGTTCCGGTCGAGGGCACGTACCTTGGTTGCGGGCACATCCCCAGTAGGGGGCGTGCAGGAGGCGGCTGGTCGGTGTTTCTAACTCTCTATCCTTCTCCCCCTCCTCTCTGTAAAAAATCAGCAAAGTATATATATTTTTTAAAAAGCAAAGATGAATAAAGTCACCACATTGAAACAATGAAGCGCATCAAACGTATAAAAAAGTCAGATCTGGGAGAAAAACCGGAGCCTGTTTGAACTAAAAGTAACTTTTCTTAGAGCACAAAGTGTTCCTAGGGATCAGGAGGCCTGCAGACACCCCAGCAGACAAGGGGAGGCCTGGGGCGAGCACGCACCCCGGGCAGAAACGGCGAAGGAGGGTGGGGCGCCTCCTCCCATGAGGGAACCCCATAGCAAAACAAGGGGGGGCCTTCTCAATGGGAGAAGCATGTGTGCTGTGCGTGGGCCTATCTACTTCGTGACTTTCTGGGAGTAAAATCATTTCTAAAACGGTAACTTTTGTGTGTGTTTTTTCACCCAGTCACTCCTGCACAAAGTCAGGGAAGACTGACTTGCAACTGGAGACGCCCTAGTTGTGGCTACGGGATATTCCCTAGTGGCCACCCCGTGGTGTGACTTGGGGGTTGTGGGGGGGTGGGGGGGGACTGGCGCCCCGAGGCGCTCAGTGCAGCGAGGCCAGGTTAGAAATAGGAGCGGACGGGAGCAGACTATTCTAACCAGAGCCGTTTACTCTCTAGAGAGGAGAGAAATGGCATTTAACACTCAACTTTAAAAATAACTTCAGAGCCCCTGCCGGTGTGGCTCAGTGGGTAGAGCGCCGGCCTGCGAACGGAAGGGTCCCGGGTTCGATTCCGGTCAAGGGCAGGTACCTCGGTGGCAGGCTCCTGCCCAGCCGGGGCCCTGGTCGGGACACGGGCAGGAGGCAACCCATCGACGGGTCTCTCTCTCACATCGATGTTTCTCTCTGTCTCGCCCTCTCCCTTCCGCTCTCTAAAAACCAATGGGAAAGTCTCCTTGAGTGAGGAGTCACAAAAAACGAAGACATACATAAAAATGACAATGTTTCCAAATCCCCTGTTCCTTTCCCTCTCAAAATGGAATGTTTTGTGCACGTGCTGACGAGGAGCCAGGTGTGTGACAAGGACTCCGAAGGGAGGGACTGTCAGCCGCAGGTGAGCGGGGTGGCAGGTGACACGGTCCCTCCCCAGCTCAGACGCACATCTCAGCGCCCCCACCTGGGCTGTGACCTGGGGAGGGACCGGCCACTGCTGGCCTTCGCTTCCTCATTTGCAAAATGAGAACAATAACAACATTCATTCAGCCGTGGGCCTCCAGGCTGAGGAGCTGACCAATGAATATCGATGAGAACGGTGCCCGCATCACAATCAGCGCGTGTAATGCCGCACACGTGTTGTATGTTATGTATGTACATGGAGGGGGAGATAACTAGACATGTGCTCATATGTTTACCTATGTTATACCAGAGAGGCATAGGATGGACTGTTGCCAGTAGGGAGGAAGGCAACGTGTATCTCCCTATCATTTTCTTTATTATTATTATGACTAGAGGCCTCGTGCACGGAATTTGTCGGAGGGCAGGGTCCCTAGCAGCTGCCAGCTGCTGGCTGGGGGCCTCCCGCCCCCTGGTTGAGGGGACAATTTGCATATTAAGCTTTTATTATATAGGATGGTTTTTTTGTTAATCGTCACCCAAGGATATTTTTCCAGTGATTTTTAGGGAGAGTGAAAGAGAGAGGGAGAGACAGAGAGAAACATCGATGTGAGAGAGACACATCGATGGGTTGCCTCCTGCACACGCCCCGACCAGGGACCAGGCCAGGGAGGGGCCTGCAACCGAGGTATATGCCCTTGACCGGAATCGAACCCGGGGCTCTTTGGTCCACTGGCCAGAGCTCTATCCACTGAGCCACACCAGCCAGGGCTCATTATCATTTTCTATCATCAAGTACCACTGAATTGGTTTAACTGCTAACATGTAGGGATTTTTAAACTAAAAAAAAAAAAAAGAAAAACCTCTGGGAAAATCCTATATAATAAAGAGATAATATGCTAATTAGACTGAACAGCCGAACGACCTTCCAGATGTCCTTCAGGATGACCCTCCAGACGAAGCGGGGGCTGTGAGGGGCTGTGAGGGGCTGTGAGGGGCTGCGAGGGCCAAGCCCCTTGCACGGATTTCATGCACCAGGCCTCTAGGATCAGCATAAAATACTTCTATTGAAGGCACAGCTTTGGTTTGGGGACCTAGCGTGTGGCCCCAGTGGAGGGAGATGGGTCCGGCTGTGGAGGTGACTTTCCTTAGACATCAAACACGGAAGACATTTTTATGCTCATCAGAACGGAGCGTGGGCTTAAAGCTGTTTTCAGCTCCCTGAGATCCTTGCGGGCGTGGCTCAGTGGTTGAGCACCGACCTAGGAACCAGGAGGTCAGGGTTCGATTCCCGGTCAGGGCACAGGCCCGGGTTGTGGGCTCGATCCCCAGTGAGGGGCGTGCAGGAGGCAGCCGATCCATGGTTCTCTCTCATTATGGATGTTTCTCTCTCCCTCTACCTTCCTCTCTGACATCAATAAAAATATTTTTAAAAAATGATGGATAAGGCGTGTGGAGCCCGGCTCACAGAGGGGATGAGCCGTGTCCACGTGCTGTGCTGCTTAGGCTCCTGAATGGGGCCTGTGTTCTGCGCAGACTCGAGGGAGGGCCTCAGCCTGCTTCCTGCGGGAGCTGGGCAGCTGCTGGGGCAGCTGTGCTGGGAGGGGTTGTGTTTATTGACTCTTCGCTTAGCAACGCTCTCACTCAGCTCAGCCACTCCCCGGCCACTCCCTCAGCACCTGATCCACAGGCTGCCACTCTCCGCTCAGGGCACCACCCGGGCATGAGGAGGCAGAGACCACAACCCCATTTCTCAGGCCAGGAAACTGAGGCTCGCACAAGGACCCAAGGCCACAGGGCTGGGACCCGGCCGAGCCGGACATGCCCAGCTTCTGGTTCACGTTTGCTTGAAAGAGATGCAGCATTTATCGTGGAACCGGCAAAGGGCAAAGGGCGAATCAGCCCTGGCTGGTGTTGCTCAGTGGGTAGAGCGTCGGCCTGCGGACTGAAGGGTCCCGGGTTTGATTCCCGGTCAGGGCACAGGCCCGGGTTGCGGGCTCGATCCCCAGTGGGGGGCGTGCTGGAGGCAGCCGGTCCATGATTCTCTCTCATCATGGATGTTTCTCTCTGTCTCCATCAATCCTATATAATAAAAGCCTAATATGCAGATGGACCAAACAGGGGAAGGACCGGTAGAATGACGGGTCGCTATGACGTTCGCTGACCACCAGGGAGCAGATGCTCAATGTAGGAACTGCCCACAGCCCGCAGGCCCCAGGCGAGCCAAGGTGGGTGCCATCGGGGGCCCCTTGATTGCCTGCTGGTCACCCCACAGATTGGCCCTGATCTCTGTCCAGGCCTAGGGACCCTACCTGTGCACAAATTTCGTGCACCGGGCCTCTAGTAAAAATATATTTAAAAAAAAATAAGTAAAGCAGAAACATGCACCCCCTCCTCCCCACACACACACACTGTGGCTGGGCACAGGAGCACCCAGACCAGGGGGGGAGTCTTAGGGACCCACAGATGTTAGTGGGTGCCCCTGTGAGGATCTGAGTCCTGGGGGAGCGAGTCCCACAGGCCTTTAGGGAGAGATCGGAACAGGTGGCTCCCACCCTCACCGCCCCCCCCCCCCACAGCCAGAGGGACCCATGCAGCCCCCCTTCTCCCCCTCACCCCCGCCCTGCACAGGGGCTTATGGGAACCGAGCCCGGGCTGCCCCGGTCGGTGGGTGCGGATCCAGGAAACGCACGTTCATTCAATCCACGTGGATGCCGTTCCCACCGGGCCGGCCACACCGGCCTCCTCGGGGCGATCGGAAGCGCTGGCGAGGCTGCGAGGGACATGGTCCCGTCCCCTGCCCGCGGGTCTGTCGGGGGCTGGACCTGGGGGCCAGCAGGGCAGCGGGGGGCAGGGAAGGGAGGGCGAGCCTGGCCCTGCCCATCCGGAGCCAGGGCCTCCCGGTGACCGCAGCTCAGAGAGTGGACGTGATGTCCACGCCTGTCGGTGGGAAGCGGGGGGCAGTGGCCACTTGATCCCCAGGATGGACGCCAGCCGCGGCGGGAGCGAGCGGCTCTGTGTGTCCATCAGGCCCCACACAGGTGTGTGACGGCCGTGCAGCGCTAAACACGGGTGCTGTTTAGGGATGCCTCTGCACATACAGGTACATGTACACTCACACGTATATATGTGTGTAAACATGGACATTTACACACATATAGCATGTACACTCACACACATAACACGTACATCTACACACATATAGCATATGTTTACACACACATATATAACATGTACATCTACATACTTGCATAACATGTGTATTTATGCATGTGTATATTACATGTACATATACACTTACATGATACGTACATCTACACACGTATATAGCACACGTTTACATACATTTATATATTGCACATTTATATACTTATATAGCGCATGTATTTGCACACACGTATATAACATGTACATCTATACACACATATAACATGTACATCTACACTTATATAACAGGTACCTCTACACACGTATATAGCATACATTTACACTCATGTACATAAGATACATTTACACACACATATAACATGTACATTTACACACACGTACATAGAGTGCATTTTCGCACGCACACACATAACATACATTTGCACATGTACATAACTGTACTCCACAAACTGAATGGACATACACCAGACTCTCGGCAGTGGTGTGGGGGGCGTGAGACGAGAGGAGGGGTGAGCGTGGACTTTGGTTACATCTGGAACATCTGGGACACTATCACTGTATCACCACAACCCTGTCACTGTAACACTGTATCACTGTCACTGTAACACTGTATCACTGTCACTGTGACACTAACTGTATCACTGCTATTGCTGCTGCTACTACAGGTGAAGTGAGTGCTTGCCAGCCAGTCCCCCTGCCATCTCCCATGTGTTATCGAGCCCGTGCTGAGCGCTGGGGCGCACTGGGCCCCGTGCTGAGAACTGGGGCGCACCAGGCCCCGTGCTGAGCGCTGGGGCACACTGAGCTGTTGCGAAAGGCAATCCGTGCTGCAGCCTGGGTGTGCCCTGGGTGTGCCCTGGCCGTGCCCACGTGCAGGAACCCTGCAGGGCCTGCTGGGCCTGTGCTCTCCCCTCACACACCCTGCACTGCAGGCTCCAGAGGCAGGGCCACCCCCAAAGCTGCCGGGTGTCCCCGGATCCCGCACCACGGCCCCCGCCACAAGTGTGGACGAGGGGACCTGGTCCTGGAACCCTGCGGGCACCGACAGAGAAGGGTGTCCCTGGCATTCTTGATCGCTTCCTCTTTCAGGTGCCAGGCACTGGGGTGCGCCACGGAAGAGTGATGGTTGTCATGGAAACAGGAGGGGGTGGACATCTGGCTCTCCCTGCAATGGGACCCACCGCTGCCCAGCTCCCCATAACAGTAGGGAAGGGGTCCAGCCTCCAGGGAGGACCTGGTGGGAGGGGCCGTGCTGCCCTCCCTGCTCAGGGCTGGGCGGGAACCAGGACCTTCCTGCGGCTGTGAATTCTGGCTCCACCTGTGAGGTGGTGGGTGGGTGGGGGGGACCTGTGGCCACAGGAGAGAACCGTCAGAAGCCGGAGAAGAGCTGAGGGGTGGAGACAGAATCCCGGAGACCTCTGAGGTCCTGGATCCAGCCAAGCCTGAAGCCCGTCCTTCCAGGTTTGAGGATCGAGAAACCTTGCAGGTCCTGCCACCTCCAGACTCGGTGTCCAGCCTGATTGACAGGCACAGAGCCCAGTCGTGAGCCTACGGAGGCGGTGCCCTCCACGGCAGCTCCTCCCTCCCGGGCTGATGGGGAGGAGGAGTTTCCCGTGGACGTGGACCGCAGGATGGAGGTACCCACAGTGTTTGCAGGATCCAGACAAGCACAGACTCCCGGGAGGCCTCTGTGGCTGGCACAGCCTCAGGCCGGCCTCACGTGTGGGCACCCAATGGGGCAAAGGCTGATGTCTTTGAAATGAGGGCCTATCGTGCAGGAGGTGCAGGTACACCTTCCCGCACACAGCACATGCCTCTGTTGCAGTCAGTCGCTGTCCCGGAGGTGCCCATGGGCTCACGGGCTCTCTCTGGAGGGGAGGCCCCCCAGTGCAGGGGGTGGGGGGGCTCTGATCTCAGGGAGCCCCGCACCGGGAGCCCCGCTAGACATGGGAGCAGATCAGGCCGCTCAGCTCCACGCGCTCCCGCCTCGCCGGGGCCTGGCTCCTGCCCCTGGGGCGTGCGCACCTGGGCGGCCGGCCGTGTCTGCGGCTGACCTGCAGGTACTGGTCGGCGCCGCTGTCCTGGGGGTCGCTGCTGGATCCCGACAGGGAGTCCGATTCTGCGAGGGGTGGCTGGAACTGGGGGTTCCCCTTGGGCCGCCTCGGGGGGTGGGGGTACGGGGAGTTCCGGGGTCGTGGCTTCTTCTGCACGTACCTCGGAGCGTCCAGGGGACCCCCCAAACCCTCATCCCAAGACTGGGCCTGCCCCCAACCCCAGCTTCCCGATCTGTTGCCCACGTAGAAGTGGGGAGCCCCGGGCAGGCCGCCCAGGGAGCGGGGGTGCAGAGGTCTCAGGCCCGACCCCCCTCTCAGGGGCTCCTCCTCGCTGTCACTCAGCCCCGGGGAGCCTGCAAGTCTGGGGGCCCCTGGCGCACAGCGCATGCTCCTGGGGAACGCCTCCACCTCCACCACGGCCCCGCAGGCATGGACCTTGGGGTGTCCTTCAGGCCAGAGCACCGGGTGGGTTGTTTTGTGGGCGTCACGCTCATGGACGGGGTGGTACCTGGGGGCCCCCGGGCGCATGCGCTCACAGCCCCGTTGGAAGAGGGGTTCGGAGTGGACATCCTCCATGTGCCTTGTAGCGGTCACCGGGGCGCGGGCCCGGTTCCTGGGCTGGTCGCAGGGGCCCGCCCACGGACCACGGGGGCGCCTGTAGGACGGGGGTGGTCACGTGTGTGGCTGGCGCTCTCTGGCCCCGCCTCTGGGCCCCGGGGCAGGAACAGGGGGTCCGGGAGGTCTCTCTGCGCCACAGGGTGTCCACTGGGGACACTCACCGGGACACAGGCCTCTCCTCTCGGGGGTGGGGGGATGCACGGAGCCCTAATGGGAGGAGGGCGCCCGCTTCTCCAGGACGGCTCTGAGGGCTTTGCTAACAGGTCCCAGAATGGCCCCTTGGTCCAGGAGCACATGGTGGGGTGGCCAGGAGCACACAGTGGGGCAGCCAGGAGCACACAGGGGGGTGGCCAGGAGCACACAGTGGGACAGCCAGGAGCACACAGGGGGGTGGAAAGGAGCACACAGTGGGGCAGCTAGGAGCACACAGGGGGTGGAAAGGAGCACACAGTGGGGCAGCTAGGAGCACACAGTGGGGCAGTCAGGAGCACACAGGGGGGTGGAAAGGAGCACACAGTGGGGCAGCTAGGAGCACACAGTGGGGCAGCCAGGAGCACACAGGGGGGTGGAAAGGAGCACACAGTGGGGCAGCCAGGAGCACACAGTGGGACAGCCAGGAGCACACAGGGGGGTGGAAAGGAGCACACAGTGGGGCAGCCAGGAGCACACAGTGTCACGGCCAGGAGCACACAGCACACAGTGGGGCACTGAGGACCACACAGTGGGGTGGCCAGGAGCACACAGTGGGGTGGCCAGGAGCACACAGGGGGGTGGCCAGGAGCACACAGTGGGACGGCCAGGAGCACACAGGGGGGGGGCCAGGAGCACACAGTGGGACGGCCAGGAGCACACAGTGGGGCGGCCAGGAGCACACAGGGGGGTGGCCAGGAGCACACAGTGGGACGGCCAGGAGCACACAGGGGGGCGGCCAGGAGCACACAGTGGGACGGCCAGGAGCACACAGTGGGGCGGCCAGGAGCACACAGTGGGACGACCAGGAGCACACAGTGGGACAGCCAGGAGCACACAGAGGGGCGGCCAGGAGCACACAGTGGGACGGCCAGGAGCACACAGTGGGACAGCCAGGAGCACACAGAGGGGCAGGCAGGAGCACACAGTGGGATGGCCAGGAGCACACAGTGGGACAGCCAGGAGAACACAGTGGGGCGGCCAGGAGCACACAGTGGGATGGCCAGGAGCACACAGTGGGACAGCCAGGAGCACGCAGTGGGGCGGCACTGGTGGGCACGAGTGAGAAGCATGCCCTCACCCCCTCGACCCCTCAGCCTCACAGTCACCCCAGAGCCTGCGGGACCCATGGACCCTCGCACTTGTCCAGGCCCCACAGAGACAGGTGCTCGACCCCTCGCACAGCGAGACACTGAGACTCCGGGTCTTTGTTAACTTAGTTCTTGTCTTTAAACAAAAACACCCCCCCTCACCCCCCTTACCCGCAGATCGACAACTCTCACTCCCACACGAGGCTGGAGAGCCGTGCAGGTCCCACTGCTCTCAAGTGGGGGACAGACCCAGGACACCCCTACCCCCCCACCCCCCGCCGTGAGCGACAGCAAGCTCACCTCCTGGCGCTGCGCTCCGGCCAGGACCTGGGGGCGCCGGGGAGGAGGGCGCTGGGGCTGCGGGGCCCTGGCGGGGGGCTCTGGGGCGCGGGCTGGGCAGCCGTGTCCCCCCGGCCTCCCTTGCTGCTGGGCGAGTCCACGCTGACCACGTGGCCGTTGTCCTGGGGCGTCCCCGAGGGGGTCAGCTGGCTGCCGGGGTCCCCATCGAGGGGCAGCCTCGTGGGGCCCTCCTCCTGGGTCTGGATCCGGGCTGCAGGGAGAGAGGACATGAGCAGGGAGCTGGGGGGGGGGAGGGAGAAGCGGGGGACAGTCACAGGGATGGAGCTGTACATGTCACAACTCCCAAAAGCTGGGCCTTGCAGGCACCCAGCTCAGGGGGCCTCCACGCGTCCTAATCTGCAGAGATCTGGCGGGAGGGGGGGGACGTGTGTGGAGGTGCCACGCCAGCCCCAGGTTTTGGGGGTGCACCGTCGGGGCCCAGGAGGCAAAGCGGGTGATCCCCAGCGTCGGGCTCGGGTTCGATGTTGGGGGGACACTCACAGAGTGCTCTGGAAGAAAGGCCTGACCTCGAGCTGGGAAGGGGACCAGTGGAGCACACAGTAGGACAGTGCACCCAGGAGCACACAGTGGGGTGGACAGGAGCACACAGAGGATGGCACTAGTGGAGCACACAGTGGGACAGCCAGGAGCACACAGTGGGACAGCCAGGAGCACACAGAGGATGGCACTAGTGGAGCACACAGTGGGACAGCCAGGAGCACACAGTGGGACAGCCAGGAGCACACAGAGGATGGCACTAGTGGAGCACACAGTGGGACAGCCAGGAGCACACAGTAGGACAGCCAGGAGCACACAAAGGATGGCACTAGTGGAGCACACAGTGGGACAGCCAGGAGCACACAGAGGATGGCACTAGTGGAGCACACAGTGGGACAGCCAGGAGCACACAGTGGGACAGCCAGGAGCACACAGAGGATGGCACTAGTGGAGCACACAGTGGGACAGCCAGGAGCACACAGTGGGACAGCCAGGAGCACACAGAGGATGGCACTAGTGGAGCACACAGTGGGACAGCCAAGGAGCACACAGTGGGGCAGCCAGGAGCACACAGAGGATGGCACTAGTGGAGCACACAGTGGGACAGCCAGGAGCACACAGTGGGACAGCCAGGAGCACACAGAGGATGGCACTAGTGGAGCACACAGTGGGACAGCCAGGAGCACACAGTGGGACAGCCAGGAGCACACAGTGGGACAGCCAGGAGCACACAGTGGGACAGCCAAGGAGCACACAGTCCTGGCCAATGCTACCGGGACCCCGAGGAGGCCATGGCTCTGCCCTGAGCGACACACGGGACCCTCAGAGCGGGGGTGACACCTGAGCTGCGTCCCCTCCACAGGGACCTCCAGGCTGGGCAGGCGGGGTCCGGGGCCCGGGACCCTCACCCAGGCTCCTCCCGGGGCAACGGGCCCCCCCCCCCCCCACTCAGAGCAGAGCAGACCGAGCCGCCCACAGGCCCTGTGGGTCTCCTTCCCGGCCCTTCTCCGAGGGAGCCCGTGCCCTGGGCCGGTTCTGCCTGTCACCCTCGGAGATGGGAGGGGTCCCCAGGATGCCTCCCTGCACCTGTGCCTGCGCACCCCCCTTCGGCCCCCCGACCCCTGCTCCTCCTTCTGTCCCTGGTTCTGGGGAGTCTCTCCTTCCCTCTGAGCTCTGGGGCTGGGACAGAGGGAGGATGAGGTGTGTCATGGGGTGTGGCTCCTTGTTCAGACCCTGGCCTGGGCTGGGACTGTGGGCGGGGCCTGGGCCTAAGGAGGCGGGGCCTGGGCCTAAGGAGGCGGGGCCTGGGCCTAAGGAGGAGGGGCCTGGGCCTAAGGAGGAGGGGCCTGGGCTGGGATTGTGGGTGGGGCCTGGGCCTAAGGAGGCGGGGCCTGGGCCTAAGGAGGAGGGGCCTGGGCCTAAGGAGGCAGGGCCTGGGCCTAAGGAGGCGGGGCCTGGGCCTAATAAGGAGGAGGGGCCTGTGCCTAAGGAGGCGGGGCCTGGGCAGAGGCCTGAGTGGGAGCCTTGCAGGAACCCAGGGGACATGGAGAGAAGCACAGAAGCGAACAAGACAGCCGTTCTCATGGTTCCCTCTCCGGCCTCACCCCTTCCCCCTGACCCCAACACCTTCCCCCCCTGATCCCACCACCCTCCCCCTGACCCCACCCCGTCCCCCTGACCCCCACACCCTGCCCCCTACCCCACAACCACTGCCCCTGACCACCCCACCCCGACCGACCCCGACACCCACCCCCCCCCCCCCACCCCACCCCCCCCTGACCCCCCACACCCCTCACCCCGACCCCCCACACCCTCCCCCTGGACCCAAAACCCTCCCCTGACCCCACACCCTCCCCCCCGACCCCACACACCCTCCCCCTACCCCACCCCTTTCCCCCTGAACCACACCCTCCCCCTGACCCCACACCTCCCCATGACCCCATCCCCGTCCCCTGACACCACAACCCTCCCCCTGACCCCACACCTTCCCCCTGACCCACACCCTCCCCCGCCCCACCCCGTCCCCCTGACCCCACACCTTCCCTGACCCCACCCCCCTTCCCCCTGAACCCCACACCCTCCCGGCCTCCCCCGAACCCAACCCGCCCCCTGACCCCACACCCTCCCCCTGACCCCCACCCGCCCCTGACCCACACCTCCCCCCGACCCACACCCCACCCGCCCGCCCCCCGCGACCCCATACCTTCCCCCTGAACACCACCACCCTCCCCCTGACCCCACACCCTCCCCTACCCCACACCCTCCCCCCGACCCACACCACCCCTCCCCCTGACCCCACACCCTCCCCCGACCCATACCTTCCCCCGACCCCACACCCTCCCCTGAACCCACACCCTCCCCCTGACCCCACACCCTCCCCCGACCCCACACCCTCCCCTGACCCCACACCCTCCCCCCGACCCCAACACCCTCCCCCTGACCCCACACCCTCCCCCCGACCATACCTTCCCCCTCGACCCACACCCCTCCCCCGGACCCCAACACCCTCCCCCTGACCCCACACCCTCCCCCGACCCCACACCTTCCCCCTGACCCCACACCCTCCCCCTGACCCCACACCTTCCCCCTGACCCCACACCCTCCCCCGACCCCACACCCTCCCCCTTACCCCATACCTTCCCCCTGACCCCACACCCTCCCCCTGACCCCACACCCTCCCCCGACCCCATACCTTCCCCCTGACCCCACACCTTCCCCCTGACCCCACACCTTCCCCCTGACCCCACACCTTCCCCCTGACCCCACACCCTCCCCCGACCCCATACCTTCCCCCTGACCCCACACCCTCCCCCCGACCCCACACCCTCCCCCTGACCCCACACCCTCCCCCGACCCCATACCTTCCCCCTGACCCCACAACCTCCCCCTGACCCCACACCCTCCCCCTGACCCCACACCCTCCCCCTGACCCCACACCTGTGCTGGGTTCCGCCCAGGCCGGGCATCACGGGAACACTGTGGACTTAGACCCACACGTATGTCCCCAGATCCCACTTCCCGGTGTCGGTGCGCGGGGGGAGCAGAGGGTCGCGGGAGTGTGTGGCCGCCTGGTTCTCACCTTCCGCCATCTGGGCAACCTTTTTCTTGTCTTCGGATCTCGCCTAAAACAGAGGATCATCACAGGTTCTTTGGACGTCGCAGGAAGCAGTGACAGGTACTGCTCTTGGGGGAAGACAGGAGCCGCCCTGCTGGTACCTTCGGCCATGACCCTGCCCCGGGCCGCAAGCAGATGCTCACACCTGGCACTAAGGCTCAGCCTCCCAGCGGCATCCGGCCCTGGACGGACCGTGAGGTCCCGCCAACGGTGGGCGGCGGGACGCAGACACGCTGTGCCGGGCGCCACGGGGACAGCCTTCCAGAAAAACGCCCTTGGCTGCTCCAAACGCTTTTCTTTTTAACTGGCTCAGGGCCACGGTCGGCAAGCTGCGGCTCGCGAGCCACACGCGGCTCTTTGGCCCCTTGAGTGCGGCTCTTCCACAAAACACCGACTTCTGCGCATGCGCCACGAAGTTTCAATCGCCCTGTCCGTGCGCCCGCACGTGGTATTTTGTGGAAGAGCCACACTCCAGGGGCCAAAGAGCCGCGTGTGGCTCGCGAGCCGCGGTTTGCCGACCCCTGGCTCAGGGGACGCGCTAGTATTTCTGTAGTGGAATCGAGATTCATGGGAGGTGTTTTTTAAAAAAGGTTAAAGAGCCCTGGCCGGTGTGGCTCAGTGGGTAGAGCGTCGGCCTGCGGACTGAAGGGTCCCGGGTTCCATTCCGGTCAAGGGCATGGGCCTCGGTTGTGGGAACATCCCCAGTGGGGGGCGTGCAGGAGGCGGCTGATCGATGTTTCTCTCTCATCGATGTTTCTAACTCTCTCTCCCTCTCCCTTCCTCTCTGTAAAAGATCAATAAAATATATTTAAAAATTAACTAAAAATAAAAAAGGTTAAAGAGGTGGAGCTTCCTGGCATGGGGTTCTGGGACGGGGTTCTGGGGAGCCGCTGGGTGTGGGAGGAGTGGAGAGTGTGGAAGGATTGGGGGGGGGGGGGTGGAACCTGGGCTCCCTCTGGCTGTTCTGACAGCTACGGTTTAAGAATCACCAGAATCTAAAAGACGAGAAAAAGGTGGTCTTTGGGCCCAAATAGTGCCTCTGGGTCAGGTGCCGGCGATGACAGGGACCCCAGGAATCGCTTCTCTCCCCTCCCGCCCAGCACCGCCCACGGAAGAGCCCCCGCCTGCAGGGCTGGGCATGGCCACCAGATGGCGCTCAAGTGCCGGGGCAGCTTCATTCCTGGGCAGATGGGGGTCCCTGCCCCTGGGGGCTCTCAGCAAAGATCCCGGGAGGCGGGGAGGTGGCCTGGCACCCCCCGGGGGGCCCGGAGTCCCAGGGATTTGAGAATGAGAGGCCTCGTGGGCGCCCCCAGCTGGCGGGACCTGCCCCTTCGCGCGGCGGGGAGGGCGGTACTTGCGTTCTGGATCTGCATGCGGAGCTGGCGGTTGCTGAGCTTCAGGGACCGGGCGATGCTCTGCAGGTAGTAGATGAGCATGCTGGGGAGGAAGGCGGTTCAGGGATCAGGGCTCGGGGCTCGGGGATCAGGGATCGGGGATCGGGGATCAGGGCTCGAGGATCAGGGATCAGGGCTCAGGGTTTGAGGCTCAGGGTTTGGGGCTTGGGGCTCGGGGCTCGGGCTGGGAGCTCAGAGCTTGGGTGCTCAACCCGCCCCCCTTCCCTGGGGTCCCGTCCAGGGGGGCACCCGGCCCTCCCGCAGGGTGCAGCCGTTCCCACGGGCACCGTGGTCCCAGGAGCCGAGGGACAGAGGCTGCCTCCCTCTCCTGGTCTTGCTTTGGGACCCTGCGCGGTGCAGCCCAGACGGGAGCGGATCTGCGCGCACCGGCCCGCGGTCTGCGCGGTGCAGCCCAGACGGGAGCGGATCTGCGTGCACCGGCCCGCGGTCTGCGCGGTGCAGCCCAGACGGGAGCGGATCTGCGTGCACCGGCCCGCGGTCTGCGCGGTGCAGCCCAGAGGAGCGGATCTGCGTGCACCGGCCCGCGGTCTGCGCGGTGCAGCCCAGAGGAGCGGATCTGCGTGCACCGGCCCGCGGTCTGCACGGTGCAGCCCAGACGGGAGCGGATCTGCGCGCACCGGCCCGCGGTCTGCACGGTGCAGCCCAGACGGGAGCGGATCTGCGCGCACCGGCCCGCGGTCTGCACGGTGCAGCCCAGACGGGAGCGGATCTGCGCGCACCGGCCCGCGGTCTGCACGGTGCAGCCCAGACGGGAGCGGATCTGCGCGCACCGGCCCGCGGTCTGCGCGGTGCAGCCCAGACGGGAGCGGATCTGCGCGCACCGGCCCGCGGTCTGCGCGGTGCAGCCCAGAGGAGCGGATCCGCGTGCACCGGCCCGCGGTCTGCGCGGTGCAGCCCAGAGGAGCGGATCCGCGTGCACCGGCCCGCGGTCTGCGCGGTGCAGCCCAGACGGGAGCGGATCTGCGTGCACCGGCCCGCGGTCTGCGCGGTGCAGCCCAGACGGGAGCGGATCTGCGTGCACCGGCCCGCGGTCTGCGCGGTGCAGCCCAGAGGAGCGGATCTGCGTGCACCGGCCCGCGGTCTGCACGGTGCAGCCCAGAGGAGCCGGAGCTCAGCGCACGGGCGGTCCCTCCTGCGGCAGCTGACCTCCGGGAACAGGAGCGCCATGGCCTCCGCCCCATCGCGGGGCCGCAGGACGCCCGGAGGCCGCGGGGACCCCTCACGCTGCCCTCCTGCCGCCCAGGCCCCTGCTCAGGCCCTCGCCCGGCGGTGACCTGCACAGACTCGCTGATGTGCACGGAATTGTTGGGGGCGGTGCTGACCGGCAGCCAAGCCAGCGGGGCCCCGTCTGCGGGGGGCGGGGGGGCACTCACAAGAGCAGCAGCACGGCCGGCAGGATGACCACGGGGCTGCTCACGTAGCCGACCACCGCGGCGAACCAGGCGGGCAGGTCCGCCACCGTCTCCGCCACGATGTCGTAGATCTTCTCCTGCCCGCTGCGGGGGGCGGGGGGGAGGGGGCCTGGTTGGCTAGAGGGCGGTCCCCAAGGTCAGTGAGGAGCCGGGGTGCACCCCTGGCTGGGAGGACACCAGCATCTTCTGGGGGGGGCAGGGGGACCCCCAGGAAGAGTCCCAGTCATTGCACAGCTGGAGGCGGGTCCGCAATCACAGAGTGTGTGTGTGTGTGAGTGTGAGTGTGTGTGTGCGCGAGTGTGTCAGTGTGAGCGTGTGTGAGTGTGCAAGTGTGAGAGTGTGTGTGTCAGTGTGTGTTTGAATGTGTGTATGAGTGTGAGAGTGCGAGTGTGTGTGTGCATGTGTGTGTCAGTGTGAGTGTGTATGTGTGTGTGTGCGCGAGTGTGTCAGTGTGTATAAGTGTGTGTCAGTGTGTGCGTGAGAGTGCGTGTGTGCGAGTGTGCCAGTGTGAGTGTGTATGAGTGTGTTTGAGTGCGTGCGTGCGAGTGTGTGCAAGTGTGTGTGAGTGTGCATGTGTGTGTCAGTGTGTATGTGTGTATGAGTGTGTCAGTGTGAGTGTTTGTGTGAGTGTGTGTGTGCAAGTGTGTATGTGTGTGTATATGTGTGTGAGTGTGTGAGTGAGCATGTGTGTGAATAGTGTCTACAAACCCAGGCCCTAAAGGTTCCATAGATGTATCCAAACGGACTTATAGCCCTGGCCTGTTTAGCTCAATGGTTAGAGTGTCAACCTGCGGACTGAAGGGTCTCGGTTTTGATTCTGGTCAAGGGCCTGTACCTCGGTTTCAGGCTCAATCCCTGCCCTGGCCGGGGCGCGTGCAGGAGGCAACCCATCGACGTGTCTCTCTCACATGATGTTTCTCTCTGTCTCTCCCTCCCCCGTCCACTCTCTCTAAAATCAATGGGAAATATCCTCAGATGAGGATTAACAACAACAACAGAAACTCCCGTGCTGGGAGGTGACCGGCCCTGCCCTGTCGGGAGAAGGTGGACCAGGGGTGGCGAGGGCGGTCTTAGGGACCCTCTGAGTCCGGGAGGGAACCCTGACCCGCTGGGATCTCCCTCAAGCACTGAGCAAGGCCGCTGCCCCCTGGGGCGCCAGCTGGGCTGCGTCGCTTGAAGGGAGCGAGGAGCAGAGACGCTGCAGGGAGGCGGCCGATGGAGGACAGGGCCCGGCGACCTGCCCGGGGCCGGAGGAGAAGGACACGCGTGTGCTGGGGGCGGAGCCACTCACCTGAAGGGCCCGCAGTGCAGGGACGGCTTGTAGCGCGCGATGGCGAACACGGTGGGCAGCATGCACAGGAACAGCATGAACAGCAGCATGGCCAGGTAGAAGTTGTTGGACCTGTGGGCCCGCCAGGGGTCACGCTGCGGCCAGGGACATGGAATCCACGGCCACACACCCAGGGACACAGAACCCACAGAACCACGGCCACACACCCAGGGACACAGAACCCACAGAACCATGGCCACACACCCAGAGACGGACACAGAACCACAGCCACACACCCAGGGACACGGAACCCACAGCCACACACCCAGGGACACAGAACCACAGCCACACACTCAGGGATGGACACAGAGCCACAGAACCACAGCCACACTCCCAGGGACAGACACAGAACCACAGAACCACAGCCACACGCCCAGGGACGGACACAGAACCACAGCCACACGCCCAGGGATGGACACAGAACCACAGCCACATGCCCAGGGGCGGACACAGAACCCACAGAACCCACAGTCCGATTCTGCAAACAAAACACCATCCGCCCCCCACTCCCCAGGCTGGGGTGTCCGCGGGGTCACAGGAGCTTAGCAAACTAGGGACTTACTTCATGGGTCGCCCAGCCCGGCCTGCCCCCCTCAAACCAAGCGAGGCCACCCCACAGCCCTCACCTAGGAGCACCATCCACGGACCCTGTCAGACCCGTCCCACCCGCCTCGCGCTGTGACATCCTGGCGTTCAGTGTGTGAACATTGTCCAAACAGGATATTTGTGAAAGCCACTCCCCACTGGGTCATCAAACTCAGTAAAAGTTCTTCAGCCCCGGCCGGTGTGGCTCAGTGGACAGAGCGCCAGCCTACGGACCACAGGGTCCCGGGTTCGATGCCGGTCAAGGGCACAGACCTCGGTGGCAGGCTCCTCCCCGGCTCGGGCCCTGGTCGGGGTGCGTGCAGGAGGCGACCCATCGATGTGTCTCTCTTGCATCGATGCCTTTCTCTGTCTCCCTCTCTCTCTTCCACTCTCTCTAAAATCAATGGGAAAATATCCTTGGGGGAGGATTAACAAGAACAAAAAAAAGTTTTTAAAAATGTGTCGCGATGCCTAATTCCAGGCTGGGCCCTGGACGGCTTGGGGAGGGAATTAACCAGGACAGGCCGGCAGGGGTGGGGGGATTTGGGGGGAGGGGTGTGCCCTGGCCGCAGGGGACCCAGATGGGGCGCGCACACAGACCCACCCACCTGGACGCCCGGAAGACCTGCTGGTGGGGCACGTTGCAGGTGAGCACAGCCCAGCTCCGCAGGTACATGAGGCCGATCAGCTTGAGGACGTTGAAGGCGGGCAGACACGGGGAGAAGAAGGAGCCCATCCTGGAACCGGGGAGGGGCCGTGAGCACGTACGTGGCCTCGTCTGCCGTGGTCCTGAGCCCCTGGGGGGGCCCCCACGCGGTCCTCGAGGAACTGGGGGGACCCCTGGGATCTGAGACCCCAGGCCCCCACCCCCACCTCCTGCAGGCGAAGCCAGCGCCTCCTGGAGGTGAGTAGTGACTCCGTGTCCCAGGCCCTCTGCGTCCCTCTCCACACACGTGGCCAGGGGGTGGCCCTCACCCAGACCCGGGGCCAGTACCAGGCAACTGGGGTTTGGGGCCAGCTCCCCCATCTCTGTCCACGGCAGCGGTTTTCAGGCGAGAATTTCACAGACGCCACCCCTGGCCGCTTAGCCGGGGGCCTGACCTCTTTTCCCCGCGAGCATGTCACACTCGGGCCGGCGGGCCGCACGCCCCGTTGAAATAAATGCCGCGAGGCTGACGCGCCTGCCTTAGAGTCTGAAAAGAAAAAAGATGGCCCTGGCCGGTGTGGCTCAGTGGGTAGAGCGTCGGCCTGCGGACCACAGGGTCCCGGGTTCGATTCCGGCCGAGGGCACGGACCTCGGTTGCCACAGGCTCGACCCCAGGCCCTGGCCTGGGTGTGAGTGGGAGGCCACCTGTTCTCACATCGATGCTTCTCTCTCTGTGTCTCTCCCAGTCCCTGCCACTCGTTCTAAAAAATGAATAGAGCCATGTCCTCGGGTGAGGATTGACAGCAACAACAAATAAATAAGTAAAATATTTCTTTTAGCCCTGGCCGGTGTGGCTCAATGGATAGCGCGTCGGCCTGCGGACTGAAGGGTCCCGGGTTCAATTCCAGTCAAGGGCACAGGCCCGGGTTGCGGGTTCGATCCCCAGTGCGGGGCGTGCAGGAGGCAGCCGACCCATGATTCTCTCTCATCAGGGATGTTTCTATCTCTTTCTCCCTCTCCCTTCCTCTCTGACGTCCATAAAAAAAGAAAAACATATTAAAAAGTTTTTTAAAACAGAAAAAAGGTGACAAGAGCCAACACAACAATGGCCGCCCGGTGTGACCGGACACAAACTAGACCTGTGTTTCGGTCAGGTCGGCAAAAGCCTCTCTGGTGCCGCGGAACCCAGGCCTGAGCTTCTGTGCCGTGAGACGGGGAAGGTTGAGGGTGTGGTCTGTGGGGAGCTGATGAGGGAACTTCTGACTTTCAGGTTTAATCGGCGCGTGGAGCGGCCGCTGGTGCTGGGCCTCACACAGTCCGGCTCACGTAATCTCCGCAGTCGTGGGAGGAGGGGCTTAGCCACGCGGGTTCTAGCCACGAGGGGGAGGGGGTCTGGGGAGATCGAGGGATTCACCCACACATGCGGCCGATGAAGGAGGGGTGAGCCTGCATCCCCAGACAGAGATGCTTTTGAGAGGGACAGGGTCTGGGTCGGTCGGCGAGAACTGGGCCACCCCAGGGACCTAGCGCGGTCACGGCCCACCCAGACAAAGTTCATGACCATCTGCCCAGACGAGAGAGACGTGAGTGAAGGCCGGAGCCAGCAGAGCCCGGCCGCCGTGGCTCAGTGGCTGAGCGTCGACCTAGGAACCAGGAGGTCACGGTTCCATTCCCGTCAGGGCACAGGCCCGGGTTGTGGGCTCCATCCCCAGGGTGAGGTGTGCGTGCAGGAGGCGGCCGGCCCGTGATTCTCTCTCATCATGGATGTTTCCCTCTCTCTCTGTCTCCCTCTTTGAAATCAATAAAAAAAAAATCCTATATAGTAAAAGCCTAATATGCAAATCAGTCAAATGGTGGAACGGCCAGTGGAATGATGGGTTGCTATGACACACACTGACCACCAGGGGGCAGACGCTCAATGCAGAAAGCTGGATCCGGCTTGCAGGCCCAGGCCAGCTAAGGCAGGTGCCAGTGGGGACCCCCCCAATAACCCTGCCGGTCACCCCACAGATGGGCCCTGATTGCCAGCCAGGCCTGGGAACCCTACCCATGCATGAATTTCATGCATCGGGCCTCTAGTCTATATATATATATATAAAAGCCCAGCGACCAAACAACAGAACTACCAGTCAAGCAGTTGCTATGATGCACACTGACCACCAGGGGGCAGATGCCCAATGCAGGAGCTGCCCCCCAGTGGTCAGTGCGCTCCCACAGCGGGAGCAGCCACTCAGAAGGCGGGTCCACAGCCACTCTGCTGACTGGGATGAGTGGCACTCCCACAGCGGGCCGATCCCTGAGGCCACGCCCCCCACTAGTGCACAAATCCGTGCACCGGGCCTCTAGTCTATATATTTAAAAAAACAGCAGCTGAGCACACAAACCCACCAGATCATCCCTTGGTTGTAGATCAAATGCAACACGTTCTCCGCGATTTTGAACTCCCCGTATTCAGGCTGCAGAGAAGGTGGGCTTCTGTGACCTACGCCCCCGACCGGCAGGAAGCGGCTCCCGCAGAGCGAGGACTCTGCTCTCAGGGAGGCCCGGCCCTGCGCCCCTCCCCTGCCCTTCCCCCTCCCCTCCCCCCCGCCTCAGGCCTTCCCTCTGGGCCACCCTGTCTCCAGCCCCCACACCAGGGAGGACGGGTCCAGCCCCCCAACGCCCCCGGGGGGGGGGCCGCGTCTCCTCACAAACTTGCTCTCCAGGTCCCAGCACCAGTAGTCGCTCAGGTACCGGACGAAGAGGCCGCGGAAGAAGTCGATGAGCAGGACGCTGGCCACGGTGAAGAGCATGTCGATGATGGACAGCTTGAGCATCTCCTGAAGCGTGTGCGGGGTGGGCTCCGTGAGCGCAGTGTCCCCGGGGCCGCCACGAGGCCTGCCCGCCCCGCCCTCCCCGGGGCTGCAGACCGGGCCCTTCTGACTCACACGCGGCTCACGGGGGGCGGGGGGGGGCTCAGTATTTGTTCATTGAACTTGGACTTCGAGGCCAGAGGGACAGGGACACAGAGGTCTGGGCCGCGGGAGACCCACCGCTGGGGCCCTGACTTGGTCTCAGGGGCGGAGACGCTGCAGGCAGTTATGTGTGGGGGACGGGGCGGGGCACGGGGGCGGGGCACAGGGGGCGGGGCACAGGGGCGGGGCACAGGGGGCGGGGCGCAGGGGGCGGGGCACAGGGGCGGAGCACAGGGGGCGGGGCACAGGGGGCGGAGCACAGGGGGTGGGGCACAGGGGCGGAGCACAGGGGGCGGGGCACAGGGGCAGAGCACAGGGCGCGGGGCACAGGGGGCAGAGCACAGGGCGCGGGGCACAGGGGGCAGAGCACAGGGCGCGGGGCACAGGGGCGGAGCACAGGGCGCGGGGCACAGGGGGCGGGGCACAGGGGGCGGAGCACAGGGGGCGGGGCACAGGGGGCAGAGCACAGGGCGCGGGGCACAGGGGCGGAGCACAGGGCGCGGGGCACAGGGGGCGGGGCACAGGGGGCGGAGCACAGGGGGCGGGGCACAGGGGGCGGAGCACAGGGGGCGGGGCACGGGGGGCGGGGCACAGGGCGCGGGGCACAGGGGGCGGGGCACAGGGGGCGGGGCACAGGGCGCGGGGCACGGGGCGGGGCACAGGGGGCAGAGCACAGGGGGCGGGCACAGGGGGCGGAGCACAGGGCGCGGGGCACGGGGGCGGGGCACGGGGGCGGGGCACGGGGCGGAGCAGGTGGGGGGCGGGGCCTGTGCACTCTGTGCCTCAGTTTCCTCATCTGCGCCTACAGGAGGCTGGCAATAGGATCTGACGTGGACAAGCCCTTGGAACAGGGCTGCACGAGTCCTGGACAGATTTTCTTAAAAATATTTCTTTATAGATGTCAGAGAGGAAGGGAGACGGAGAGGGACACATCCATGATGAGAGAGAATCATGGACCGGCCGCCTCCTGCCCGCCCCTCACTCTAGGGATGGAGCCCGCAACCCGGGCACGTGCCCTGACTGGGAATCGAACCTGGGACCCTTCGGTCCACAGGCCGAGCTCTATCCACTGAGCCGCACGGCCAGGGCTCCCTGGCAGACGGTGAGACAGGAAAGCCCGAAGCCGTCCCCGGCCTCACTTTTCCTTCCTGTAAAATGGGGGCAATGACTCCAGAGCTGCCGGCGAGTGCGGACGGGCCCGGGGCCTCGCGGGGACGCACCTGCCCCACGTAGGTCTCCCAGCACTGGTCCTGCGGGCTCGCGGGGCCCGTGGTCCCGTTGGCCGCTGAGAGTGCCGAGGCGAACGCGGGGGCGCCGGCCAGCCCCAGGGCCCAGGAGCCGTTCCTCCCCGGCCCCGGCCCCGGCCCCGGCCCCGGCGTGGGCCACTTCTCCCCGTCGGGGGCCGTCCCGGGGGCGGAGGGGACGGGGGCCCCCAGCCAGTGGCTCCTGTTGCTGCTGATGGCGGCTTCCTGCGGAGACAGGGCGACGGGGAGGGGAGGGAAGAAGGGTTGTCCATGTGTCTGTCTGCAAGAACCCCGCGTCACCGCATGGCTCAGGGGTCAGCTCTCTGTCCCTCTGTCCCCCTGTCCCCCTGTCCCTCTGTCTGTCTCTCTGTCTCTCTCTCTCTGTCTCTCTGTCTCTCTGTCTCTCTGTCCCTCTGTCTCTCTGTCTGTCTCTCTCTCTCTCTCTCTCTGTCTCTCTGTCTCTCTGTCCCTCTGTCTCTCTGTCTGTCCCTCTGTCTCTCTGTCTCTCTGTCCCTCTCTCTCTCTCTCTGTCTCTCTGTCTCTCTCTCTGACTCTCTGTCTCTCTGTCCTCTCTCTCTCTGTCCATCTGTCTCTCTCTCTGTCCCTCTGTCCCTCTGTCTCTCTGTCTGTCCCTCTGTCTCTCTGTCTGTCCCTCTGTCTCTCTGTCTCTCTGTCTCCCTGACTCTCTCTCTGTCTCTCTGTCTCTCTCTCTCTGTCTCTCTGTCTCTCTGTCTCTCTGTCCCTCTGTCTCTCTGTCTGTCCCTCTGTCTCTCTGTCTCTCTGTCCCTCTGTCCCTCTGTCCCCCTGTCCCCCTGTCTCTCTCTCTCTCTCTCTGTCTCTCTGTCTCTCTGTCCCTCTGTCTCTCTGTCTCTCTGTCCCTCTGTCCCTCTGTCCCCCTGTCCCCCTGTCTCTCTCTCTGACTCTCTGTCTCTCTGTCCTCTCTCTCTCTGTCCCTCTGTCTCTCTCTCTGTCCCTCTGTCCCTCTGTCTCTCTGTCTGTCCCTCTGTCTCTCTGTCTGTCCCTCTGTCTCTCTCTCTGTCCCTCTGTCCCCCTGTCCCCCTGTCTCTCTGTCTCTCTGTCCCCCTGACTCTCTGACTCTCTGTCTCTCTGTCCCTCTGTCTCTCTGTCCTCTCTCGCTCTGTCCCTCTGTCTCTCTGTCTGTCCCTCTGTCTCTCTGTCTGTCCCTCTGTCTCTCTGTCCCCCTGACTCTCTGACTCTCTGTCTCTCTGTCCCTCTCTCTCTCTGTCCCCCTGTCTCTCTCTCCCCCTGTCTCTCTGTCCCTCTGTCTCTCTGTCTGTCTCTCTGTCCCTCTGTCCCTCTGTCCCTCTCTCTCTCTGTCCCCCTGTCTCTCTGTCTCTCTGTCTGTCTCTCTGTCCCTCTGTCCCTCTGTCCCTCTCTCTCTCTGTCCCCCTGTCTCTCTGTCTCTCTGTCTGTCTCTCTGTCCCTCTGTCCCTCTGTCCCTCTCTCTCTCTGTCCCCCTGTCTCTCTGTCTCTCTGTCTGTCTCTCTGTCCCTCTCTCTCTCTGTCCCTCTGTCTCTCTGTCTGTCCCTCTGTCCCTCCGTCTCGCTCTAGCCTGGGAGGAGGCCACCTGCCAGGAGCCGCCCCGTGGGGAGCAGAGCTGTGGGGGGAACTGAGCTTCTCAGCTGCTGCCCAGACGGCTCTGGGCGAACACGCGTGTGTCCCCGCGTCCTCACGGCTGCCGGTCACACGGCCGAGCTCCGCCCCTGAGGCCCCACGTGCGAGTCCCGTGCTCAGGCCAGGACCCTCTGTGCACCCAGGGCCGGACACAGAGCCGCTGTCCTGCCGGCTCTCCTGCTGGAGGCCTCGGGATTCGACGGCAGTGCGGCCGGACAGACACCCTGAGCACCCCCCATCCCCCCCTCCCCCCCGCCGTGGGCGTCCTTAGGGGGCAGGGTCACAGCGGCTCCCCGCGACCTGGGCTGGGGCCCCCGCTGCCCTGGGCCTCCTCTCATCCGTTCCCTCTGGAACGTTCTTTCCTCCAAGCCCTCAGGCCCTCCCGCCTGCCCACCCCCCGCCGCCCTGCATGGCTCCCCCCCCGCCCCCCCCAGCCACCTCTGGCCCAGGCTGTCCTGCAGCCACACCACTGGCCTCAGTGAACTTCCCCGCAAACGGGGCTAGTTTTCCCGCGGAGCTGAGCCCGCAGTGAGCGGGGAGTGTGAACACGGCAGTGGTGCCGGCCATGACGGCCCTGGGGGGCAGGGGGGGGTGTCTATATATCAGCCTGTGTGTCTGTCTCTGTAGATCTGTCTGTCTGTCTGTATGTATATCGATGTGTATATCTGTCTGTGTCTGTGTCTGTGTGTCTGTATGTCTGTGTGTATGTATATATGTGCCTGTGTGTGTCTGTGTGTATATCTATATGTACATCTGTCTGTCTGTGTCTGTGTGTCTGTGTGTATGTATATATGTGCCTGTGTGTGTCTGTGTGTATATCTATATGTACATCTGTCTGTCTGTGTCTGTGTGTCTGTGTGTATGTATATATGTGTCTGTGTGTGTCTCTGTGTATATATGTACATCTGTCTGTGTGTCTGTGTCTGTCTGTGTGTATGTATATATGTGTCTGTGTGTGTCTGTGTGTGTATATCTATATGTACATCTGTCTGTCTGTGTGTGTGTTTCTGTCTGTGTGTCCATCCGTCCGTCTGTCCGTGTGGGGCGCGGTTGGGGGCTGGGGGGCGCTCACCTCGGTGCTCATGCTGTTGACCTTGTCCAGCAGGGCGATGATGAGGCTGTAGAGGTTCCCCAGGTACAGCACCAGCACCCTGAGAGGTGAGGCCCGTGAGAGACGCGACCGGACGCCCTCGGCACAGACCTGCCCGTGGGGGGGCCGTGCCGGGGCGGCTGGGGCAGTGGCTGCCTCCAGGGTCCCTCAGAGCCTCACTGGGGGATAAAACACCGTGTTCCGGGGCCCCCCTCAGCCGTCGGGGGCCGGGGGCCTCTGTGTGCCCCCCTCCCCCCGCCGGGGTGCCGTGTCCTCACACAGGGGAGCAGAGGTCGGGGCCGGCGCCGCCCCGAGGTGAGTACAGACCCTCCATGTGCCTGTCATGTGTCTGGTTTAAAAGGGCTTCATAGGCCCTGGCTGGTGTTGCTCAGTGGATAGAGTGTCAGCCTGCAGACTTAAGGGTCCGGGTTCGATTTCCGGTCAAGGGCACATGCCCAGGTTGTGGGCTCAATGCCCAGTGTGGGGCGTGCAGGAGGCAGCTGATCCATGACTCACTCATCATGGGTGTTTCTCTCTCTCCCTCTCCCTTCCTCTCTGGAATCAGTACAAATATTTTTTTAAAAACCTGCCGACCTTGAAGAGGGGCAGCCCGGCCCCCGAGGTGGTGGTGGGAGGTGGGCCTGTGGGGAAGCTCAGTGTCACAGAGGAAGCGCTGTGGCCGGGGCCGAGGCCGGGGTGGGGGCAGGTGGACTTGTGGCGGCTGCTCTGACCCCCTGGGGGAGCCCAGGACGCCCCCTCGGGCTCCGGGCCTGCTGCTGCTCAGCCTGCGACCCCCCCATTCCGCACCCGGCCCCCTGGCTTATGCACGGGAACCTCGCTGTCCAGGCTGGTGGAAGCTGTGAGCAAAGCTTCATGTTCTGCTCGTGTCTTAAAAGTGTCTTAGCCCTGACCGGTGTGGCTCAGTGGATGGAGCGTCGGCCTGTGGACTGAAGGGTCCCGGGTTCGATTCCCGTCAAGGGCATGTACCTGGGTTGCGGGCACATCCCCAGTGGGAGATGTGCAGGAGGCAGCTGATCGATGTTTCTCTCTCATCGATGTTTCTAACTCTCTATCCCTCTCCCTTCCTCTCTGTAAAAAATCAATAATATAAGAAAAAAAAAAGTGCCTTAGAAGGGTGGGTCTCCTTCACCTCCCATCAGTCACAGAGGACCCGGCAGGCGGGACCAACACACACTCCGTCACCTCGGTCCTCTCTCTCTCCTCCTCCCCCTCCTCCTCCCCCTCTTCTCTCCTGCACATCCTGCTCATCTTGGATACATCTCAGGGAAGTTCTTTTATTTAAGTTGTTTTATTTTTAATATATTTTTATTGATGTCAGAGAGGATGAGGGAGAGAGAGAGAGAGACATCCATGATGAGAGGGAATCACGGATCCGCTGCCTCCTGCACGCCCCCCGCTGGGGATCGAGCCCACAACCCGGGCCTGTGCCTGACCGGGAATCGAGCCCTGACCTCCTGGGTCCTGGGTCGACGCTCAGCCACGCAGCCGCGCCGGCCGAGCTGTGCTAAGTTTGGGGGACAGTGCGGCATCCTGGGCTCTCGAGGGACTGGGGTTCCCGCGGTGGGGCCCGGAGGGGGACCCACACCCGAGGGCGGTACCTGGCCAGCTGGAAGCGCAGGGTGGTCCGCGGGTGGTACCTCTCCAAGGCGGCGATGAGGTCGAAGGCCGAGGGCGCGAGCATGGTCACCAGGGAGACGACCACGCCCACCTGCGGACGCGGAGCTGAGCCAGGCCGGCGCCCCAGCCCAGCTCCCGCCCCCATCGGCCCTCAGCCCGGCCTGGGGCCGCGGCTCTCACAGGGAGGGAGGCCTCCCCGAGCTCTGACAGCTAGCTGGGTTTTTCTTTCCTTTTTAAATATATTTCTATTGATCTCAGAGAGGAGGGAGAGGGGGAAACATCCGTGATGAGAGAGAACCATGGACCGGCCGCCTCCTGCGCGCCCCCTCCTGGGGATGTGCCTGCAACCCAGGTCCATGCCCTTGACCGGGCTCGAACCCGGGACCCTTCGGTCCGCGGGCGACGCGCTACCCACTGAGCAACACCGGCCGGGGCGCGAGGCTGTTTTGAATGAAGATCTTCCCGGCTGAGACCCCGGGAGACCCTTCAGCCCCGGCCCGGCTCCTGCCCCGGGACCCGCGCTGGGATCCCCCTGCAGCCTCTCCGGCCCCGGGAGACCCGCGGGGGAGGTGGGGGGCCGCGGGCACCTCGTTCTTCTCCCACAGCGTCAGCTCCTTCTTGGACTGCTCCAGCCGCTGCGACCGCTCCACCACGAAGTAGATGAGGTAGATGCTCCCGGCCAGCGACAGCAGCACCAGGACGTTGGCCACGACCCGCAGGCAGACGGTCACCGCCCTGCGCAGAGCCCGGCGGGGCGTCCGTGAGCAGGTGCGTCTGTCCGCGGGACGTGCCCTCCCCTAGGGACTGCCCTCTGTGCGTGGCCCCACCTCCCACGGTGGCCCCCGAATCTTGAGAAGCACCCCAGATCTGGGACATCACCCTGGAAGGCACGGCAACAAGAATTTGGCACCGAACGCCCTGGCTGGTGTGGCTCAGTGGATAGAGCGTCGGCCTGCGGACCAAAGGGTCCCGGGTTCGATTCCCGGTCGGGGCACAGGCCCGGGTTGTGGGCTCGATCCCCAGGAGGGGGCGTATAGGAGGCAGCCCATCCATCTCATCATGGATGTTTCTATCTCTCTCCTTCTCTCTGGATTCAATAAAAATCTATAATAATAAAAGCGTAATATGCTAATTAGACCGGACAGCCAAATGCCCTTCTGGATGTCATTCCGGACATCCTTCCGGATGAAGGCACCACAGCAGGGGCCGGGGCAGAAGCAGTTAGGGGTGATCAGGCCGGCAGGCAAGCAGTTAGAGGCAATGAGGCAGGCAGGGGGGTTAGGGTTGATCAGGCAGGCAGGTGAGTGGTTAGAGGTGATCAGGCAGGCAGGCAGAGGGGTTAGGGGCGATCAGGCAGGCAGGTGAGTGGTTAGAGGCGATCAGGCAGGCAGGTAGGCGAGTGGTTAGGAGCCAGAAGTCCCGGATTGCGAGAGGGTGCAGGCGGGCTGAGGGACACCCACCCCCCCCCCCGCATGAATTTTGTGCACCGGGCCTCTAGTGTATATAGAAAAAAAAGAATTCGGTGCTGCTTGTGTTCTATGACTTGGACGACTGTGGTTGCTAAACACAAGTAATCTGAGCCCTGACTGGTGTGGCTCAGTGGATAGAGCATCGGCCTGTGGACCAAAGGGTCCCGGGTTCGATTCTTGGTCAAGGGCACGGACCTCGGTTGCAGGCCCTGGTCGGGGCGCACACAGGAGGCAACCCAACGATGTGTCTCTCTCACATCGAGGTTTCTCTCTGTCTCTCCCTCTCCCTTCCGCTCTCCCCTAAAAATCAATAAAAACCATCCTCAGGGGAGGACTCGTAACCACCAAAAATACAACTCATCTTTGCTTAACTTGGCAAAGTGGACATTGGTGCTCAAAACACCTGTTATTATCACCGTGAAAGAACAGGCCACCGGTCAACCTCAGCACCGCCCCCTTCCCCCCTCCCCCCCGACCTCCCGGCTGCAGGACTGGGACCTGAACCCCGATATCGAGAGAATGGGGTCCCCCAGGTCACAGTGCAGAAGCCTAGGTTTTCAGGAGGAAGGGGAGCTGCCTGGCGGTGTGTGCAAGCAAGACAGAGCCCGCCTGGCGAGGATTTCTGCGCCGGCTTCCAGCAGCGTGGCAGCGCCCTCCCGTCGGGGTCTGGGCACCTACAGGTTTTTGCTTTTCTTCTTTTCCTGTTCCTCCAGGATCGCCTCCTGCAGGGAGAGGCCCGTGAAGCATTTTAATTATAAACCTTGGCACGGATCCCGTGGTCAGAAATGATTCAGGGCGAGCGTGTCGAACTCGCGGCCCGTGGGCCACAGGCGGCCGACAACGGATATTCTTACGGCCCAGCCAATCGAACGGTATGTCCTAGTGAGAAAGGCTCTGATAAAAATTTCGTCGCTTAATTTTTCAATATCCTGTTGTACATCATTATGAATAACGAGCTACAAGGTTTGCTAACGACTGATGACTGTCATCGTGCTGCATTCGCGTCCCTCACCACCTCACGCGTAGGCGCACCGTCTCTCCCACTGACACCGGCAGCGAAGGTTCCAGCAGCCGGTGGCCACGTCCTTGGTCTGGGACTGACCTGCTTGGTGTGGCAACAGGAAATACCTCGCTTCCGGAGAACAAGAGAAATGGGTTTATCTGCGTGACGCTTATCCATTTGTGCAGGGACTCAGTGTCTGGTGAGTTCATGCTCAAGAAAAAATATTAATTTTTATTAAAATGTTCTGTTATGCCCTAACCGGTGTGGCTCAGTGGATAGAGCGTCGGCCTGCGGACTGAAGGGTCCCGGGTTCGATTCGGGTCAAGGGCATGGACCTTGGTTGCGGTCACATCCCCGGTGGGGGGTGTGCAGGAGGCAGCCGATCGATGTTTCTCTCTCATCCATGTTTCTAACTCTCTATCCCTCTCCCTTCCTCTCTGTAAAAAAAATCAATAAATATATTTTAAAAAATAAAAATAAATAAAACGTTCTATTATTTTATGTTCACGATGACTCATTTATCTCAGCCCTTGCATTCAGCCCGTCTCCATCAAAACAAACCTCCGTTTCTATGAAAACGGAAGCTTTTGTTCGTTTGCGGCCACGTCCACGCAAACCGTGTGTATCTGGCCCGTGTCCGCCTCGGCATGGGACACGCTTGGTGGAGTGAGTATGCGACATCGTGGCTTGAAGTCTAGACTTCGCCGTGCAATTCTGTCGGGATCGATGCTTTAAATCACAGTAAATGGGCGAAACAGAAAACTGGGGTCGGGAAGGGGAGATGGGGGTGAACTCCTTAGACGTGTGATGTGACCTGAGTAACGTTTTTCTCAAAAGGCGGTGCCACTCGGCGGCCTGCCTGCCCGGCTGACCTGGACTCCGAAGGCCTTAGGGCAGCGGTTCTCAGCCTGCGGGTCGCGACCCCTTTGGCGGTCGAACGCCCCTTTCACAGGGGTCGCCTGAGACCATCCTGCAGATCAGGTATTTACATGACAGTTCATCACAGTGGCCACATGACAGTGATGAAGCAGCCACGGAAATAATGTTATGGTCGGGGGTCCCCACAGCATGAGGAGCTGTATGAAAGGGTCGCGGCGTCAGGAAGGTTGAGAACCGCTGCCTTCAGGGCTCGGTCTTCTAAGCTCACAGCCAAAGCTGACGCCCGGCAGTCAGCTGCTCATTCCTCACAGTGTCCGCGTGTAACACAGGAGAAATCCATTATGCAAATGACCCCAAATACGCACATTAACATGTTAGAAAGAGGAACTAAGAAAAGCAGCCGGCCGGCGTGGCTCCATGGCTGAGCGTTGGCCTAGGAACCAGGAGGCCACGGTTCGATTCCTGGTCAGGGCACAGGCCCGGGGAGGGGGCAGGCTCGGTCCCCAGTGGGGGGCGTGCAGGAGGCAGCCGATCCGTGATTCTCTCTCCTCATGGGTGTTTCTCTCTCTCTCCCTCTCCCTTCCTCTCTGACATCAATCAAAATGTATTTAAAAAATAAAATAAAAAGAAAGAGGAGTTGCAATATTTTCTTCCTGTATCGGTTGGACGGTGGGGCAGCTCAGGGGCACGTCTGATGTCCCTCACTCTGGCCGCTCTGGTCTGAACAGCAGGGACTCTGTGCCCAGGACCCCATGCCCTGTCCCCCCACCTCCCTGGGCGCCCTCGCGGCCCACTCACCCGGATGCTGTTCACGATGGCGGCGGCCTTGCTCTCGGCGGCCTCGGGGTTCCCGATGAGGTAGTCCCAGGCGCAGAAGACCCGCCAGCAGAAGGTGTAGTTGTCGCTGGAGGCGCTGGCCAGGCTCAGGCGGGAGTTCTTGGCCATCCTGCCAACAGGACCACAAGGCTGCCTGGTGCCCGCCCCGGTGTGTGAGCCGCAGCCTCGCCGGGCCCCGCCCCACCCGTGCCCCTGGGGCCACGTGGACACGGCCGTGGCCTGTGGTCGGGCTGAGCCAGCCTGTACCACCTCGTGCAGCGGTGACTGCGAAGTCACATTCATTTTTTTACATTTTTTAAATTGATGTCAGAGAGGAAGGGAGAGGGAGAGAGAGAGAGAAGCATCCATGATGAGAGAGAATCGCGGATCGGCTGCCTCCTGCACGCCCCCCACTGGGGATGGAGCCCACAACCCGGGCCTGTGCCCTGATGGGAATCGAACCCTGACCTCCTGGTTCCTAGGTCGATGCTCAGCCACAGAGCCACGTCGGCCGGGCTCATGTGAAATAAACTTCTCTCCTTTGACTTCATCAGTCTTCCTGCAGCCGCTGCCCAGAGGGTCACCCCACCCCCCTTTGTCCAAACTGGCAGGAACAGCTAAGTCTGTTTAATCCTGGTCCCTCCGCACCTCACACGGGAGAGCCCAGAGCAATGAGCAGCCAGTGAGGGCTGGTTAAAACGGGCATCTCGCCGGCCGGTGTAGCTCAGTGGTGGAGCGTCCACCTAGGAACCCGGAGGTCAGGGTTCGATTCCCTGTCAGGGCACAGGCCCGGGCTGCGGGCTCCATCCCCAGTGTGGGGCGTGCAGGAGGCGGCCGATCCGTGATTCTCTCTCTTCGATGCTTCTCTCTCTCTCCCTCTCCCTTCCTCCCTGACATCAGTACAAACATCTCGCCTCGATCTCAGCTGGACAATGGGCCCAGCGGCCTTCACGTGACGGGCTGCGGGCGAGATCAGACGCGTGGTCCCGGGCCGTGCGGTGGGCACCCGAGCGGCCGTACTTTTTCAAGACGGTGATGAAGCTGTAGGCGAAGACGGCCATGCCCACCAGGAAGTACGCCAGCGGCAGCCGGTAGCCCGCCCTCCCGATGCGCCGCTCGCGGCCGTAGAAGCCGTAGAAGAGGACGGAGGACTGGAGGTAGCCCTGCAGGGAGGGCAGCCCCGTCAGCTCCGACGCCGGGCCCGTCCACCCCCCCCCCCAGCCCCCATCCCCCCGACAGCACGCGGCCGGCCAGGCTCACCCCCAGCGACCACACGGTGTCCAGGTCTTGGGCCGAGGCGGCCTGGGCCTGGGGGATGCTCTTGCTGGCGGTGCTGCCGAAGGGCTGGCCGGCGATGAGCTGGACGCGGAGGATGTGGGGCGAGGGGAGGAACGGAAAAACACCCTCGGGTGAGGATCAGCAGGGAAACAGCAAAAGAAATGAAAATGGTGGGGGAATCAAAAGAACAACGTTTGGCAACACGAGACTTGTAAGGCCCTGGCCGGTGTGGCTCAGTGGGTAGCGCGTCGGCCTGCGGACCAAAGGGTCCCGGGTTCGATTCCGGTCACGGGCATGGACCTTGGTTGCGGGCACATCCCCAGTAGGGGGCGTGCAGGAGGCAGCTGGTCGGTGTTTCTCTCTCATTGATGTTTCTGACTCTCTCTCCCTCTCCCTTCCTCCCTGAAATCAATAAAGAAATATATATATTTTTTAAAAAAGAATTGTATGGAGCTGATTTGCAGGCCACGCTCACTGGGGTGCGAGCTATGGTGTTGGCTTTCGCAGGACACGGTACGTCGGAGTCCCCCCCGCGGGCCCAAGCCTCACGCCGACCCTCGGGCCCTCACAGAGGAAGGGGGCGCCCGCTCCACCCCGAACCCTCCCCCCAGGAGGGGAGTGTGGGCGCTTCATGGTACGGCTCTCATGGCTCTTTTATTTGCTTTTTATTTATTTTTCTTTCTTCTTTTTTTTTTTTTTTTTTTTTGGTTAATCCTCACCCGAGGATGTTTTCCCATTGATTCTTAGAGAGAGCGGAAGGGAGAGGGAGGCAGAGAGACACATCGATGGGCTGCCTCCTGCACGCGCCCCAACCAGGACCCGGGTCGGGGAGAAGCCTGCCACCCAGGTCCGTGCCCTTGACCGGAATCGAACCCGGGACCCTTCGGTCCGCAGGCCGACGCGCTACCCGCTGAGCCACACCGGCCGGGGCTCTGACGGCTCTTTGGAGCGAATGGCACCTTTTTCTCTCTCTCTCCGGAAGCCACCGTTTCGTGTGACTTATGTATTGGTCACCGTCTTGGGAATTTCCAGCGTTTTTCTAAGGTTCCCTTTTTTGCTTAATTCGAAGACGAGTGATTTCCGGACGCGTCTCACCTCCGGGGCGACGATGAAAGCCCCCGTCATGACCGTGAGCACCAGGTTGATCCCGAACAGCCAGCGCAGGAAGATGAAGTAGGAGGCCACGCCCGAGCCAAAGTGACCTGGGGGGGGGGGGGGGTGGGGGAGAGAGAGACACAGAGAGAGACACAGAGAGACAGAGACAGAGAGACAGAGAGAGACAGACAGAGAGACAGAGACAGAGAGAGACAGACAGAGAGACAGACAGAGAGACAGAGAGAGAGACAGAGAGAGAGACAGAGAGAGACAGACAGACAGACAGACAGAGAGACAGAGAGAGACAGAGAGACAGAGAGAGAGAGAGAGAGAGACAGAGAGACAGAGAGAGAGAGAGAGACAGAGAGAGAAACATCAATGACGAGAGCGTATCATGGACCGGCTGCCTCCTGCACGCCCCACACTGGGGATCCAGCCACAACCCGGGCCTGTACCCCTTCCGGGAATCGAACCCGGGCCCCTTCGGCCAGCCGGCCGACGCTCTACCCACTGAGCCACACCAGCCAGGGCGATCTGCACTTTTTCCCTCCAGGCTTTAGGGTCTGCGTTGTGTCCAGGGGGTGAGCGGATGGGACGGTGTCACCCGGGGCTGGCGGGACGGACGCCTGTCCCCCACGGCCGTCCCGTGTCCAGCGGGGTCAGCCCGGCCGCCGGCCCCCCGCCGCCCCGCTGCCCGTCCGTCCGCCCGGCGCCCACTCACTCTCGATCTTCTTGATCCTCGCCTCCCAGGGGATGAAGAGCGCCGCGAAGTTGCAGGCCAGGCGGGCGAGCTTCCGCCAGAGCTGGGGGGAGGGGCGGGTCAGAGCTGCCCCCGTCGATGGGTCGCCTCCTGCAGGTGCCCGGACCAGGGCCCGGGCCGGGGAGGAGCCTGCAACCCAGGTCCGTGCCCTGGACCGGAATCGAACCCGGGACCCTTAGGTCCGCAGGCCAACGCTCTATCCACTGGGCCACACCGGCCAGGGCTGTCTCTCTCTTTACAAGGGCACACGGTGAGGGAGACCCACAGGGGAGGTGGGTGAGCCAGGAGGTGGTGGGATCGGTCTGGGGGATCGGGCCTGGGGGGGGGGATGGGGGGAGACCGTTTCTATGGCTTTGGCTTCCTCAGGTCACGCGATGGGCAAGTGACTGTCGGGGACTGAAGCCGGGGTTTGGGGCCACACAGACCTCCCTGCCCAGCCGACTGCTCAGGACTGTGCCCACCCCCAGACGCAGGGGCGGGTGCCCGGGCCCAGACCAGGCGGGGCGCCCACCCGGGTCCTTACCTCCGCGCCCGCCGCCTGGTAGCCGCGGGTCCTGGTCAGCCGCCCCTCGAACCGCAGCACGATCGCCTTCGCCCGCCTGCGGAGACAGGCGTGTCAGTCAGGCACAGGGCCCGACCACGCAAGACGGCTGCTGGGGGGCGGGGTGGGGGTGCAGCCGTGCAGGGCTCGCATCTCCCAGGCTTCTGGGAACTGGGAAACTCCCTTAAAAAGGATGTTCTGAGCCCTGGCCGGTGTGGCTCAGTGGATAGAGCGTCGGCCTGTGGACTCAAGGGTCCTGGGTTCGATTCTGGTCAAGGGCATGTACCTTGGTTGCAGGCACAACCCCAGTAGGGGGTGTGCAGGAGGCAGCTGATCGATGTTTCTCTCTCATCGATGTTTCTAACTCTATCCCTCTCCCTTCCTCTCTGTAAAAAAGCAATGAAATATATATATATTTTTTAAAAAGGATGTTCTGAGCCCTGGCCGGTGTGGCTAAGTGGATAGAGCCTCAGCCTGTGGACCAAAGGGTCCAGGGTTCCATTCCTGGTGTTAATGTGAAAAACCATTGAAACCTGTAAAGAATTTTTATGAGTTTGTTTGAGCCAAACTGTCGACAGTTGCCGGGAAGCAGAACCTCAGCGGATTGGGATAAAGCTCCGGAGAATGGGGGTTCCATCTGTGTTTATACGTTGCAGTCAAAGGAGGGACGTAGGTGGATGACATGAGATCCATTGGGGATGGAGGAGGGAGGCGGGAGCAAGCAAAGCGGGGAACCCCTGGGATTGGATAAAAGGTAAAATGATGGACACACGCTTAGGTGGGAGCAGGGACAATGAACATGACAATGAGGGGATCTGTGGTCTCTGACCTGCGCCCAGCACATTAGGCTCTGCCCCGGGGGGTCCGGGAAAAGGGATGTTACCAGGCACCCAGACATTTCAGGGTGTGTTACCACAGAGGCAAAAAGACAGACAGGCTCCGTGAAGGCAAAGGCTGCCCTTGTCAGGGAAGACACTGGCCTAGGAGGTGACCCCACCACCACTGCTTCTAGTTCAAGTTTAACGTCAGACCCTCCTGTGTGGTGACCTGAGGTCTCTGGGCCTGCAAGGCCGCCCGCGGGCCCCCCCTGAGCTGTCGGGTCAGCACGTGGCCCCTTTCGTCCACACCTCAAGTAAACTCCCCCAAATCCTCTAGATCAGCGGTTCTCAACCTGTGGGTCGCGACCCCTTTGGCGGTCGAACGACCCTTTCACGGGGGTCGCCTAAGACCATCCTGCACATCAGATATTTACATGACGATTCATCACAGGAGCAACATGACAGTGATGAAGTAGCAACTAGAATAATGTTATGGTTGGGTCACAACATGAGGAACCGTATTTAAAGGGCCAGGAGGTTGAGAACCACTGCTCTGCAGGTTCGAGTGCTGTGACAGTGACACACAGTAGGTCTCGGTAACACACAGTAGGTCTCGCTAACACCCATCCTCTGATGTGGACAGGAGGACCACAAATGCCCCCGATCAGAGCCCTGGGGGTGGATCCCAGCTTCCCTGCTCATGCCCCTCAGTCAGTGAGTCCCTTACTAACCTTGTTGCAACCAAAGTCGGGGCCACACCCCAAGGGAGTGTCCTCCGGCCCCTCCCAAATCCTGGAAGCCGACAGGGCCTGGCCCCTCCCTGGCCCTCCCCACCGGCCCCTGCACTCAGAGCACCTCCTTCTGGGAAAAGGTGCTGCCTGCTTAATGGGAGCGAGAGGGGGGCTGTTCACACCCACAAACCGCCTGGCACACCCCGGGAGGGCCCAGTAGCCATCAGGGAGGAAAGCCGGCCCCGGGAGGGGTGGGGGGCGACCTGAGGGGCAGGGGTCTCCCTGGGGAGCCCAGACCAGTGCCGATTCCGGGGGCCTGAGCACAGGCACAGGGATGCGGGCGACAGCCCCCCAGGCAGGGGCCGCTGCCCCGGGCACAGACCGGACGCCCCCCTCCCATCTGGCTGAGTGGGGGGTGGGTCCCTGTCTGACCCTCGACCTGTCCCGCCCTTGGCTGGCGTCTCCCTCCCAGGAGGCCCAGGGCTGCGGGCGACTCCCTGCGGAGGGAGAGCTGAGGGCAGGCCCCTCCCAGGCAGTGCCGTGGGCATTAGAGCCGGTTACTGGGCTCTTACCGGGCGCAGGGCTGGAAGCTGGTGCTGGGAAAGGAGAGAGAAGCCAGCACCTCCCCCCAGCGCATGCGCGCGCGCGCGCGCACACACACACACACACACACACACACGTAACCACACACACCACACATGTAACCACACATACATGTAACACACATAACCCAGACACACACACGTAACCCAGGCACACACACACACGTAACCCATGCGCGCGTGCGCACACACACCCACACAACCCAGGCACACACATGTACCCCCCCACACACGTAATACACACACATAACACATGTAACCACACATACATGTAACACACGTAACCCAGACAGACACATATGTAACCCAGACACACATGCATGTGTAACCCACACACATGTAATACACATGTAGCACATGACCACACATACATGTAGCACATGTAACCCACACACGTAACTGAGATACACACACACATAACCCAGGCATGCACACATAACCCAGACACACACATGCACATAACACAGACACACGTAACCCAGACACACACACATAACCCAGATACACCCACACGTAACCCAGAATGCACACACATGTAACCCCCACACAAACCAAGATAGACACACACATAACCCAGACACACACATGCAACCCCCACACATGTAACCCAGACATGAACACACACATAACCCAGACACGCACACATAACCCAGACACACACACATGTAACACACACACGTAACCCAGACACACACACACATACGCACACACACACACAGAACCCCGCCTGCCCATCACACAGGGTCTGCCACCCGTGCCCAGGGGCGGGCAGGTGCCAGTGATGCCGCACCTTCCATCACAGCCCGGCCTTCCGTCCATCCGACCATCCGTCCGTCCGTCCCGGCCGCCTCACCTGAGCGCCCGCAGCTTCTGGCGCATGGCCCAGGGCCGGCAGCGGATGTCGGCCATGAGGTCCTTCTGGAACTGCAGGCTCTGGAAGATGCGCTCGGGGTCGCTGCTGTCCCCCACGTCCGCGGGCAGGCCGCCCTCCGCCTCCGGGCCGCTGCGCAGGGAGGGGGGGGGACTGTCAGGGGCTGCGCCCGCAACGCCCTCCTGCCGCCAGGGGTCGCTGCTGAGCCTGTGCAGATGGCTGGGGGGAGGGGGGAGGGGGGAGGGCGAGGGGGAGCCAGGAACCAGGAGGCCGCGGGTTCGATTCCCGGCCAGGGCACAGGCCCGGGTGGCGGGCTCCATCCCCAGGCGGGGGCGCGCAGGAGGCGGCCGGTCCATGATCCTCTCTCATCATGGAGGTTTCTCTCTCTCTCCCTCTCCCTTCCTCTCTGACATCCATAAAAACATATCTAACAATTAAATAAAATTAAACAGGAACCCAACGCTGCCCCCCCCCCCCCCCCCGCCCCGCCGTTCCTCTTGGATTCCTGGGAAACTGACCCGAGGGAGGCAGAACAGGCACGGATTCCCCCGACAGGAGGCGCGCCGGGCAGATGTGCGAGGCCGAGCATTTCGGGGAAACGGGGGGGGGGGGGGGGGGGGGCGGGAAATCATGTCTCCGCGGGCGGCAGCGCCACCCCAGGGAGACCTGGGGCCTGGGGAGGGCCCCCTCGGGTGGCACCTGTGCGCTCTGCGGCCGCTATTTCACCAGGGATACGCTTTACTGCATTTCATTACATTATTATTGGTGTGGTTTTTTTTAAAATATATATTTTATTGATATTTTACCGAGAGGAAGGGAGAGGGACAGAGAGTGAGAAACATCGATGAGAGAGAAACATCGATCAGCTGCCTCCTGCACACCCCCCACTGGGGATGTGCCCGCAACCCAGGTCCGTGCCCTTGACCGGAATCGAACCCGGGACCCTTCGGTCCGCAGGCCGGCGCTCTACCCACTGAGCCACACCGGCCAGGCCCCAGGGATGCGCTTTAAAACGGGAGGAGAGAGCCGCCCCCCGCTGTCCCCCAGGTTAGGGGGCTCCCCTGTTGGAAGAACAGCTTCGCCCACGTCCCCTGAGCACACGGAGGGCTCATCTACCCCAGCGGTTCTCAACCTGGGGGTCGCGACCCCTTTGGGGGCCGAACGACCCTGTCACAGGGGTCGCCTAAGACCGTCGGAAAACACACCTGTAATTACAGATTGTTTTGTGGTTAATCACGATGCTTTCATGATGTTCAATGTGTAACCATGAAAATCCATCCTGCACGTCAGGTATTTACATGACGATTCATCACAGCAGCGACATGACAGCGATGAAGCAGCAGCGGACATAATGTGATGGTCGGGGGTCCCCACAGCACGAGGGGCCGTGTGAGAGGGTCGCGGGTCAGGAAGGTTGAGAACCGCCGCTCCACCCCGTCAATAGGAACCCGTGCGCACAGACGCGCTCATGGAGACGGATCTCATTATCTCCGTCTGTGGCCGCGGCCGCCCGAGCTCACGGACGGATCAGGGCGCCGGCGGCCCGGCCGGCAGGAAGCCAGGGGGGCGCAGGCCTGGGGATCCGGGCCCCCGCGGCTAGGAAGCGGGCAGCGCCCTCCCCCTCCTGCACCTGCCGGGGCTGCCGGGGTGGCAGGTGCAGGGGAACCTGGAGGAGGGAGTTTCTGAACAGGATGGGGACTCAGCCCTCAGGTCAGAGGCAAGTGAGGGTCCCCCCCCCAGTCTCCCCAATCCCAGACCCCTGCCCCGGCTGCCCCCCGCGCTGCCCGGCTCACCTGAGCAGCAGGGACTCCTGGAACAGGTAGTGCTGGCTGGCATTTCTCCGGGTGCCTCTGGGGCGCTGGGACGCCCTGGACGGTGTCATAGAGCAGAGAGGTCTTGGGGGGCCCCTAGGGATGGGGAGGGCGCGGGAGGAGGCGGCAGGGTCTGCTCAGGAAGTTTCTGGACAGGCGGCCAGCTGCTCCCCCTCTTTGCCCAGAGCAGGACTGCCTGCAGCTGGGGCTGGGCAGGGAGAGGCCAGAGGCCAGTCATGAATATGCATGATCCTCATGAATATGCATGATCCTCATGAATATGCATATCGCTCATGAATATGCATATCGTCATGAATATGAATGTTTCTCACCGATATGAATGTGAACGTGGGGGCAGCAGCAGACACTGGCCTGAGTCTAGCAGCCCAGTGGTGGGCGTGGCCAGTGAGGTAGGCATCACGCAGGATTCCCATCTGGGACCGCCTGTGCCCGGACAGGGCTCTGTGGTTTGGAAAGCGGCACACGCACCGGTTGCCACCCCTGGTGTCCACAAAACGCTGGGGGACAAGGCAAAGCGTAGCTTGTTCCCCCCAGTTTGCTCTCAGGAAAGAGGCTGAGAGCATGTCAGGTTCCTGACCGCCTTCGCCAGCATCGTCCGCGAGAGGCACAGCCAGAACATGTGTTGATGCATTTTTATCCGGTTTTTTTTTAAAAATTGGTTTCAGAGAGGGCGGGAGAGAGAAACATCCATGAGGAGAGAGAGTCATGGATCGGCCGCCTCCTGCACGCCCCCCACTGGGGGTGGAGCCCGCAACCCGGGCATATGCCCTGACCGGGAATCGAACCCTGACCTCCTGGTTCCTAGGTCGACATTCAACCACTGAGCCTCATGGGCCGGACAAAACATTGTTTCTTTAGGTTTAGTTTTCTGCAAGTGAAATTACTGGACAAAGGGATTATCATTAAAAATAATTTATATATATATATATATATATGCCTAATATGCAAATTGTCCCCGCGGGAGTTCGACCGGGAGACCACGAATTCAATCACTCGCTCTGGCGTGCACTGATCACCAGGGGGCGGCATGAACAAAGGAAGGCCCCAGCCAGCAGCCGGAAGGCCCCGATCGGCCCTGATAGCCGACCAGGCCTAGGGAACCTGCCTGTGCATGAATTTCGTGCACCAGGCCTCTAGTATGTGGCTAAAAGTCCCTCTCTTTAGCTCGAATTGATTTGGCTCAGTGGACAGAGCGTCGGCCTTCGGACTGAAGGGTCCCAGGTTCGATTCTGGTCAAGGGCATGTACCTTGGTTGCAGGCACATCCCCAGTGGGGGGTGTGCAGGAGGCAGCTGATCGATGTGTCTCTATCATCGATGTTTCTAACTGTCTATCCCTCTCCCTTCCTCTCTGTGAAAAATCAATAAAATATATATATTTTTTAAAAGTCCCTCTCTTTACAAGCTATTGAGGCGGTGAGTTGTGATGATGACTGGGAAGAGGGGTTCTGACATGTGAAGTCGGCCGGGTGCCCAGGTGTGAGGCGAGGCCGTGGGTGAGGGACCTCGGTTCCCTTCCCTGGCACTTCCCTGGCTCCGGCTCCTTGGGCTCCCAGGGCCCAGGCAAGAGGAATGGAGGGCGGGGAACGCCGGGGACAGATTCCCGCATGCACGGGACCTCCTCTCTCAATCTGGTTAGAGGCTTCAAATATGCTGGACGGTTTTAACTGAAGCCAGCACATCTGTACTAATAAGAGCATAATATGCTAATTAGACTGGGGTGACTGGCCCTCTTATGGACATCCGACTTTCTTCCGGACAAAGCCATGGTGGTGGGGGCCAAGGCACAGGCAGTTAGGGGCGATCAGGCCGGCAGGGGAGGGCAGTTAGGGGCAACCAGGCCGGCAGGGGAGGGCAGTTGGGGGCATTAGGCAGGCAGGCAGGTGAGTGGTTAGGAGCCAGTGTTCCTGGATTGTGAGAGGAATGTCTGACTGCCCATGGGATCAGGCCTAAACCAGCAGTCGGACATCCCCCAAGGGTCCCAGGTTGGAGAGGGTGCAGGCTGGGCTGAGGGATACCCTCGCCCCCCCGTGCACAAATTTTGTGCACCGGGTCTCTAGTCTATAATAATAAAAGCATAATATGCAAATCGACCGGACAGCCGAACAGTGGAACGACCGTCCAGACGACCACGCTACGACACCCACTGGCGCCAGGCCAGCCTAGGGAGGTGCGATGCGATTGGTCGGGGGCCAGGCCATCATCCCATGATCGCCCCACAGAGGGAGGCCCCGGCCACCTGCCAGCAGGACAATCAATCGGGGGGCTCCACAATCGCCCCAAAGAGGGAGGCCTAGGCCACTGATAACAGGCTGCACAGGGTGGGCGGGGCCTCCCACTGCGGGGGAGATCCATCGAGAGGTTCCCGGACTGTGAGAAGGTGCAGGAGGGGCTGAGGGACCCCCCGCCCCCAGCCCCCAGTGCATGAATTTCGTGCACCGGGCCTCTAGTACGAATATAAGTTGTTGTTAATCCTCCCCCGAGGATATTGTCCGATTGATTTTTAAAGAGAGAGGAAGAGAGAGGGACAGACAGACAGAAACATCGATGTGAGAGACATACATCGATGGGTTGCCTCCTGCACGTGCCCCGACCAGGGCCTGGGCTGGGGAGGAGCCTGCCACCGAGGTCCGTGCCCTTGACCAGAATCGAACCCGGGACCCTTCAGTCCGCAGGCCGACGCTCTATCCACTGCGCCACACCGGCTGGGGCCAGTGTGTGTGTACAGATAAAACGACTGCAAATCCCTCAAACGCTTACAAGTGGGACATTTTTTAAAAGCTCAGGGTGCAATGTCAAAACGAGCAAACACTGCGATTTCCCCGGCCAAACGCCAACAGGACCTTGTGGTGGGAGGAGGCGGCGGAGGAGGGGAGGGAGCCGCAGGATAAACCTGTTTGTTCAACATAGCGGTGCCTTTCAGCCTGAAAACAAGATGAGTGAAACTTCGTTATCGATCCCAGGAGGCCGGAGCAGACACCGGCCGACGGCTTAGCTTACAGAACACAGACATCCACGCGCACGTCATCGTGAAACCGGCCTCTTCCCGTCGCTGAGCGAATTCTATCCCGAGACACGGCCGGTCGCCACACCTGAGACACCGCGTTCGAGCTCTGGGTTTGACGGGGCCGACTTGCCCACCTCCGAGACGTGTTTACACGCCTGTTACACGGTTCCCGTGGCTCTAAAAGCTTTTCTCGGAAGGTTAGAGACAGGCTTTGGGGTCTGGAAAAGGCTATTCAGGGAAGAGGCTCAAGAATAAACTGTTTCCGCCCTGGCCGGTGTGGCTCAGTGGGTAGAGCATCGGACTGTAGGCTGAGGGGTCCCGGGTTCGATTCCCGGGCAGGGCACAGGCCCGGGTTGCGGGATCGATCCCCAGTAGGGGGCGTGCGGGAGGCAGCTGATTGGTGATTCCCTCTCATCCCTGAGGTCTCTCTCTCCCTCTCCCTTCCTCCCTGACATCCAAGCATGTGGATAGCAACGTCATTGGTGGAGACGTGAGAACGAGTGATTTTGCTGTTGAAATTTCCCCCCAAACCACCAGCTTGACCCCGAGCGGACGCCCTGAGCGCCAGGGCCGCTGATGCTCCTACGCAGACAGCCCAGGCTTAGCGATTCCTTTTTATGTTTTATTTAAAAAATATGTTTTTATTGAATTCAGAGAGGAAGGAAGAGGGAGAGAGAGGGAGATCCATGATGAGAGAGAACCATGGATCGGCTGCCTCCTGCCGGGGATGGAGCCCACAACCCGGGCATGTCCCCTTGGCTGGAATCGAACCCGGGACCCTTCAGTCCGCAGCCCGACGCTCTATCCACTGAGCCACACCGGCCAGGGCTGTTGATTGGACATTTTACGTGAAGGTGCGCCGCTAGGTACCAGGCCCAGAGCAGACAGCTGAGCGAGCGTGGCCGCGATGGCAGCCGGGTGGGTGATGTGAGGGCGACCCCCCAGAGCAGGGCCCGGTGGCCTGGGTCTGGGGGGCCCTGGGGCTCGCTGGGCCTGCAGACACTGCTGCCCGTGACCTTGTGGCCTCCCCGGGCAGGGCTGAGGGAGGCCTCCGCTCCCTGCCGGCCCCCCCTGCGATCCACAATCCTGTAAACAAATTAACTCCCCCGGGGGACTTCTGAGAGCATCCTAAACGCATTATCATTTCTCTGCATAAAAGGCCGCTGAGCAAGACAGCCATTAGGGAGCGGCCTTCAGATGTCCCCAAGGGCCGCGGAACGGAGAGGCAGCCGACAGGCAGCCACGCGGGAGGACAGACGGACAGGTTGCCTGCCACGGCCTGGGGCCCACGTATTCTGAAAGCTGGCGGCCCCTTGCCTGTGCCTCCCTCCTGCCGGCCCACAGCAGGGGCCTCACACCTTCATGGGAAACCTCTAGCCCTTCTGGATGGTCCCGGGTTCGAGTCCGGTCAAGGGCACCGGCCTCGGTTGCAGGCTCCGCCCCGGCCTGGGCACAGGAGGCAACCCATCGCTGTGTCTCTCTCACGTCGATGTGTCTCTCTGTCTCTCCCTCTCTCTAAAAATCAATGGAGAAATACCCTCGGGGGAGGATTCACAAAACAATAAAAATAAAAAATTAACAGCTAAACTAGGATAAAAAGAAAGGGTAGCCCTGGCCGGTGTGGCTCAGTGGATAGAGCGTCAGCCTGCGGACTGAAGGGTCCCGGGTTCGATTCCCGTCAAGGGCATGTACCTGGGTTGCGGGCACATCCCCAGTGGGGGGCGTGCAGGAGGCGGCTGATCGAGGTTTCTCTCTCATCGATGTTTCTAACTCTCTATCCCTCTCCCTTCCTCTCTGTGAAAACACCAATAAAAAAAAAAATTTTTAAAAAGAAAGAAAGGGTATTTGAAAATATAGTAGTGTCAATTGCTGGGGGTGGGGGTGGGGAAGCTCTAAGCTACCTTTCCAAAGGCAAATCCCTTTATGTGATGTCTTTTGTGCAAATGGCATGCTGACTGTAAAGACCTGGAAAAATAAATGGTGACAGAAGCCGGGGCTGCTGAGCGCCCCCTGGTGGCTGTTTGCGGCTGTTCCCTATGACAGCTTTCCTCTGGGTCGTTATTATTATTATTTTTAAAAATATATTTTATTGATTTTTTTACAGAGAGGAAGGGAGAGGGATAGAGAGTTAGAAGCATCGATGAGAGAGAAACATTGATCAGCCGCCTCCTGCACGCCCTCCACCGGGGATGTGCCCGCAACCCAGGTACATGCCCTTGACCGGAATCGAACCCGGGACCCTTCAGTCCGCAGGCCGACGCTCTAGCCACTGAGCCACACCGGTTAGGGCTGGGTCGTTATTTTTTTAAATATCTTTTTATTGATGTCAGAGAGGAAGGGAGAGAGAAAGCATCCATGATGAGAGAGAATCATGGACCGGCTGCCTCCTGTGCCCCACACTGGGGATGGAGCCCAGAACCCGGGCCTGTGCCCTGATCGGGAATCGAACCCTGACCTCCTGGTTCCTAGGTCAACGCTCAGCCCCTGAGCCACGCCAGCCGGGCCCTCCAGCCATTACGACGTGACCAGTGGCCCAGGCCGGTTCTGTGATCGACACCTCCTGGGAAGCCCTGGCTCTTGGATGCCGGTCCCCAGAGGCTGACAGCTCGCCCCACACCCTCCTGCGAGTCCCCGGAGTGGGCCCTCTGGCCCTTGAGCCCCGATGGCCACCCGCACCCACCCAGGCCCGGCTCCCACCTCCCCACCCCTGTCCTCCCCTGCGGCCTCCTGACCTCGCTGTGAACCGCACAGGGAATGGACAGATGCAATTACGGCGGCCGCCAGCTGGGCGCGGACAGATGGGTGGTGTCCAGCCGGTGCCCCGCCCGCTGTGTCCGGTGTGGGAACGGGAGGAACTGGCCAGGGGGGGCCAGGGGCCTCGGGACAGCCTTGCTCAGTGACATCATGAGCCCCCCCCACCCCCCGCCCCCCACCCCAACGTTTGCAGTAGAATCCTGACTCCCAGGGAGGGAATCATCGAGGCACTGGGTCCACAGGCCACAGCCCCCTCCCTGTCACCCCCTCCCCTGGGTGACGGGGACCTCAAATCCGGCAGCGGCTGGGCCCCTGGGGGGACAGCACTCATGACTTGGCACATTGGGGGGTGAGAGGGGGCTTTGTGGGCTATCAAAGATTCACCTCCATGAGAACTAAGGGACCGGGACAGCGTGCTGGGCCCCAGGGGGACCCCCAGGCTGCGCCCCAAGTGTCCAGGTCGCAGACATCACGGCTCTCCAGGGAGAAGCTGAAGTGGAGATGCGGGAACCCTCTCTGGCTCATGTCGGACGGACGCTGTGAGGACAGAGGCTGGGACTCCCCTGACCGAGACCCGGTCAAGGGCAAGCGGAGAGGAGATGCTCTGCGATTGCCACCTGCGCCCAGGCCTGGCCCACGGGGGTGCGGGCAGGTGGGAGGGGCGCCTGGGGTGTAAGAGCCGGACAGAGCAGGGATGGCCCCCCACTCCCGCCGGCCTACCGCCTGCTGCTCAGCCCCCTATTCCCCCCGGGGGTCGGGGGGCCCAAGCCACCTCTTTCCAGAGACGGAATGGGCCCTGGCTGGTGTGGCTCAGTGGATAGAGCGCCGGCTTGTGGACGGAAGGGTCCCGGGTTCGGTTCTGGTCAAGGGCACAGGCCCGGGTTGTGGGCTCGATCTGCAGTGTGGGACGTGCAGGAGGCAGCCGGTCCATGACTCACTCTTTCATCATGGATGCTTCTCTCCCTCTCCCTTCCTCTCCCTTCCTGTCTGAAATCAATAAAAATCTGTAATAATAAAAGCGTAATGTGCTAATTAGACCGGACGTCCTTCCGGATGACCTTCCGGACAAAAGCCAGAGCTGAGAGGGAAGCCGGGGTCCCGGGTGCCAGAGGGAAGCTGGTGCCGGCAGCCGGGGGAAGGAAGGCCGGCTCTTGCGTGAATTTTGTGCATCGGGCTTCTAGTATATATTATACACACACACACACACACACACGCATATAAAATATATGCACAGATTTTATGCATCGGCCTCTAGTATATGCCAGTATGTATGTATATATTTAATATTTACACATATATTTAATATCTATTAAAAGGATACTGAACGGTGCTCTCAGCCCCCGGAGGCCGAGCCGGCGGGAATTCCTCGCCCTCCAGCCCACACCCGCGGAGCGGAGTCAGCCCCTCCCGGCGCTGCCAGGCGGGTCACATTGGCGCTGCGGGGCCCGGCCCTGCCCTGCGGGAAGGCCCTTCACCCAGAGGCTAAGCGCAGGCGGTCCCAGGGCTGGACGAGGGCGCCATCTGGTGGCGGAAGCCAGAACTGCAGCCGCCGCACATGGCAGTGAACGGGAGGCCCCTGCAGGTCACTGGGAGCTGCCGCCCAGCGGTCACTGCCTGTCACGGGACACACACTCACACACACTCACACACACACGGGCGCGCACACACACATACACACACGGGCGCGCACACATACACACGCACACACGCACACATATGCACGTGCAGGCACAACACACACACATGCATGCACACGCACGCACATTCATGTGCACGCACACGTGCGCACATGCACACAGCGCATACACATGTAAAAACACGTGCGCACACAGTGGGCACGTGCATGTGCACACACATGGGCACACACACACCTTGTTAACGCCAGCCGGTGGTAAGGGGATTTCTCCGTCCCTCGGTCCCTCCCTCCCTTCCTCCCTCCCTCTTTCTTCCTTTCATTCTTTTTTTAAAGGTTTGATTCTTTTTCTCACTTTACCAGTTTTCAGAATAGTCAGTCAGTCCCTTAGGATTATCTCAAGGAGCTTTTATATTTTTTTTATCATTATGAGCTCAATAAATTGGATGAATTTCAATCCACTGCATTTATTCTTCTTCATTTTTTTTTTTTTACTCCTCCCCCGAGGATATTTTTTCATTGATTCTTAGAAAGAGCGGGAGAGAAAGACAGAGAGAAACATCGATGTGAGAGAGACACACCGATGGGTCGCCTCCTGCACGCCCGACCAGGGCCCGGGCCGGGGAGGAGCCTGCCACCAAGGTCCGTGCCCTTGACCGGAATCGAACCCAGGACCCTTTGGTCTGCAGGCTGAAGCTCTATCCACTGAGCAACACCGGCCGGGGCGGTGACCAGGTGATTGAGAACCCGGATGTTAAAGTTACAGGCTCCCTGGGCATTCCTGTCCGGTCCAAAGCCAATTCCAAAAATTTCTTTCCTTTAAAACCACCCTGTGGGGCCACGGCGCAGCTTTCCGTCGATGAGCCGGCTCCTTCCCGCATCCCCAAGGCCCTGCATCCTGGACCTGCTCCTGGGGCAGCTCCCCCAGCCCCCGGGCCCCTCGCTGGCCAGGCTGAAGGCCACGCTGGCACGTGCTGCTCTGTGTTGTGCTGAGGGGCCTGGGTGTCGTCATCTGACAGTGAGGAGCAGTGCACTGTGGCTTTAACAGCCCACTGCTGCCCTGGCCGGTGTGGCTCAGTGGATAGAGCATCAGCCTGTGGACTGAAGGGTCCCGGGTTCGATTCCGGTCAAGGGCATGTACCTTGGTTGCGGGCACATCCCCAGTGGGGGGTGTGCAGGAGGCAGCTGATCGATGTTTCTCTCTCATCAATGTTTCTAGCTCTCTCTCCCTCTCCCTTCCTCTCTGTAAAAAATCAATAAAATCTATATTTAAAAAAAACGGAAAAATAAAAGATCACCCGACATAAATATCCAACTTAGTGAGTTATCACAGAAGCCACCACCCTCACCCCTGTGGGCAGGACCCCGCGGGAGAGGACCCCCAGGTCAGGGGGCCCAGCTTTTCCCCGCGTGCAGGGCACTGAGCCCCACACGGGGTCTGACGTCCACGGGTTCGTTGGAGCCTGAGTCTCCTCGTTTGTAAAACAGGGGGAAGCCCTGGCCTGTGTGGCTCAAGGGATAGAGCGTCGGCCTGCGGACTGAAGGGTCCCGGGTTCGATTCCGGTCAGGGGCACGGACCTCGGTTGCAGGCTCCACCCCGGCCCGGGCCCTGGTTGGGACGCATGCAGGAGGCAACGTGGATGTGTCTCTCTCACATCGATGTTTCTCTCTGTCTCTCCCGCTCTCTTCCGCTCTCTTTGGAAATCAGTGGAAAAATACCCTCGGGGTAGGTCTAACAACAACAAAAGACAAGCCATCGTTGAGGGATGAGCACCAAGTTGCAAACTCTCCGACTCCTGGACTCTGAATTCCCACCAGGATGAATCTCGCTCACGTTCCTAATAAAAAAAATATGGAGCCCTGGCCGGTGTGGCTCAATGGATAGAGCGTCGGCCTGTGGACTGAAGGGTCCCGGGTTCGAGTCCGGTCAAGGGCATGGACCTTTGTTTCGGGCACATCCCCAGTGGGAGATGTGCAGGAGGCAGCTGATCAATGTTTCTCTCTCATCGATGTTTCTAGCTCTCTATCCCTCTCCCCTCCTTTGTTAAAAAGATCAATAAAAATATATTTTAAAAAATAAAATAAAATAAATATTACAGTTAGAAAAAGATGGAAACTGATTTTCACACAAGCATGCTCATTGTGAGGTGGTTAAGGATAATGAAAAATTGGAGGCAGTGAAATGTCAACAATATGGGAATGTTTACGTAAACGGAAGTGCACCTAATTCATGGACTCCTCCCCGACCCCTCAGCCAATTAAAAAGACCATTGGGTCCTGGCCGGCTTGGCTCAGTGGATAGAGCATCGGCCTGTGGACTGAAGGGTCCCGGGTTCGATTCTGGCCAAGGGCACATGCCCGGGTTGGGGGCTTGATCCCCAGTGGGGGAGGGGGGCGTGCAGGAGGCAGCTGATCCATGATTCTCTCTCATCATTGATATTTCTCTCTCTCTCTCCCTCTCCTCTGAAATCAATAAAGAAATATAAAAGATTTTTAAAATATAAATAAAAAAATAAAAAGACCATTGATTGTGAATACGGATATAGTAGAAAAGTGCAGCCCTGACCGGTGTGGCTCAGTGGATAGAGCGTCGGCCTGCGGACTGAAGGGTCCCGGGTTCGAGTCCGGCCAAGGGCATGGACCTGGGTTGCGGGCACGTCCCCAGTGGGGGGTGTGCAGGAGGCGGCCGATCGGTGTTTCTCTCTCATCGATGTTTCTCACTCTCTATCCCTCTCCCTTCCTCTCTGTAGAAAATCTATAAACTATATTTTTTTAAAAATAGAAAAGCATCGGGGTTGGACACGCTCGCGGGCGGTCAGCAGGGCGCCGGGGCAGCCTCGCCGCTGAGCAGAGAGAAGAGCAGAGAGCGGGCTCCCGGCTCCGGTGGCCCCCGCGGCTGCACGGGCTGCACGGGCTGCGGGGCGGCCGCCCCCGGAAGCGCACGGACAGGGCTGCACGGGCTGCGGGGCGGCCGCCCCCGGAAGCGCACGGACAGGGGTGCGCGGGCTGCGGGGCGGCCGCCCCCGGAAGCGCACGGACTGGGGTGCACGGGCTGCGGGGCGGCCACCCCCGGAAGCGCACGGACAGGGGTGCACAGGCTGCGGGGCGGGCGCCCCCGGAAGCGCACGGACAGGGCTGCACGGGCTGCGGCGGGCGCCCCCGGAAGCGCACGGACAGGGGCGCGCGGGCTGCGGGGCGGCCGCCCCCGGAAGCGCACGGACAGGGCTGCACGGGCTGCGGCGGGCGCCCCCGGAAGCGCACGGACAGGGCTGCACGGGCTGCGGCGGGCGCCCCCGGAAGCGCACGGACAGGGGCGCGCGGGCTGCGGGGCGGCCGCCCCCGGAAGCGCACGGACAGGGCTGCACGGGCTGCGGCGGGCGCCCCCGGAAGCGCACGGACAGGGCTCCGCGGGCGGCGTGTGGACGCGGCTGTGAGACAACCCGCCCCGCGCGGGCCTCGGTGGGCTGCAGGGCGCCGTCGCTGCCCGGAGGGGACGGGCTATTTTATTTTTATTCCCTTTTTATTTTTATTTTTATTTTTCTCCCTTTTCAGGGCCGCTTCCTGGAGCGCTGTCCCCGGCTGCGGCCCGCAGCTCAGCCCCGGGGCCGGGAGCGGGCGTCCTGCCGGCCGTGCACGCCTGGCCAGCTCTCGGGCCCTCTCTCTTCACAGTCCTACCGTCTTTGATTCCCTTTTTCCTTTAAAAATATCGGTATGGATGGCAGAGAGGAAGGGAGAGGGAGAGGGAGAGAGAGAGAGGATGAGAGAGCCGTGGGCCGGCCGCCTCCTGCGCGCCCCCCGCTGGGGATGAGCCCGCAGCCCGGGCCTGTGCCCCGAGCGGGAATCGAACCCGGGACCCTTCCGTCGGCAGGCTCTATCCACTGAGCCACACCGGCCAGGGCTTATTTCTATAGTCTCATTAAAATGCTATCATTCTTGCTTTAAGAAAACAAACAAACACCAACTTGTGTATCCAACCTCCCTACCATGCTTTCCCCATTCCCACCTCCCCTCTAAGTAACGCTGGGAATGGGACTGGCCTTGCGTGGCACGGGCAGGTTATTTTGAAGGAAAACCAGGAATTGATGGAAGAGACGTTCCCCGCGTATGACCGTGATTATGTTTTCATACCCATCTATACAGGCGAAAGCCTAGCACGCCGGGGTGGGCAACCCCTGGCACGCGTGCCAAACACGGCACACGAAACCCTCTCTTGTAATCTTCCGTTTGCAGTTGTGGGTCTCTGCTCTCGGGGACGGATTTTGTTAAGTCTCGTAAGAGGAGGAGCCTGACGGATGACAGTGGTAGCGCCTGCCTATCTCTGAAGGCCACGAAACATAAACCTGATGTAAAATCTCTGTCATCGGCGGTGCAGCCGCCAGAGTCCCACTGATACTGTCACACGGAGTCGTAACGTTTTCCGTCGGACTGTCCGTGCGCATGTAGACGTTAAAAAATAAATGTGTTTGTCATCATCATGGACTGTGTTTTTGTCGCTCGAGTGAATTGTATGATTTCTTCAAGGTTCTTCACACACATACACCTAAAGAGATAGCAGGTAGGCGTAACATGTTCTCCAAAAATTAGGGTCGGCACGCAGGAGAATTCTGAGCCAGAGATTTTGCTGGTTTGGGCACGCACTCACAAAAAGGTTGCCCACCCCCGTAATACACTAAATGTCCAACTGATCAGTAGACGTTCAGTTGACCCGTGGACCAGTCGCTATGATGTGCACTGACCACCAGGGGTCAGGCGCTCTGACCGGTAGGTTAGCTTGCTGCTGGGGTCCGGCCGATCAGGACTGGGCAAGACGGGCCGGACACGCCCTGGAGCCCTCCCGCGGTCCCTCCCTGGCTGGCCGGCCCCCATCAGCCCTGATGGGGACTGGGCGAGATGGCCCCCATTGGCCTGATCGCGGACCAGGCGGAGGGACCCCACCCATGCTCGAATTCATGCACCGGGCCTCTAGAATAGAAATATTCCCTTTTCTCCCCCTATATCTTTTTTTAAAAAAAATATATTGTTTATTGATGTCAGAGAGGAAGGGAGAGGGAGAGAGAGAAACATTAATGATGAGAGAGAATCATGGATCGACTGCCTCCTGCAGGCCCCCCACTGGGGATGTGCCTGCAACCCGGGCCTGTGCCCTTGACCAGGAATCGAACCCGGGACCCTTCAGTCCGCAGGCCGACGCTCTCTCCACTGAGCCACACCGGCCAGGGCTTTGCCCGGATCTGTGCTCCTAGAATATGTTCCACACACACACGGTGGTGTGACACAGCGAATACCGCCGACCGCAACCATTCTGTAACTAGGGATTAGCAGGGGCCCTCAGACTTTTTAAACAGGGGGCCAGTTCACTGTCCCTCAGACCGTGGGAGGGCCGGACTATAGTTTAAAAACAACTACGAACAAATTCCTATGCACACTGCACATATCTTATTTTGAAGTAAAAAAACAAAACGGGAACAAATACAACATTTGTATTTGCATGTGGCCCGCGGGCCGTAGTTTGAGGACCCCTGGGTGAGAGAAATGATTTAATCAATGCAGGAAATGGAACACCTTTACAGAAACATAGAGCCCGCTTAAAAATGCAAAAAACAATACCTGGCTGGTGTGCTCAGTGGATAGAGCGTCGGCCTGCGGACAGAAGGGTCCTGGGTTCGATTCCCAGTCAAGGGCACAGGCCCGGGCTGCAGGCTCGATCCCCAGTGGGGGGCGTGCAGGAGGCAGCCGATCCACGATTCTCTCTCATCATGGATGTCTCTATCTCTCTCCCCCTCTCCCTTCCTCTCTGAAATCAAGAAATACATATTTTAAAAAAACAAATAAAAATACAAAAAAATATATTTTTCACAACAAAAGGTACAAAGAAAATAAAAATTCACCGACAACTGGGAAAATGCTTGAAGGGAGTGTAACTGAAGTATCAGTTCGGCTGATTTCGCCCCCAAATAGTCCACCCTCCCTCCCCCGTCCCCCCTCAAAAACTACAATAAAACAAATGGCCTAACGCTGCGCTCTCTTCTCCAGTGTGTGAGGGGCCTCCACGCCCATAAACTCTGGCTACTTCCTACGGGACATGGAGCCAGGGGCCCGCCCCACGCCCGGCGCCAGAGGACGGGACTGAGATTCCCTAAGTGGTTCTGGGCCCGTAGATGCTGCGTCCTCTCCCGGCCTGAGCGCGCTGGTACCCGACAGCTGAGGGATCCTGCCTCCTGTTGCCGGGGAGCGAAGGCGTCCTGTTACCATGGGACCCTGGGATTAGGGCTTCCACCCACCAGGCACGATTGGCTTCTTAAGAGTATATGGAGCCCGGCCAGTGTGGCTCAGTGGTTGAGCATCGACCTTTGAACCAGGAGGTCGCAGTGCGATTTTCCATCAGGGCATTGATTCCTTTTATTTTTAAAAATATATATATTTTATTGATTTTTTACAGAAAGGAAGGGAGAGGGGTAGAGAGTCAGAAACATCGATGAGAGAGAAACATCCATCAGCTGCCTCCTGCACGCCCCCCACTGGGGATGTGCCCGCAACCAAGGTACATGCCCTTGACCGGAATCGAACCCGGGACCCTTCAGCCTGCAGGCCGGCGCTCTATCCACTGAGCCACACCGGTCAGGGCTGGGCATGGATTCTTGAGGAGATGAAATGCACACATGTCCTTAAGAGAAATACACAAGCATCATTGATGTTTCTCCCCCTCTCCCTCTCCCTCTCCCTTCCTCTCTGAAATCAGTAACAAATATATTTTAAAAGAAAAGAAATATAAGAATTTAGAATTAGAACGAGAGACAGAGAAGCATCAAACTGACCATCAAACCTCAGAGGGAAGGCGATGGGGGAGAGGGGGTAAGAGATCAATCAAAGGACGTGTATGCGTGCATATAAGCATAACCAATGGACACAGACACTCGGGGTGTGAGGGCGGGGGGGGGCACTGGGAGCGGCCGGGGAGAGGTCAATGGAGGGAAAAAAATATTGTAATAGCCATGTACAGGCCGGGGGGGGGGGGACTTGAAATATTAGGGGTGCCACGCTGTATAGTATATGCTTGTCTAACCGCTCTATGTGCACCTGAAAGTAATACAGAATAATATTAAAATAAAATAATAAAACACCAGTAATAATAGCAATCATAATCACAATAACAATAAAGGGAGCTGGCATCTATTTTTTAAAAAAGAATTTAGAAGTGAAACAGAGAGACATTAAAGGGGGCAAAAAAATATACAAATCAAGACTTTAAAAGGTAAAATTAAAAGTTTGGCCCTGGCCGGTGTGGCTCAGTGGATAGAGCATCAGCCTGTGGACTGAAGGGTCCCAGGTTCGATTCTCGGTCAAGAGCACAGGCCCGGGTTGCGGGCTCGATCCCCAGTGGGGGACGTGCAGGAGGCAGCCGATCCGTGATTCTCTCTCATCATGGATGTTTCTCTCTCTCTTTCCCTCTCCTTTCCTCTCTGGAATCAATAAAGATTTATTTAAAATAAACAAAATAAAAGTTTGAAACCCGTTAACCACCAATGGAAAAATTGAACTGATCGGAACAGATGAAACCATCCGCTCAGAACTTGTGCTGAGGGGAGGATGCCCAAGTTTAACTACAAAAGGGCAAATGCTAAAAATTAAAAGAGAAATAATTAAAAGGGAACAAAGCACATTAACGAAAGTAGGAAAGCGAGGAGCTCACGCATCAATCAACAGCTGTTCGCTGGGCTCCGTCTGTGCCCGGAGAAGAGTCCACTCTTAGAAATGAAAGTCGGACCTTAAAGGACGCAACGATGTTGGTGCCAAATTATTCAAAGGCAAATCATAAAAAGCATGAAATATTCATGGGACAAATAGACACACATTTTTAAAAAAATATATTTTTATTGATGTCAGAGAGGAGGGGAGAGGGAGAGGGAGAGAGAGAGAGAGAGAAACATCAATGATGGGGGAGAATCATGGATCGGCCGCCTCCTGCGCGCCCCCCACTGGGGATGGAGCCACAACCCGGGCCTGTACCCTGACCGGGAATCGAACCCAGGACCCTTCAGTCTGCAGGCCGCTCTATCAACTGAGCCACACCGGCCATGGCTATTTTTTTAAAAATATATTTCATTGATTTTACAGAGAGGAAGGGAGAGGGATAGAGAGTTAGAAACATCAACAAGAGAGAAACATCCATCAACTGCCTCCTGCACACCCCCTACTGGGGATCAAGCCCACAACCCAGATACATGCCCTTGACCAGAATCGAACCTGGGACCCTTCGGTCTGCAGACCGACGCGCTATCCACTGCGCCACACCGGCCAGGCAGGCGCTGTCTCTCAGAGCGTGAGTCGTTCGCACTGGCGCCTGTGAGGTCTGCACGGGCTCCCAGAGGAGGCCCCGGGACTGCGAGGCCGGAGGGGAGGCTGGGAAGGGATCGGGAGGCCTGGGGGGGTTCCATCTTAGCAGCCGCCACCCCCCCCCCCCCGTGGGAGCACGATTGGCAAGCACATGGGCCCGGTAAACGCTCCTAAAATGCATCCTTAACTCGCTACGGCTTCTCTCACGCAAAGTGCCAATAAAGAAGATTTAAGAACGGGAGGAGGTGCAAAGGGGGACATAACTCTAGCCCGCTGTCTGCTCCGGCGGCAGAGAAGCGAGAGGGGGCTGCAGGCATTGCCGGTGCACGGAGCCTGCCGTGTCTCTGTCTGTCTGTCTGCCTGTCTGTCTGCCTGTCTGTCCCTCTCTCTTCTGCTCAAGGTCAAAACTCTCCAAGAAGCATGTATGAGCCACACCCCCAATCGGGTGGGGGGGCCGATCATGGGAGGGGCCGGCTGGGGGCAGGGGCTGCCGGTGGTTGGCCAGCACCCGGCCTCATCCCCTGGTCCAACTTCTGGTCGAGGGGACCATTTGCATATTATCCTTTTATTATACAGGACTAGAGGCCCGGTGCACAAAAATTAGTGCACTCAGGGGGGAGGGGGGTCCCTCAGCCTGGTCTATGCCCTCTCGCAGTCTGGGACCCTCGGGAGATAACGACCTGCTGGCTTAGGCCTGCTCCCGGGTGGCAGAGGGCAGGCCCAATCCCTAGGTGCAGCCCCTGGTCGGGTTCAGAGCAGGGCCGATTGGGGAGTTGGGGCGCCACCCCCTGTCATGCACAGAGCAGGGCGGATCGGGAGGTTGCGATGCCACCCTCAGTCATGCTCAGGGTAGGGCCGATTGGGGGGTTGGGGCACCGCCCCCGTCACACTCAAGGCAGGGTCGATGGGGAGGTTGCGGCGCCACCCCCTGTCACGCACAGAGCAGGGCCGATCAGGGGGTTGGGGAGCTCCCCCGTCGTGTCATGCACAGAGCAGGGCCAATCAGGGGGTTGGGGCTCCGTACCCTGTCACGCACAGAGCAGGGCCGATCAGGGGGTTGGGGAGCTCCGCCCTGTCACGCACAGAGCAGGGCCGATCAGGGGGTTGGGGAGCTCCCCCGTCGTGTCATGCACAGAGCAGGGCCAATCAGGGGGTTGGGGCTCCGTACCCTGTCACACACAGAGCAGGGCCGATCAGGGGGTTGGGGAGCTCCCCCCTGTCACGCACAGAGTAGGGCTGACAGGAGAGTTGGGGGCACCGCCCCCTGTCACACACAGAGCAGGGAGGATCAGGGGGTTGGGGCACCGCCACTGTCACACTCAGGGCAGGGCCAATAGGGAGGTTATGGCTCTACCCCGTCACACACAGAGCAGGGCCCATGGGGGGGAGGGGTTGGGGCGCTGCCCTCTATCACCCACAGAGCAGGGCCGATCAGGGGGTTGGGGCGCTGCCACTGTCACACTCAGGGCAGGGCCGATGGGGAGGTTATGGCTCTACCCCGTCACACACAGAGCAGGGCCGGTTGGCGGGGGGGAGGGTTGGGGCGCCGCACCCTGTCACACACAGAGCCGCAGGGCGATCAGGGGGTTGGGGAGCCTCCCCCTATCAGGCACAGAGCAGGGCTGATCAGGGGGTTGGGGCGCCTTCCCCTGTCATGAACAGAGCCTCAGGGCGATCAGGGGGTTTGGGCGCTGCCCCCTGTCACGTTGATCCCGGTGCCAGGAGGCCTCTCGGCTCCGCTGATCCCGGTGCTGGGAGGCATATTACCCTTTTACTATATAGGATAGAGGCCTGATGCACGGGTAGGGGCCTGCTGGTTTGCCCTGAAGGGTGTCCTGGATCAGGGGGGAGATCCCCACTGGGGTGCCTGGCCAGCCTGGATGAGGGGATGATGGCTGTTTGCAGCTGGTCACACACCCTTCAGGGTGGGGGTCCCCACTGGGGTGCCTGGCCATTCTGGGTGAGGAGCTGAGGGCTGTTTTCAGGCTGGCGGGTGACTGAAGCTCCCAACTGCTCCTTCTTTTCTTTCTTTCTTTTTTTTATTCTGGGCCAGCTTTAGCTCTGGCTCCAGCTCTTAGGCCTCCGCTGCTGAAAGCAGGTATCTGGTTTGTTTGGGTTCTATAATCGAGACACTGTATCAACTCCAGCTCTGATATCCCTGCTTGCTGAAAGCAGGTTTCTGGGGTTTTGTTTAGCTTCTATATTTGTAACATAGTTGCTTAGAGTTGCAGCTCAGAGGCTGGCAGCGGCAGGCGGGGAACATTGGAGTCCTCCATCACTGAAGCAAGCAAGCCTCATGTTAGCTTCAAGCTGCCTGGCTGCCGGCCGCCATCTTGGCTGGCAGTTAATTTGCATATCGCCCTGATTAGCCAAGGGGAAGGGTAGCGGATGTATGGCTAATTACCATGTTTCTCTTTTATTAGATAGGATGTTCCCCCAGTCAATTTAAGAAAATGTAGACAAAAAAAAGCATAAAATGTAGGTGAATTTCTATCATATGAGGTGGGGAAGGCCTTTTTTTTAATATATGTTTTACTGATTTTTTACAGAGAGGAAGGGAGAGAGATAGAGAGTTAGAAACATCGATGAGAGAGAAACATTGATGAGCTGCCTCCTGCACGCGCCCCACTGGGGATGAGCCCACAACCCAGGTACATGACCTTGACCAGAATCGAACCTGGGACCCTTCAGTCTGCAGGCCGATGCTCTATCCACTGAGCCACACCGGTTTCAACAGGGAAGGCCTTTTGACTTGTATTTCTAAAGCAGTGGTTCTCAACCTTCCTCATGCCGGGACCCTTTAATACCGTTCCTCATGCTGTGGTGATCCCCAATTTCATTGTTACAAATTGAACATAATGAAAGCATAGCGACGAATCACAAAAAACAATATGTAATTATAGATGTGTTTTCCGATGGTCTTAGGCGACCCCTGTGAAAGGCAGAAATTATAAACAAAATGACCAATAGATCTGTATTTCACAAACATTTACAGAACCACAAAATAATCTTTAAAACAACTGAAAAGATAAAATGTATTTGTAAGATCGATGGCAGACAATGACTCACTGCACATCTCTTACAATCTCCTGCAGATTAATAAAGAAAAAAATTGGCAAGTAACAGTTGGAAAATAAAAAGTAACTTCTCTCATACAAAAGGAAATAATTTTTTTAATGAAATGCACAATATTCTCTTTGTCGTACTTGTTACAGATGTCTTCTGCTGTTATTTTAACTTTCTTTTAGTTTTCATTCTTTCTTATATAAAACTAGAGGCCCTGTGCATGAAATTCATGCCCAGGTAGGATCCCTAGCGGCCCCCTGGTGGTCAGCACACGTCATAGCGAGCAGTCGAATTCCCAAAGGGACAGTTTGCATATTAGGCTTTTATATATATAGATATTTTAGTTGGATAAAGTGTAGACCTATGAACCAGGAGGTCACGGTTTGATTCCCGGTCAGGGCACATAAATATAAATTGAATTCACTGAGCTTTAACTGTGACTTTTCATTCATTTCTAGAAATGTGATGGTCAATTTGATGTAAGTTTAGACAATATCTTATTTTCTACAGTTTCTATAATTTTATTATTATAATTGAACTCTTGAACGTATTTGAAAGTTACCTTGTACGCTATGAGATATGGAGCTATTTTTTTTTTAAAGAATAGTTTATTGATTTTTTTTTTTTTTGAGAGAGAGAGAGAGAGAGAGAGAGAGAGAGAGAGAGAGGAAGACAGAGGGAAACATTGGCTGCCTCCTGCACGCCCCCTACTGGGGACCGAGCCCACCACCAGGGCATGTGCCCTGACCGGGAATCGAACTGGGACCTCCTGGTTCCTAGGTCGACATGCAACCACTGAGCCACACCGGCCGGGCTATGTGGAGCTAATTAAATTCAAGCGTGTGCCTCCACAGTGCTGACATCACGAAGCAGATGTTTACGCTTTTTCTAATTTTTTTTCCTGTCGAAATGAACGGGCAGCCATTTCTACATTCAACACATTTCGTGGAAAGCGTTGGTGGGTTGAGTGGGCGCTTCATTAGTACAAAGGTTTTATTTTTCATGTTTAAAATATATTTTTATTGATTTCAGAGAGGGAGGGAGAGAGAGGGAAAAAAATATCAGTGATGAGAGAGAGAGAGTCATGGACCGGCTGCCTCCTGCACGCCCCCTACTGGGGACCGAGCCCGCAACCTGGGCGTGTGCCCCGACCGGAATCGAGCTGGGACCTCCTGGTTCCTAGGTCGATGCTCAACCACTGAGCCACACCGGCCAGGCCTAGCAGCGTCTTTATCAGCTGAGCATGAAGTGGACAGAGAGACAAACTGAACTGGACCGAGGGACCAAAGTCCAGGGAGGTCAGAATCGCTCTCCTAAAAGGAGGAGATGGGACAGAATTAAAAATGGGGCCCGGTGGGATAGCAGCCTCAGAGTCCTCGGCAGTCTTAGAGAGGGGTTGGTGTTTTTATTTTATTTTATTTTATTTATTTTATTTTATTTTATTTTATTTTATTTTATTTTATTTTATTTTATTTTACTGGTAATTCTCACCCAAGGATATTTCACATTGATTTTTAGAGAGAGTGGGAGGGAGGGGGAGAGACAGAGAGAAACATCGATGTGAGAGACACATAGGTTGGTTGCCTCCTTCCTGCACATGTCCCAACCAGGGCCGGGAATCGAACCTGCAACTGAGGTATGTGCCCTTGGCCGGAATTGAACCCGGAACCCCTCAGTCCACAGGCCGAGGCTCTATCTACTGAGTCGAATCAACTAGGGGGTATCTATACTAATAATAGAGGAATATGCAAATTGTCCAGGACGCCGTCACAGTAACAGTAACAACTGAACAGCAGGCTGTGTGGGGCGGCCAGGCCGGCAGTGGGGGCAGTTGGGGTTGATCAGGATGGCAGGCAGAGTGGTTAGGGGCGACCAGGCAGGCAGGCAGGTAAGTGGTTAGGAGCCAGCGGTCCCGGATTGCGAGAGGGATGTCCAACTGCCGATTTAAACCAGCAGTCGGACATCCTCCGAGAGGCCCCAGATTGGAGAGGGTGCAGGCTGGTCTGAGGACACTCCCCCGTGCAGGAATTTCATGCACTGGGCCTCTAGTTTTAAAATAAAACAGACCACCATCCTGGGGACAAGAAAGTAGGATGCTTGCATGGGGTCTCAGGGCTCTCGCTGAATAGAACGTCTCCTTTGCAAGCGCTGGGAGACGCAGCGGCCTGCTCACCATCCCAGGCAGAGCCCCCTCCCTCCACCCCACCCCCTCCCTTGACCGGAATTGAACCTGGGACCCTTCAGTCTGCAGGCTGACACTCTATCCACTGAGCCACACCAGCTAGGGCTCATTATGCACATATTAATTTGAGTCATCATGTAGTCACCTGGATTTGTGCATTATTATTTATTAACTAGAGGCCCAGTGCACAAATTTGTGCACTCGGGCGGGGGGGGTCTCAGCCCGGCCTGTGCCCTCTTGCAGTCTGGGACCCCTTGGGAGATGTCCACCTGCTGGCTTAGGCCTGCTCCCCAGGGAATTGGGCCTAAGCTGGCAGTCCGGCATCCCTCTGTCAGCCTGGGAGCCCTCGGGGGATGTCCACTTGCCAGTGGGGAGCAGACCTAAGCTGCAGTCGGACATCCTTAGCGCTGCTGAGGAGGCAGGAGAAGCTCCCACCACCACCACTGTACTGGCAGCCATCAGCCTGGCTTGTAGCTGAGCAGAGCTCCCCCATGTGGGAGCACACTGACCACCAGGGGGAACCTCCTGCATTGAGCATCTGCCCCCTGGTGGTCAGTGTGTGTCATAGTGACCAGTCATTCCCAGTCCTTCTGCTGTTAGGGTCAGTTTGCATATTACCCTTTTACTATATAGGATAGAGGCCTGGTGCACGGGTGGGGGCCGGCTGGTTTGCCCTGAAGGGTGTCCCAGATCAGGGTGGGGGTCCCGCTGGGGTGCCTGGCCAGCCTGGGTGAGGGGCTGATGGCTGTTTGCAGCTGGTTATACCCCCTTTAGGGTGGGGGTCCCCACTGGGGTTCCTGGCCAGCCTGGATGAGGGGCTGATGGCTGTTTTCAGGCTGGCCACACCCCCTTTAGGGTGGGGGTCCCCACTGGGGTTCCTGGCCAGTCTGGGTGAGGGGCTGAGGGCTGTTTTCAGGCTGGCCACACCCCCTTTAGGGTGGGGGTCCCCACTGGGGTTCCTGGCCAGTCTGGGTGAGGGGCTGAGGGCTGTTTTCAGGCTGGCGGGTGACTGAAGCTCCCAGCCTCTACTTTTTTTCTGTTTTTATTCTGGGATTTATTTACCTTCTATAATTGAAACTTTGTTGCTATCACTGGAGCTGAGAGCCAGGCTCCTGCTCGCTCCAGCTCTGGGGCCACAGCCTGCTGAAAGTAGGTATCTGGGGTTTGTTTAGCTTCTATAATTGAAACTTTGTTGCTTTCGGAGCTCAGAGCCAGGCTGCGGCAGGCGGGGAATCTTGGCTTCCTCCATCACTGGAGCAAGCAAGCCTCCTGCTCGCTTCAGCTGCATGGCTTCCAGCCGCCATCATGGTTGGGTTAATTTGCATATCCCGCTAATTAGCCAATGGGAGGCATAGCGAAGGTACGGCTAACTACCATGTTTGTCTATTATTAGATAGGACTAGAGGCCCGGTGCTTGGCATTCGTGCTCTGAGGTCTGGGAGGGGGGGGATCCCTCAGCCTGGCCTGTGCCCTCTCGCAGTCCGGGACCCCCCTGGGGGATGTCTGCCTGCCAGCTTAGGCCCACTCCACACCCTGAGCCCAGCTTCTGGCTGAGCAGCGTTCCCCCTGTGGGAGCGCACTGACCACCATGGGGCAGCTCCTGCATTGAGCGTCTGCCTCCTGGTGGTCAGTGTACATCATAGCGACCGGTCGTTTTGCCGTTCAGTTGATTTGCATATTAGGGTTCTATTATATAGGATTTTACAACATCTCATAAAGGTATCATTAGACCACAATTTTAAAACACAGCGTTCCTTTCATTGAATAAAGCACACCTATCAGCTCTGAAGAAGATGGCAGTTTCAATCAAAACAGTTCCATCTCCACCTGAAAGTTTCCATGAAATGATTCGTAAAAAAATTCCATAAACAGGGCAAACCCCACAAAAGCCAGGAAAAGGTTGGGGTGAGAGAACTAGGTGCGCAAAGGAAGTCGAGATATGGATTTAGCTCGCTATCGCCTCCCATCTGGACCCAGTCCTGGCAGAGGGCCGTGGGATCACGGACTCAGCAGATCACGCCTCAGTCATGACCAGCTCCTCCTTGTACGTGGAAAGAAGGGACCCAGGTGCTGGCTGGTGTGGCTCAGTGGATACAGCATTGGCCTGCGGACAGAAGGATCCCAGGTTCAATTCCACTCAAGGGCACATGCCCAGGTTGTGGGGGTCGTGCAGGAGGCAGCCGATCCATGATTCTCATCATGGATGTTTCTCTCTCTCTCCCTCTCCCCCTCTCCCTCTCTGAAATCAATAAAAATATATTTATTTTCTTTATTTTTTAAAAAAAATTTTATTGATTAAGTTATTACATATGTGTCCTTATCCCCACATTACCCCCATCCCCCCACTCATGCCCTCACCCCCCTGTTGCCTGTGTCCGTTGGTTGGGCTTATATGCATGCATACAAGTCCTTTGGTTGATCTCTTCCCCTTACCCCCACCCTCCCCTGCCTTCCCTCTGAGGTTCACGGTCTGATCGATGCTTCTCTGTCTCTGGTTCTATTTTTGTTCATAAGTTTATATTGTTCATTATATTCCACATGAGTGAGATCATGTGATATTTATCTTTCTCCGACTGGCTTATTAAACCAGCATCATGCTCTAATAAAAATATATTAAATAAAATCAAGGGACACACTCATGTGAGTTGTTGTGAAGTGCTGACAGCGTGAGAAGCTCCTCTGTGAGGAAATGGGGGAAAGGCTCCCCCCAAGTTCAAGGCAGTGTAGGCACAGAGGGTGTGGCTTGGTCACCACCCTGGTTGGGGCTCCCCCTGCAGCTTCTGGGGCTCCACAGGGCGCACATCTGTGCCCCAGGCTCCCTGAACACCCTCCCTGAGCAGATGGGCACCTGGATTTTCAGGGGTTCTGTGGCCCACAGCCTGGCCCGCCTGCGTCACAGTCCCACCCCCGGAGGACTGTGAACTGCTGTCCGTCGGACCCCATCAGTGTGATGACATCATAGCAGGGGCCGGAGTGATGTCTGTGGAAGCCTATATAATAAAGAGGCAATATGCAAATTGACCGTCACGCCCTCACACCACAAGATGGCCACCCCATGTCATCACAAGATGGCCGCCACCACAATGTCACAAGATGGCCCGCAGGGGAGGGCCGTTGGGGGTGATCAGGCCAGCAGGGGAGTTGTTAGGGGCGATCAGCCTGGCAGGCAGAGGGGTTAGGGGCAATCAGGCAGGCAGGCAGGCGAGTAGTTGGGAGCCAGCAGTCCCAGATTGTGAGAGGGATGTCCGACTGCCGGTTTAGGCCCAATCCCTGTTGGACATCCCCCGAGGGGTCCCAGATTGGAGAGGGTGCAGGCTGGGCTGCTGGAAACGCCCCCAGTGCACGAATTTTGTGCACCGGGCCTCTAGTGTCGAGATGATTGGGATCCCAGAGGCGAAGATCAGAAGATCGCGATCAATGGAAGGCAATACTGTGGATACGGACTGCTATCCCCCCCACCCCCTAACCAAGCAAACGCCTCCCTTTCCACCCCGTCCCCCCCCTCCCCCGTCCATCCTTGCACATACTGAAGGCAATGTATTTCCCAGAACAACGTCTGCAAACCAGTTTTCCAGCCGTGAAGGTCTGTGTCCCAGGCCCAACAGTCAGCAATGAAAAAACCACACAGGGCCCTGGCCGGTGTGGCTCAGTGGATAGAGCATCAGCCTGGGGACTGAAGGGTCATGGGTTCGATTCCCAGCCAGGGCACATGCCCGGGTTGTGGGCTCCATCCCCTGTGTGAGACATGCAGGAGGCAGCCGGTCCATGATTCTCTCTCATCATGGATGTTTCTGTCTCTCTCTCCTTCTCCCATCTTCTCTGAAATCAATAAAAAAGTAAAAATATATATATTAAAAAAAAAACCCAGCACACGTATTTCAACAGAGGGACTTCAACATAGGAAGTTGGTTACACAGTAGTCGGTATATTAAAACACACACACAAAACAGCCCTGGCCTGTGTGGCTCAGTGGATAGAGCGTCGGCCTGCAGACTGAAGGGTCCCGGGTTCAATTCCAGTCAAGGGCAGAGACCTCGGTTGCAGGCTCCTCCCCGGCCCCGGCCCTGGTTTGGGGCGCCTGCAGGAGGCAACCCATCCATGTGTTTCTCTTACATCAATGTTTCTCTCCCTCCCCTTTCCACTCTCTCTAAAAATCAATGGGTGCCCTGGCCGGTGTGGCTCAGTGGATAGAGCGTCGGCCTGTAGACTGGAGGATCCCGGGTTCCATTCCCGCTCAGGGCACAGGCCCGGGTTTCGGGCTCTGTCCCCAGTGGGGGGCGTGCAGGAGGCGGCCGATCCATGAGTCTCTCTCATCATGGATGTTCCTCTCTCTCCCTCTCTCTTCCTCTCTGAAACCAATAAAAATACATATTTTAAAAAATTAAGTATAAATCAATGGGAAATAGCCTCGGTTGAGGATTAATAACCACAGAGAGAGTGTAGTCCAAGGAGGAGGAGGGGCGTATGAATGAGCCTCTGTGGTGAGTCAGCCCGGCCCTGGGTGTCTGCGACTCAGAATCTCAGCACAGTCCGTGGACGTGAGATCCACGCGGGATTCGTGCCACGAAGCAGCTGGAGATCTGCGACCCCGAGGCGTCCTGCGACCCTGTGCACCGGCCCGACGGGCCCTTCCCGGGGCTCAGGGACACAGCAGAGGCCGATGAGGGAGAGGGGCCCCAGCCACGCACCCCCGGGTCATCAGAGAGACCACCGCCTGCCCCCCAGCCCCGGGGCTCCCCCACTCACGTCGGGCCAGGCTGTGCGGCTTCCGGTCCCCCGCAGAACCAGGACCCGCCCGTCATGGTCAGGCCACCCCTGCTCCCCAGCCCCAGGGCTCCCCCACTCACGTCGGGCCAGGCTGTGCGCTTCCGATCCCCCGCAGAACCAGGACCCGCCCGTCACGGTCAGGCCACCCCTGCCCCCCAGCCTCCGGGATGAAGTCAGTGGTCTGTGCGGCTTCGACACACACCTGGGAGCTCGCCTGGGAGCGATCCCAAGTCTAGACGTTGTTGGGGGAAAAAAAACAAAAAAAAATCACCCTCCTCGCATGTGTTTCTTATGACAAGAAGCTGTGGCGCCGCGGACGGGAGCAAACACCATGTGTCAGCATCCTGCCCGGCAGGTCCGCTTGGCGCTAAAGCTCTGAGGAGTCCCACAGATATATATACGCGCCTCCAAAAGGTGGAACCGTAAAGGGGAAGATAGAAAAGTGCCGGGAGCCGGTCCATCCTTGCTGTTTCAAGGGACCTGGCATATATGGCATACTGTTCTTAATGTGTTTGCTCACCTTCTTGGCACTATGTGTTTTAACCAAGGTCTCCTCTCTGAGAAAGGTTGTTTCCCCAGGTAGGGATTTTCCCCTGAAGTTAGGGAGGGAATAAAACCTCTTAACTAGTGCCAGGTGGGTAATTAATCACTTTAACTACGAACAATCATGCTTAAGCTACATAATCTTTACTCCCTGGAATGGAGATAAACGCCCTAACCTTTGGAATAGAGATTGATAGGATTGGAATCAACTGGTATAAATACAGATGTAACAAGACAGCAAGACACAGAACTTAGAACTCAGAACCTAGACACAGAACCTACACAGAATCTAGAGACAGAAGAACTTCGCTGGAGAGAACATGGCAAAAGATCCTGGACTGAACCTGACTTCAGAAATTGGCAAGAGAACCTGACTAGAACCTAGTGACAGAACCTGGCTGGAGAACCTAGCAAGAGAACATGGACACAGAACCTGGCTGGAGATCCTAAGCAGAACCTCTCTGGAGATCCAGACCAGAACTTGGCTGGAGATCCTGGCTGGAGATCCTGGCTAGGCTGCTGATCAACTGAACGCTGTCTCTGTGTCTTTCCTTCTTCGCCGACTCCGTCCACGCCTTTGGGGACCCCTGGACCTGCTGGGGTTGGACCCCGGCATAAGTCCTTTTATCTAAACTGCTGGGACACTGGCTTTACAAAAATTTTTTTTTAAATATTTGTATTGATTTCAGAGAGGAAGGGAGAGGGAGAGAGAAACATCAAGAATGAGAGAGAATTATGCATGGGCTGCCTCCTGCACGCCCCCTAGTGGGGATGGAACCCACAATCCAGGCATGTGCCCTTGACCGGGAATCGAACCCGGGACCCTTCGGTCCGCAGGCCGACGCTCTATCCACTGAGCCACACCGGCCAGGGCTGACACACGTTTTGAATGCGAGCCTTAGGTTATGGGGAGCGGGATGATGCACAAGAGTCTACGGAGTAAATTGGGTTGTTCTATTTATTTTATTTTATTAGGGTTTTTTTTTTTTGGTTACTCCTCACCCAAGGATATTTTCCCATTGATTTTTAGGGAGAGGCAGAGAGAAACATCGATGTGAGAGAGACACATCGTTGGGTTGCCTCCTGCACGCGCCCCGACCAGGGCCGAGGCCGGGGAGGAGCCTGCAACCAAGGTACATGCCCTTGACCGGAGTCGAACCCAGGACCCTTCAGTCTGCAGGCCGACGCTCTATCCACTGAGCCACACCAGCCAGGGCAAGGGTTGTTATATTTTACTAGAGGCCCAGTGCACAAATTCGTGCACAGGTGGGGTTCCTCAGCCTGGCCAGCGATCGAGGCCTATCCGGGGCCGGCCGGCCAGGGGGAGGGCCTGCAGGAGGTTGGCTAGCCGGCCCCTCCATTGGGGCTGATTGGGGGGCCAGCAGGAGATTGGCTGTGGGAGCTCCCTGACCACCAGGGGGCAGCTCCTGCACTGAGTATCTGCCCCCTGATGGTCAGAGAGCATCATAGCAACTGGTCAACCGGTCATTCCGGTCATTTGGTCGTAATGGTCGCTTAAACTTTTATATATATATAGATAATTGGGCAACTCTACTCATAAGAAATCTGATCACACCACTTCGGGGTTAAGACAGCAAATCTATGCAAATCCATTTACCTACTGTTGTCTTCCAACATTTAAACCAAAGCCTGACTTATAATTATTAAATAGAAAACCATCTATATCTATATATATAAAAGGCTAATATGCAAAGTGTCCCCTCGGGAGTTCGACCGGGAGACCAGGCGTTCGATCGCTCACTATGATGTGCGCTGACCACCAGGGGGCAGCGCAGAATGAAGGAAGGCCTCGGCCAGCAGCCGGTAGCCGGGAAGGAAGGCCCTGATTGGCCCGGCTGGGCCTAGGGAACCGACCCGTGCACGAATTTTGTGCACCAGGCCCCGAGTCTATAATAATACACAATTCTGGGGGAAAATTTCACCAAAATGCAGTGCTCTGGAGAATGGGCTGGGAGGACCAACCGCTTACCGCTACGGTTACACAGGCTGAGCTGCGACCTTACCGCCCGCTGACCACCTCCCTCCCCTGGGCAGCAGGACGGGCAGAGACAGCTGCAGGACAATGTACGCCTAGAAAGACGTCTGGAATGATGTGAACGGATAAACCAGGCATTTTTCTTTTTCCTAAAATAATGTCCTCAAGAGGCTGGTACGTTTCTGGGACATTCTGAGGCCTGGTGGACAGGGAGACTCCCCTTCCCCCGGTGCGAGCTTGGGGTGTCTGAGGGTCTGTCCAGAGCTCCTAGCGGGAGTTTCTGACTGAAATGGTTGTTTATTCCCCCAAATATATATTTCCTATATTTTTATTGATTTCAGAGAGGAAAGGAGAGGGGGAGAGAGAGAAACATCCATGATGAGAGAGAATCCTGGATCGGCTGCCTCCTGCACGCCCCCCACTGGGGATGGAGCCCACAACCCGGGCCTGTGCCCTGACCGGGAATCGAACCGTCACCTCTTGGTTCATATAGGTCGATGCTCAACCACTGAGCCACACCGGCCGGGCTGATCCCGTGGTTTTAAACCAAAGACATTTTATAACGCAAATTTAGCAAGGCATTTTTGGCCCGTGGTTTCAGACCATTCTTTCTTTCCCCAACACGAGGCCTCCAGCTCTTGCTAATCTGCCCGGATGTACTGTACACACTCCCGTTAGACCCCGGGCTCCCTCTGGGTGGGAGGCGGGAGGGGAGCCCCGACTCCCTGAGCCCCAAGCATCAGACCCCAGCTTCCTGTTCTCCCTTCCTTCTCTTCACCAGCCTACTGAGCAGGCATTCGACCCATTTCTCAGACAAAGGAACTGAGGCCGGGCCAGTTCGCACGGCCCGTTTGGGTCCCTGCCCAGCCGCCGATGGGACTGTAACTGCTCCTGCAGCCGGCGTGTCTCACCCCGAGGTAATGCATTTGCCAGACCCGCAGGCGAGAAGGGGGGCCGGGGACCAAGTGTGCAAAGACTTCCGCATGCGCACAACACCCCCGACTGCAGCGCGCCCACCCGTGGCTGCTCTGCTCGGGGAGGCCCCGGCTGTCTGGCAGGTCAGGGTCTGCGCCCCACAAGGAAATTCTCCCTAAATTCCCAGGGGTCCCCCCAGCAACCCACATGGTCCTTCTTTAAAAAAAGAGGATTTTGCAGACGCGACGCTTTGAGGGTCTGGGAGGAGGAAGTCGGCGGGGGGTCCCTCAGGCTCCATCCGCCGCGCTCCCCTCAGTGGGGTCTTTGTTGCGCTCGGCCGGGAAGCAGGTCAGGCTGTGGTCACCCCAGGAGGAGCGCTCTGGGCCCCTGGCTGTCACCCCGCCTCTCTGCTTCGGATCAGGGACGAGACATCCTTTCTGGCCCTGGCCGGTGTGGCTCAGTGGATAGGGTCCCGGCTTCGATTCCGGTCCAGGGCACAGGCCCGGGGTGGCGGGCTCCATCCCCAGTGGGGGGCGTGCAGGAGGCAGCCGATGGGTGATTCTCTCTCATCACTGATGTTTCTCTCTCCCCCCCCCCTTCCTCTCTGACATCAATCAAAATATATTTAAAAGAAAAGAAGGTGTTTCCGGAGTTCATTCTATGGAAAAAGGGAGTCAGCGGCTGCCTGTGGATGGAGGGGTCCCCCCTCCCCCCGCTGCGCTGCTGCGCCCAGCCGCCCGCGTCTGCGAGGAAGTGAATCCAGACGCGCTGGGGATGGGGAAAGGGGAGGGGGGAAAGGGGGGGTACCGGCTTCTCGCCCCTGTGACCCCTTCATCTTTGCACATCCCCCAGCCCCCTCCCCGGGGCGGGTTTGCCTGGAAACCGACCGGCTGGAGGCGCCGGCTCTTGGCGGGAGGACGCTGCTTCCTTCATATGGAAAAGCGCTCGGGACCGTTTCCTGGTGCGCCTCGCCCCGCCCCCCCCCCCCCCCGCGCGCCCCGGGTCCCCTGCGCCCCGGGGACACGCTGGCTGGCGCGGAGCGTGGAATCCTGAATCGAATCGCCCTTTTGCAAACGGCCCCGCGGTTTCTTGCCCTTTTGAACCCGCAAACCGTCCATGAAAAGGACCTTCTCGCCCTGGCCCGTGTGGCTCAGTGGATAGAGCGTCTCGGGCTTCGGACTGAAGGGCCCAGGGTTCGATTCCGGTCAAGGGCGCGGGCCTCCGGTTGCAGGTTCCCCGGGTCTGGTCGGGGGCGTGTAGGAGGCAACCCGCTGGGGCCCAAAACTTTTAAATGTAATGGATGCATGGTGTATTTCTTCAGTATTAATTTGCGTCCTCGCATGAGCAGGAGTTTGAACCTAAATCTGTCCTTGACCAATGTCACCGCTCACCGGCCAGAGGGACCTGGTAGTTTAAAGGGGTGACTGTAAGAATGAAGAGGCCAGACCCTGGCCGGTGTGGCCCAGTGGATAGAGCGTCGGCCTGCAGACCGAAGGGTCCTGGGTTTGAGTCCCATCAAGGCACGTACCTCGGTTGCAGGCTCCTCCCCAGCCCAGGCCCTGGTCGGGCGCGTGCAGGAGGGAATCCATCCATGTGTCTCTATGACATCGATGTTTCTTTTCCTTTTTCTTTTAAAATATATTTTATTGATTTTTTCAGAGAGGAAGGGAGAGGGATAGAGAGTCAGAAACATCGCTGAGAGAGAAACATCGATCGGCTGCCTCCTGCACACTCCCCACTGGGGATGTGCCCGCAACCAAGGTACATGCCCTTGACCGGAATCGAACCCGGGACCCTTCCGTCCGCAGGCGGATGCCCTATCCACTGAGCCACACCGACCAGGGCTCACATGGATGCTTCTCTCTGTCTCTCCCGCTCCCACTCTCTCTAGAAATCAATGGGAAAATATCCTCGGGCGAGGATTAAATAAACAAGAAAACACCCCAGTTGCTCAGGGAACCTTCCGGAAACCCGTCGGAAGGCTGTGGGGAGCTGCCTGCGCCAGTCTGCAGGAGCTGCAGGTCAGGTTGTCAGGGATTTTGGGAGCCGCTCTCCGCGGCCTGAAATCAGCCACGCGGGGAGTTTCACACCCTGGAAACTGGCAAATGCTACAAACCCTGGCGTTTCCCCCGGGCAGCTGGGAAGCAGTGAGCAGCTCGGCCTGGCGCCGGCGTGGGCTCGGGGTGCGGGGGGGGGGGAGACTCGGGGTGCCGGGGGGGAGGGGGGCGTGGGCTCGGGGTGCCGGGGGGGGCGTGGGCTCGGGGTGCCGGGGGGGGGGAGACTCGGGGTGCCGGGGGGGAGGGGGGCGTGGGCTCGGGGTGCCGGGGGGGGGCGTGGGCTCGGGGTGCCGGGGGGGGGCGTGGGCTCGGGGTGCCGGGGGGGGGCGTGGGCTCGGGGTGCCGGGGGCGGGGGTGGGCTCGGGGTGCCCGGCACATGAAGGCGCAGCCTGACCCTGCAGGAGCCGGTTCACCCGGGAGCAGGGGAAGGCTGCCCCCGCCCAGAGAGCCGGGTTATAGGCGGGGCCGCAAAGTCCGCGGGGCTGCCCGGCGTGGACCAGGGAGGCTGGAATGTTTAAGGAGCAAGGAGGCAAGTGTCAGGATGCCAAGAAGCTTCGAGACCAAAGAGATGATTATACGGCTGCTCGTTTATTTTATATTCACACACACACACGCACATACAGACACACACTCACATGCACACACATGCACACACACCCATACATATACTCACACACAAGCACACACATGCACACACAGAGACACACATGCATGAACACACCTATACACATACACACATGCACACACACCCATACATATACTCACACGCTCACACACACACAAACACACACACCCATACATATACTCACACGCTCACACACACACTCACACACAGTCACACATACACACACACACACACTCACACTAACACACTCACATTCACATCTGCACACATATACACGTACAGAGACACACTCAAACACATACACTCACACTAACACACATGTGCACACACATGCACACATGCACTCACACCCATACATATACTCACACGCTCACACACACACTCACACACAGTCACACATACACACACACACACACACTCACACTAACACACTCACATTCACATCTGCACACATATACACGTACAGAGACACACTCAAACACATACACTCACACTAACACACATGTGCACACACATGCACACACACTCACACAGAGACACACACTCACACATGCACACACTCATATGCACACACACTCACACGTATGGAACATACAAGGAATGCCAGCACGGCTGCAGGCCTGTAAAGAGGACTGTGACCAGCTCTCCTGGGACAGCTGCACAGAGCAGCTGGGTCACTTCAGCACCAGGTCAGCCAGGGGAGCAGGGGGCGCCCTGCACCCCAGGCGGCCGCCCCCCTCCGTCCACAGCGCCCTCCGTCTCCATCCGCGGTCTCATCGCAGGTTCCCCAGAGCCCGCAACCATGGCAACATCCCAGACGCCGACCCCTCCCCCTGTTTCCTGCATGCAGAGCTGCCTAAAGCAAAAACAGAAGGTAAAATAAAAAAGACACGAGGATGTAAGCGGCTGCCTCCCTTAGACACCGTGAGAGGGAAGCCTAGTGGAAGCTCTGATCTCCAAGATCAAGGTGATGCTGTTCATTTCGTGTCCGCTCAGCTTGTGTCCCTCATTCACATTTTCATATTTTTTTTGAAGAAATTTTTAAAAATATATCTTTATCGATTCTGGAGAGGAAGGGAGCGGGAGAGAGAAATAGAAACATCAGTGATGAGAGAGCATCATGGATAAGCCGCCTCCTGCACGCGCCACACTGGGGATGGAGCCCGCAACCCGGGCCTGTGCCCCGACCGGGAATCGAACCCGTGACCTCCTGGTTCCTAGGTCGGCGCTCAACCCCTGAGCCACACCGGCCGGGCTGGAATGTCTTTTATTTGTTTAACAGGCACATGGTCATCTTGGGGGAACTGCTTACGAGGTGGAATCCTGTAGCTTCCTTTGCTCAGTTGAGGGGCGCGCCAGGACAGATCCTATTAGGACCCTCCGTTGTGATGCGTCTGCGGCCGCCTTCTCTCTGTGGGGCCCCCCTCCCCCCATTTGCCGCGGCGCCTGCAGCCATCTGTCCCCGCGCAAAGGTGCTGTCACTGCTCTCCCCGGGCCCCATTCCAATGCGCTCCCGGCACTGGCTTCCCGCCAAAGCACCGCGTCTCCATGGCAACGCGGGCCCGGTTGCCATGGACACGCCCGTTGCTACCAAGCCGGCCTGCACGGCTCCCGGCCAAACACGCCCACGGAGCCAGACATGTGGGTGCGCAGACGATGCCATCCGCTGACTTCCCCGCGCCTCGCAGGCTCACAGCCCCCGCGTGTGCGCGAAGCAGACACACAAAGGCGCCTCGCAAACACCTGGGCGCGTCCCAGCCGCCGAGGCGTGACGCCGTCACGGGAATCAGCGTCTGCAAAGATCAGGCCTGAGCCGCAGCAACTGTGCAAGCGCGGGGCCTCCTGGGAAATCGGGGCCCTCGGAGAGGGTGCGGGGGGCGAGACTAGACTCACCCCGCATCCCCCGTGCTTCCCCAGCGGCTTGCGACCAGCCCAGCAAGGCCAGCAGCGGTCTGACCAGCCTGACCAGCCGTGGGCAAACTACGGCCCGCGGGCCGGATACGGCCCGTTTGAAATGAATAAAACTAAAAAAAAAAAAAAAAGACCGTACCCTTTTATGTACTGATGTTTACTTTGAATTTATAGTAGTTCACACAAACACTCCATTCATGCTTTTGTTCCGGCCTCCGGTCCAGTTTAAGAACCCATTGTGGCCCTCGAGTCAAAAAGTTTGCCCACCCCTGGACCAGCCTGTCAGCACTCAACACAGACACGTGTTTTTTTTTTTTTAATTTTTAGTTTTATTGATTTCAGAGAGGAAGGGAGAGAGAGAGGTAGGAACATCGATGATGAGAGAGAATCAGGGATCGCTGCCTCCCGCATGCGCCCCTCCTCCCCCCACTGGGGATCGAGCCTGCAACCCAGGCATGTACCCCTGACTGGAATTGAACCTGGGACCCTTTGGTCCGCAGCCCCATGCTCTTAGCCATGGGACACACTTTTCACGGCGATGCCTCTGCTTCTGATTTCACAGCGATGGGCAAGGAGAGGTTGGTTATTAGTGTACTAGAGGCACGGTGCACAAAATTCGTGCAAGAACAGGCCTTCCTTCTCCCGGCTGCTGGCACAGCTTCCCTCTGGCACCTGGGACCCGGGCTTCCCTGGAAGCCCTGGCTTTGAGGGAAGGTTGTCCAGAAGGACGTTTGGTCTAATTAGCATATCACGCCTTTATTATTATAGACTAGTGGCCCGGTGCACGAAATTCGTGCATGGGGGCGGGGGTGCCCCTCAGCCTGGCCTGCAGCCTCTCCAATCTGGGACTCCTCGGGGGATATCCGACTGCCGGTTTAGGCTGGATCCCACAGGGACCGCTGGCTCCTAACTGCTCACCTGCTGGCCTGCCTGATCGCCCCTAACCATTCTGCCTGCAGGCCTGCTCATCCCCAACTGCCCCCCATTGCTGGCCTGATCTCCCCCAACTGCCCTCCCACCAGCCTGATCACCCCCAACTGCCCTCCCCTCCTGGCCTGATGGCCCCTATCCGCCTCTGCCTCAGCCCCACCATCATGCCTTTGTCCAGAAGGACATCTGGAAGGTCTCCCGGTCTAATTAGCATATTACCCTTTTACTAGTATAGATAACGCAAAGCTTTTCTGTCCATGGACGTTTCGGCTGCTCCCATGTCTTGGCTGCTGTAAATGATGCTGCAATGAACACAGGGCGCAGCTATCTTTTCGAATCTGCACTTTAGATTTCTGCAGATAATTGCTCAGAAGTGGACTATCTGCTACTTTACTGAATCACTTACCAGTTTGAGTAGTTTTTGGTGGAGTCTTTAGGGTTTTCTATATACAGTGTCGTGTCATCTGCAAATACGGACAGTTTTACTGCCTCCTTTCCAATTTTGATACCTTTTCTTTCTTCTTCTTGTCTGATCGCTGTGGCTAGGACTCCCACTACTATCTATCTATATCTATCTATCTATCTATCTATCTATCTATCTATCTATCTATCTATATATCTATATATCTATATATCTATATATCTATATATCTATATATCTATATATCTATATATCTATATATCTATATCTATATCTATCTATCTATCTATATCTATCTATATCTATCTATCTATATATATATATATATACAAGGCTAAGCGACCACCTGACCGTCTGACCGGTAGCTATGATGCTCACTGACCACCAGGGGTCAGATGCTCAATGCAGGAGCTGCCGAGCTGCGGTGAGTTGGCAGCTGCAGTTCTCGGGTGACACACCCAGAACCAGAGAGGAGGGAGCCCAATTCTGGGGTGCATCACCTGAGAACCACCCTCTCGCAATCCGGGACCCCTTGGGGAATGTTGAAGAGCCGGTTCCGGCCCGATCCCTGCAGGCCAGGTTGAGGGGACCACCTGCCGGAGGGACCCCACTCACTGTGCAGACGTCCTTTGAGCTGTGGCGCCACCCCAGGTGCTGCCCGCCGGGGAGGGACCCTGGGAGGTTGGCTGCAGGATGTGTCTGGCCTGTCTCACCCAGTCCTGCCCCACCAGCCACCTTCTAATTAATTTCCTTTCAATGTGCATGAATTTGTGCACAGGGGCACTAGTGTTGCCTAAGTGATGAAAGCAGACATCCCTGTTGTGTCCCAGGCCCCGTCCTGTGTAGGGCAGTGCTCCACCCAAGAAAGTTGGCATCTAGCCCTGGCAGGTGTGGCTCAGTGGATAGAGCGCCGGCCTGTGGATCAAAGGGTCCTGGGTTCAATTCTGGTCAAGGGCACATGCCCGGGCCTCAGGCTTGACACCCAGTAGGGGGCATGCAGGAAGCAGCTGATCCATGATTCTCTCTCATCCTTGATGTCTCTCTTTCTCTCTCCCCTCTCTCTCTCTTTCTCTCTCTCTCTCTCTCCCCCCCTTCCTCTCTGAAATCAATTTAAAAATATTTTTTTAAAAAAGAAAAGAAAAAGCAATTTCTTCCAGCTTCATTGCACTTAACCTCCAAATAGCATTACTTCTCATTTGCTCTCTCACTTTAAAACTGCAGTTACGCTTTAATAATTTATTATCAGAAGAAGCAATGTTGAAGCAGAATCCCAGGAGAAACAGAAAACACCGGATTGTGATGGAATGTTATCTATCTATATAAAAGGCTAATATGCAAAGTGTCCCCACGGGAGTTCGACCAGGAATTCACTCGTTCGCTATGATGTGCACTGACCGCCAGGGGGCGGCGAGGAATGAAGGAAGGCTCCAGCTGGCAGCCGGAAGGCCGCGATGGGCCCTGATCACCGGCCAGGCCTAGGGACCCTACCTGTGCATGAATTTCGTGCACCGGGCCTCTAGTGTTTATAATAGAAAAATCCTGACCTCAGTTCAGACGGATCCCATAAACCACACAAAGGCACTTCTCTACGTGCCAGAGAATATTACCCCCTTAGATATCATACCAGGACCAGCACGTCACACTCAGAGGCTGACACGGGCCAGATAAACAAGGTTTGAGTGGATGTGGCCACAAAATAAAATAAAGCGTCCGTTTTTGTAGAAAAATAAGTTTGTTTCGATAGAGACACGCCGAATACCAAGGGCTGAAATGAAGGAGTCACCGTTCACATAAAGTAACAGAACATTTTAATAAAAATTAATACTTTTTCTTGAACATGAACTCACCAGACCCCGAGTCCCTGCACAAATGGATAAGCGTCACGCAGATAAACCCATTTCTCTCGTTCTCCGGAAGCGAGGTATTTCCTGTTGCCACACCAAGCAGGTCAGTCCCAGACCAAGGACATGGCCACCGGCTGCCGGAACCTTCGCTGCCGGTGTCAGTGGGGAGAGACGGTGCGCCTGCGCGTGAGGCGCGTGAGGGACGCGAATGCAGCACGATGACCGTCATCAGTCGTTAGCGAACGCTGTAGCTCGTTATTAATAACTAGAGGCCCGGTGCACGAATTCATGCACAGGTGGGGTCCCCTCGTGTGACCTTCGGAGATCAGGCCTGAGCTTGCGCCCTGCCTGGCACCCCGCCTTGGCCTGGCACCGCCCCCTCACCTGCTCCACCATCCCGCTTGTGGGGCGATCAATTGGGGCCAGGCTCCCCGGCCCAGCTCCCTCAACGCCTGGGAGCCAGGCAGCGGCCCCACCCCCGCAGCCGCTGCTGGTGGCCGTCCGCGGGGTGATCAGCAGGGCGATGGGGGACCACTCGCATCTTCACCTGCCACCTGCTCACCGGCCCCACCGTCCCACCACAATCCCGCTCTCGTGGGCGCCCATCGGGGCCAGCAGCACCTCCACTGCTGCCCGCTGCCAGCGCTGCATTGCTGACGCCCACCCTGTTCCACGCTGCCCCCTGGTGGTCAGCGCACATCACAGCGAGCGGTCGAACTCTTGGTCGAACTCCAGAGGGGACAATTTGCATATTAGGCTTTTATTACATAGGATTATGAGTAAAAGGATAGTGTAAAAATTAAGTGATGAAATTTTTCTTAAAACGTTTCTTACATACCCTTCTATTGGCTGGACCGCAGAAATATTCATCGTGGCTGCATGCGGCCCGCGGGCCCCGAGTTTGACATGCTTGAGCCACGAGGTCTCTAACCGGGAAAGAGAAGAACAGACTTCGCATTCCCAGCACGGCCCTCGAACCCTGGGGCTCCCCGAGGAGTCTGCCTGGAGGGCTTGCCCGGGTGTCCGTGAGGGCCTCCCAGAGGACTGAGAGGACGTGGACACACAGAGGGATTTACTGTAAGAAACTGGCTTGTGATAAATATCACATGATCCCACTCATACGTGGGACATAATGAGCAACATACTGTGATGAACAAGAATAGATCCAGAGACGAATCGTGGGGAAGGAGGGGGGGTTAGAGAGCAACCAAAGGGCTTGTATGCCTGCGTGTGAGCAGAACCGATGGACACAGACCCTAGGGCGGTGGGGGCTTGCCCTGGTGGGGATGGCTGGGGAGGCGGGGGGTGCATGGGGAAAGAGGAGACTTATGTAAACCTTTAGACAATTAGATAAATGAAAAAGGAAACTGGCTGGTGTGATGTGGAGGCTGGCCAGCCCGAGACCGGCCGGGTGGGCTGCGGGCGGCGGGCCCAGTCCGAGGCCGGCGGCCCAGGCGAGAGCAGGATCGGGCGCGGGTCCCAGGCAGGACAAGTGCTGGCCGCTCAGCGGCTGGGGGCCTTGCTTTCCTGGGAAAACCTCTCTCAGGGGTGAAGGTCAGGCTTTCGTTTTAGGCACATCTTCAACGGCCGAGGGCGGCCCACCCACGTGATGGAGGGCCGAGCCCGCCGATTTTTAAAAAATTTTATTTATGTTTTTAATAAATCCTCCCCTGGCGATATTCTTTCATTGATTTTTAGAGAGAGTGGAAGAGAGAGGGAGAGACAGAGAGAGGCATCGATGTGAGAGAGACACATCGATGGGTTGCCTCCTGCACGTGCCCCAACCAGGTCCCGGGCCGGGGAGGACCCTGCCAGCAAGGTACATGCCCTTGACTGGAATCGAACCCGGGACCCTTCAATCTGCAGGCCGACGCTCTATCCACTGAGCCACACCGGCCAGGGCCTGATTGAAATATTCATGTTTCAGCTAAAGCAGTGGTCTGCAAACCACGGCTCGCGAGCCACAGGCGGCTCTTTGGCCCCTTGAGTGTGGGTCTCCCACAAAATACCACGTGCGGGCGCGCACATACAGTGCGATTGAAACTTCGTGGCCCGTGCGCAGACGTCCGTATTTTGCAGAAGAGCCACACTCAAGGGCCCAGAGAGCCACATGTGGCTCGCGAGCCGCAGTTTGACCTGACCCGGGGCGGCTGGAAGGTGCAGCAGCGATCGGCCAGCCCACCCGGCCACCATCCAGGCATCCCGTATGCGACCGGACCCGGGGCGGCCGTGTGGGGCAGCAGCGATTAGCCAGCCCACCTGGGCAACCCGTGTGCGACCCTAACCGGGGCATCCCATGTGCGACCTGACCAAGGGCAGCCGGACAGGGCAGCAGCGATCGGCCGGCCTGCCCCGTCATCCTATGTGCGACCCGACCTGGGGTGGCGCCTCAACCCCCGGATCAGCCCTGCCGTGTGCATGACCCGGGGAGCGGGGCAGGCACCTAGGGATCGGGCCTGCCCTCTGCCACCCGGGAGCGGGCCTAAGCCAGCAGGTGGTTATCTCCTGAGGGGCCCCAGACTGCGAGAGGGCACAAGTGGGGCTGAGGGACCCCTCTCCCTTCCCACCAGTGCACAAATTTTTGTGCACCGGGCCTCTAGTATATATATAATTATTTATTGGTTTCAGAGAGGGAGGGAGAGGAGGGAGATAAAAACATCAACAATGAGAATCACGGATCGGCTGCCTCCTGCACCCCCCGCCACTGGGGATCCAGCCCGCAACCTGGACATGTGCCCTTGACTGGAATCGAACCCGGGACCCTTCAGTCTGCAGGCCGATGCCCTATCCACTGAGCCACACCGGCCAGGGCCCTCCCGGTTTCTCTTAGGCTCGAGCACAGCTTTCCCGTTTGCGGTGTTGGCCACGTCCGTGAGGGAGGGAGGGAGGGACGGGTAGCCCTCGTGTCACACACCTGGCGGGGCGGGTACCCAGGCTCAGGGGTTCCATCCGGGTCCCGGCCGCTCTCCTCAGGACGGGGCGGCTACGACGCAGTGTGACCCGGCGCTGACACTCACATGCATGTCTCATACGTTTCCGTGGAAACTCTGGTCCTGCTCGGGCCATGCCTTAAAAGAGGTATGTATTGCCCGGCCGGTGTGGCTCAGGGGTTGGGCATCGACCTAGGAACCAGCAGGTCAGGGTTCGATTCCTGGCCAAGGGCACCTGCCCGGGTTGGGGGCTCCATCCCCAGTGGGGGGCGTGCAGGAGGCAGCCGGTCCGTGATTCTCTCTCATCGCGGATGTTTCTCTCTCTTGCCCCCTCTCCCTTCCTCTCTGACATCAATAAAAATATACCTACATATATAAAAAGCCAGCGACTGGAATTCCAGATCCACTGGTTGCTATGACACCCACTGCCAGCAGATGGGGGGGAGTGGAGAGGGGGCTAGCTGGCCAACCTCCCTAGGCCCCTCCCCCCAGCCTGCCCCACACCTCATGGGCCTCTCCCAGTTGGCCAACACCCCTGCGGCCCTTCCCCCCACCCCCCACGGGCCGGCCCCTGATCGTCCCCTCTCCCCCTGGTCAGGGCCGGCCAGCCAGCCGCCCATTGCCCCTCCCCCAGGCTGCTGACCTCCCCGATTGGCCCCCCCACTGCCCATAGCCACTCCCCACGGCCAGCCCCACCCCAGATCAGCCCCCACCACCCCAATCGGGGCGCGGAGCCCGCTGGCCAATTGCCCACGGCTCCTCCCCCCAGATGGCCTAGCCCAGTGGCCGGCAAACTCATTAGTCAACAGAGCCAAATATCAACAGCACAACGATTGAAATTTCTTTGGAGAGCCACATTTTTAAAACGTAAACACTATAGGCAGGTACATTGTGATTCACTTCATGAGGGGGCTCCTAAGGCTTAGGAAGAGCCACACTCCAGGGGCCCAAGAGCCGCATGTGGCTCGCGAGCCGCAGTTTGCTGACCACGGGCCCAGCCCTGATCGCCCAGTCGGGGTGGGCTGGCCGATGAGGGTGGGCTGGCCGGCCAACCTCCCACTGCCTCCTGCTCTCGACAGGCCTGTCCGATCTGCCCCCACTGGGGCCAGGCTGGCTGGCCAGGCCCCACCTGTGCACAAACTTGTGCACCGGGGCCTCTGGTTTAAAACGAAAAAGAAAAAAGGGAAAGCGCACAGGCTGACGCCGGCGCTGGGACATCTGCCCGCCCGGGGCGCTGAGCGCCTCCATCAATGATGTATTTCGGCTCACGGGTGGGAGCAGGGTCCCCGTGGCTTTCCAGCCGTTCACCGGCTGTTGGACCCCGTCCGTCCCCTGCTGCGATGGGAGAAGCACGTCTCACGGTGAAAAGACGGATCACAAAGGCCTCTCTCTCTCTCTCTCTCTCCTTTTTTTCCAGAACCGGTGGGGCTCGGCCACGGGGAGACTCTCCGAGGTCGCAGCGGCTGTGAGGTGGCCACCAAGTTGCTTTGGCCTCGACGTCCGGGGAACGGAAGGCGGCAATCGCTGCCCTTTCTTCCCATGAAACACGGGTTCAGGTTCACCACCAGCTTCCTGGCACCGCCTCGCGATGCTGTACTGTTTGAGGGTCTTTTACCAAAAGTATGTCTCCCAGCCCCGGCCGGTGTGGCTCAGTGGATAGAGCGTCGGCCTGCGGACCTGAGGGTCCCGGGTTCGATTCCAGTCAAGGGCACGGACCTCGGTGGCAGGCTCCTCCCCGGTCAGGGCCCTGGTGGGGGCGCGTGCAGGAGGCCACCCATCGATGGGTCTCTCTCACATCGACGTTTCTCTCTGCGTCTCTTACTCTAAAAAAATCGATGGAAAAATATCCTCGGGTGAGGATTATAAAGCAAACCAAAAAAAAGTATGTATTTCAAAAGTCAAAAAGCAAGTCATAGGCTCCAAATCAATTTGCCCAAAATAAATGAATTTGCCAAAAATCCACGATTCGGCCCTAGCCAGTGTGGCTCAGTGGATAGAGCGTCAGCCTGAGGACTGAAGGGTCCTGGGTTCGATTCCGGTCAGGGCACATGCCTGGGTTGGGGGCTCGATACCCAGTGGGGGGCGTGCAGGAGGCAGCCGATCCATGATTCTCTCTCATCATTGATGTTTCTCTCTCTCCCTCTCCCTTCCTCTCTGAAATCAATAAAAACATATTTTTTTAAAAAATAAAGATTCACCCAAACCTAAGACAGACTCCTTAAACCAGACCTAGGGCCGTTTGCTCAGACACCTGACGCTAGAAGCCACAGAGCCGGAAGGAAGCTGGGACCCGGGGCACAGGCGACGGGGTTAAAATGTTGGTAAAATGTTGGCAAAATAAGGCTGAAGTGAACGGCTCATTCTGTGGGTTTATTTTTTTTAAATATATTTTTATTGATTTCAGAGAGGAAGGGAGAGGGAGAGAGAGAGAAACATCCATGATGAGAGAGAACCATGGATCGGCTGCCTCCTGCACGCCCCCCACTGGGGATCGAGCCCCCAACCCGGGCCTGTGCCCTGATTGGGAATCGAACCCAGGACCCTTCAGTCCACAGGCTGAGGCTTCACCCACTGAACCACACTGGCCAGGGCTCCAATTTGTGAAATAACAAAGTCATTACATTAAATTTAAACACATGTGTGAATTGGCCTGGGTTTCTTTCTCGTTCTCTGTATTCTGTTCACAGTTTGGCTGTTCCTTTACTGTTGTAGATGTAATTGTGTCAAGAACAACCACATTGAGATTTTGATTAGCAAGATGCTTTTTTAAAAAAATACACATTTTTTTAAAAAATATTTTTATTGATTTTTTTTACAGAGAAGAAGGGAGAGAGTTAGAAATATAAATGAGAGAGAAACATTGATCAACTGCCTCCTGCACGCCCCCCACTGGGGATGTGTCTGCAACCCAGGTACGTGCCCTTGACCGGAATCGAACCCAGGACCTTTCAGTCCGCAGGCCAATGCTCTATCCACTGAGCCAGACTGGCCAGGGCAGGAAGATGCTGCCTGAGCTAATTCAGGGAAGACCAGGGATCTTGCAAACATCGTGTGCTTCTCCCTTCTTCTTTTCTGCAGCTTATTATGGCTTCGTTGGGTTTTTTAAAATGCACTCTGCAGGCTTCCTTTGTGTTTATTGCTAAATTTTCATCTTTCGGGTGTCATTAAAACATTCCCCCCTTACGTTTCCATAACTAATGTTTTATAGGAAAATTATGGCTTTTTGAAACTTCGTTCTGTAACTGGTTTTCCAAATTGCCACTGTTAGCAGTTTTCAAGCGATTCTTTGTTTATTTTCCAGGAATCATGTCACATTACTATTCTTGTGCCTTTTTCTTTTCTTTTTTAAAATAAATATATTTTGTTGATTTTTTACAGAGAGGACGGGAGAGGGAGAGAGTTAGAAACATCGATGAGAGAGAAACATCGACGAGCTGCCTCCTGCACACCCCCACTGGGGATCTGCCCGCCACCCAGGTGCATGCCCTTGACCAGAATCGAACCCGGGACCCTTCAGTCCGCAGGCCGACGCTCTACCCACTGAGCCAAACCGGTCAGGGCTTTTAAAATATTTTTATTGATTTCAGACAGGAAGGGAGAGGGAGAGAGAGAAATATCAATGATGAGAGAGAATCATGGATCGGCCGCCTCCTGCACGCCCCCCACTGGGATGGAGCCCGCGACCCAGGCCTGTGCCCTGACCGGGAATCGAACCCTGACCTCCTGGTTCATAGGTCGATGCTCAACCACTGAGCCACACTGGCTGGGCCTGAGCCTGGTTTTCTAAAAAGAGTTACTTCTATGATACATTTTTCAAAAATGTCAAGGTGTTTGATCTATTCACGTCTTTCTCTTCGGCCTAAACAAATTTTAGTTCATGATAATTTCCTCAAAGATCATGTGCTTTGCCAAACTCATCGAATTTATTGCTGTGTGCTTCCATATGGCAACCCCATAATTTTATAATCCCATCTGCATGGCGATAGCCACTTCATTTCTATATTTGTGTTTATCTTTAAAATCTGTTATTAGAGCCTAAAATTTAGAAAGTTTGCATTCTTTCGATTATTCAATCCTTTTTTTTTTTTTTTTTTTTTGGCTTTGTCCTTACTCCCTCCTCCCCCTCCCCCCGCCCCAGATTCAGCGCCTCCACGGGTACAATACACTCTAAATCAGTTCCCAATTCATTAAAAACTGCGTTGCCGTTAATTCCTTGCTTCTGTCTCCATATGTTTATTTAATTACGCATCCCGACTTCTTGTACTGGGCACCGATTTCAGTCACTTCAATTCCTTTTTATTTAATAATAAATACAGTGAATGTCCTAATTTTTAAGTGACTCCAGCTCTGCCATATGTTTTGATGCAATTGTGCTGCATACTGTTATCTCCCGAAGGGTTCCATCAGGTTACAGATGCTATTCAATCATTACAAATATGTTTGGGGGCAAAAATTGACCAACACAAGTAGATGCTAAAGATAATGTCTTAAATTAAAATAATGGGTTACATCCTAGCATCTACAGACTCATCGTACTTTTTATATACTTATATAAAAATGAGAGGCCCAGTGCATGAAATTTGTGCGCTTGGGGGGGAGGGGTTGTCCCTCAGCCCAGCCTGCACCCTCTCCAATCTGGGACCCCTCGGGGGATGTCTGACTGCCGGTTTAGGCCCAATCCCATAGGGCAGTCAGACATCCCTCTCACAATCCTGGACTGCTGTCTCCCAATCGCTTGCCTGCCTGCCTGATTGCCCCTAACTGCTCCTCTGCCGGCCTGATCACCCCCTAACCACTCCCCTGCCAGCCTTATCAATGCCTAACTGCTCCCCTGCCAGCCTGATCGCCCTTAACTACCCTCCCCTGCCAGCCTGGTCACCCCCAACTGCCCTCTCCTGCTGGCCTGGTTGCCCCTAACTGCCCTCCACTGCAGGCCTGGTCCCCCCTCAATTGCCCTCCCCTGCAGGCCACCTTGTGCCAGCCATCTTGTGGTGGCCATCTTTTGACCACATGGGGCTGGCCATCTTTGTGTGAGGGCGTGATGGTCAATTTGCATATTACCGCTTTATTATATAGGATATTTATACTTTTTATATATAACTTAGAGGCCTGATGCACAAATTCTTGCACGAGTGGGGTCCCTCCAACTGGCCGGCGCCCTCTCGCAATCTGGGGCCCTTGGGGAATGTCGGAGAGCCAGTTCTGGCCTAATCCCACAGGCCAGGCCCAGGGACCCCACTGGTGCACGAATTCATGCACCGGGCCTCTAGTAAAAATATATTTTAAAAAAATTAAAAAGACTGACCCTCCCACACGCGGTCCTCACCCCAGGGCAAGCAGGTTGCCAAACTGCGCTCTGGAGCACCGTCCCCCAGGTCCACGGTCAAGGGCACGGCCGTGAGCAGAGAGCAAGGAGGCTGTGAGGGATGACCGTCTAGCCGAGGCTCGCGTGCCCGGTGCCGCCCGCCGCGCCGGCTTCCACCCACTTTATTCCCCCAGATTCCTCTAATCATATGCAGCTCTTCCTAAATGAACTGCCTGCCGTCTGGGAGTAAAGAGAGAGACTCTGCTGGAGGCAAAGACGGTGATGTTCACCCAGACCCGTGCAGATGCTGGCAGATGCTGTTCTTAATCCGGCCGCTATTTCTGCACACAGCCCCTGGGCACAGCCCCTGAAGGAACGTTCCAGAAACGCGCCCACGGCCTGCCGATCCCCTGGTCGCACGGGCAGCATTCACGGCAGCCACGGCTTCCCGACCTCCTGGCCAGGACTCACCCCCGTCCATGAAGGCGTTCCATCAGCCGCTTTAGCCAGACGTGAGTCATAGATGAAATATGGACTTAAAAAAGTCACAAACGGCTTTACCTTTAAACAAAGACAGAAGCAGTTCCTACGAAAGGCAAAGCTTCTTCTAAACGATGTCAGAATCCACGCCGTTCCGCAGGCGCCGTGCAGCTCGAAAGCTTCACAGAGATGATCTATTCGTGTGCGGTTTCCTTTAATGAGTATTTTTTAAGATCCTGAAACGATGTGTTCTCTGAACGGGTCCTCGCTTTATGACATGCGTGTGGCTGGCCGGGCGTCTTTTATTAAAGCAGATAAGTGTGTATTTTAAAAACCACACATCTTGTTGGTCAGCGCTCTGTGGAGAAGTGAGATCTCCGTTCAGACATCACGTAGACAAGTCAGCAGGGGCGAGGCTAAGGGCAAGGTACGCAGTTCCACCAAGTAAGATGGAGTGTCTTCGATAATGTTAATTTTCGTTTTATTTTTAATGTATTTTATTGTTTTTTTACAGAGAGGAAGGGAGAGGGAGAGAGAGATGGAAACATCAATGATGAGAGAGAATCGTGGATCGGCTGCCTCCTGCACGCCCCCCACTGGGGATCGAGCCTGCAACCCGGGCCTGTGCCCTTGACAGGAATCGAACCCGGGACCCTTCAGTCCACGGGCCGACGCTCTATCCACTGAGCCACAGTGGCCAGGGCCATCATGTTAATTTTCTCTGCAGGATAATGAAGGAACCGTGATGGCCCTGGCTGGTGTGGCTCAGTGGATAGAGCGCCGGCCTGCGGACTGAAGGGTCCCGGGTTCGATTCCTGTCAAGGGCACAGGCCTGGGTTGCAGGCTCGATCCCCAGTGTGGGGCGTGCAGGAGGCGGCCGATCAATGGCTCTCTCTCTCTCCCTCTCCCGTCCTCTCTGAAATCAATAAAAATGTATTTTTAAAAAGAGTAACAACCTTGTTGTAGAAACCAGGGCCCCCAGCCCTGAGAAGGCCCCCAGCCTTTGCACACACACAGGCCTTTGCAGACTCCCAGCCTTTGCAGGCCCCCAGCCCTTTGCATACCCACAGGCCTTTGCAGACCCCCAGCCTTTGCAGACCCTCAGGCCTTTGCAGACCCCCAGCCTTTGCATACCCACAGGCCTTTGCAGACCCCCAGCCCGCAGTGCCTGTGCACCGCCCACCTGGCCCGTCCTTTGCCTCCTTCCCATGCCATCTCTGCCCTTCTCCCCAGTGTAAGCAGCCGTCTATGCTGGGGGGCAGAGCAGATGTTTGTGGGTGACCTGCTGCTCCCCACGCTGCCGGCGGGATTGGCATCAACGCTCACAGGCGATGCCAGCCTGTCTCGGCCGCATCGGCTCAGGGAGGGACAGGACGCCCGACCCTTCGATTGTCCGGCTTCATGGAGAGATGCTCTTTTCGGACAGCAGATCCACAGCTGCGTCTCAACCTCTGCCTCCACACAAGCCCGTCCGACAGGGAGGCCACTGCACTGGCCTTGAGGAAGAGGGCGTCCTAGTAGATGATTCAAAACCCCTGCTCTGTGGTCCTCGTTCTTCCCTGGGAAACCCGGAGAGTAAATTCTTGGGCGGAAATTCGGAGGCCGAGCCGGAGGGAGGCGGTGCTCAGACAAGAGCCTCGATGGCTTAGGGGGGCTGGTGTTTCCCTGGCAGGAGCGCCAGGGACGGGGTCCCACATGCGACAGTGAGCCCATCCCCAGCCAGGACCCCGCGGTCCCATCTCGCCCTGCAGGAGCCCCAGCTGCAGTCAGGACCGTCCAAGAAGCTCTAAATATAAAGGGTGTCCCAAAATTCACGCAAGAAGTAGTTTTGACAGAAAACACAGGTTTATAATTAAAAATTGTAAATTTTTTATTGATTCATGAAGTAGACAGTCTAGGGTTATGTGTGGAATAGCACATCGGGTCCGTGGCCTCCCCGGCTTTGCTGGCACAGACGCAAAGCCGCGGTCTTCATGGGTCTTCCTTGCCCCTGCTCCTGGGCCATCATTGGTCCTTGGGGATGCTGATCCAATGGAAGGGATTGACATCAAAGGGCAACAGATATGAGAATCTGATTCAATCAACCGAGTCAAATCAGGCTTTTATTTGTTGTTGTTGCTGCTGTTAATGCTCACGCAGAATTCGAATCTTGCGTGAATTTTGGGACGCCCTCTATATTGTGAGATGTGTATGCATTTCAGCTCTCTGGCCTATGTTTTGAAACTTTATTTGCTATTTTTTCATGTCACTTCCTATTATATTTTTTTTAACAATTTGAGGTCTTTGATTTTTATCTTTTTATTTTTTTAATGTATTTTTATTGATTTCAGAGAGGAAGGGAGAGGGAGAGAGAGAGAGAGAGAAACATCCATGATGAGAGAGAACCATGGATCGGCCGCCTCCTGCACGCCCCGCACTGGGGAGGAGCCCGCAACCCAGGCCTGTGCCCTGACCGGGAATCGAACCCGGGACCCTTCAGCCCGCAGAACGACGCTCTACCCACTGAGCCACACCGGCCGGGGCTCCTCTGTGCATTTCAATGCTGACACAGGAAGCCCCCCATCCCCCATCTGCCCCCCCCAACCATCATGATTAACACGGATCAGACGCACCGTGCCTTCCCCGCACCGTGTCCCATGTCTGTCTCCCCTTCCCATGGAGACTCACATTCCCCAGTGATGGCGCTGTTCCCGGAACCAGGCGGATCCGGGAGCACGGGGGGCGGGGGGGGGGGGGCTGAGGGGGGAGGAGGGGGGTTGGGGCACCTGGCATTCTGTGGGAGGCTGCGGGTCGGGGGCTCGTGCACAGGCGGAGACCCTTGCAGGCGGACCTGGCGGTTTTTCTTGCCAGGAAAGCGCTGGATCGCTGCTACCTGATGCTTGCGATTAGCAGACATGAGCTTCCTTAGGGTTGGAGTGTGCGCGCGTGTGTGTGCATGTGCGTGTGCATGTGCGTGTGCATGCATGTGCGCGCGTGTGTGTGCATGTGCGTGCGCGCGTGCATGTGCGCGTGTGTGCATGTGTGCATGTACATGTGTGTGCATGTGCATGTGTGTATGCGTGTCTGTGCATGGGTGCGCATACGTGTGCAGGTGCGTGCGTGTGCGTTTTCTGTTAGAGCTGGGTGGGCCATTTATTTATTTTTTTACAGTTTTAAGATATTAAGTTGCTTCTTTTTTTTTTTTTCCTTTAAATCCTCACCCAGAGGGTATTTTTCCATTGATTCTCAGGGAGAGCCGAAGGGAGAGGGAGAGGCAGAGAGAAACATGGACGTGAGAGAGACACCGATGGGCTGCCTCCTGCACGCTCCCCGCCCAGGGCCCGGCCGGGGAGGAGCCTGCCACCGAGGTCCGTGCCCTTGACCAGAATCGAACCCGGGACCCTTCGGTCCGCAGGCCGACGCTCTATCCACTGAGCCACACCGGCCTGGGCTCCAAGCTGTCTTTACTTGGCCCCTAAAAATGCAAAGTGAAGTTTCCCTCCTGCCCTTCTGCCGGCACCCCCTGCACCCACCCTGCGGGGAGGGGCGCTCCCTCCCACGTGGGGACAGGAAGGGACAAGGAGCCGATCTCCCAGCTGCGACACTGGGGCCTGGAAAAGCCATCGCCCGGCGCCAGTTGGCAAAACCCCAGCCCAGCTCGAGCCCCACAGGCAGCGCTTTGCAGGAAGCAGAGCGCAGGGGCCGGGGCGCAGCTGGTACTCATCCCGGGCCACGCCTGGGGAGCGGGCAGGTCTGTCTGGGCCCCTGTGCTCCCACCGGCCACAGGCCCCGGCCCAGAGCCCCCAGCGGAAGCCGGTCCCCCTGCCCCCTGCACCCCTACACCCTGCCCCCCTGCCAACCACAACCCCTGCACCCCGTACCCCTAACCTCTGCCCCCTGCCCCCTGCACCCCCTACTCCCACCCTCTGCCCCCCTACCCTCCTGCTCCCTGCCTCCATTGCACACCTGCACCCCTGCCCACTGTACCCCCTGTACCCCCTGTACCCCCTGCACCCCTTCCCCCATTCTCCCTGCACCCCTTCCCCCTGACTCTCTGCCCCCCTGTCCCCCTCCCCCTCCCCCTCCCCTCTCCCCCTCTACTCCCTGCCCCCATTGCACACCTGCACCCCTGCCCACTATACCCCCTGCTCCATCTGCACCCCCTGCCCCCGGCACCCCCTACCTCCATCCCCTGCCTGCTGCCCCCTACACCCTGCCCCCTGCCAACCACACCCCCTGACCCTTGTCGCCCTGCCCCCACTGCCCCCCTGTCCCCCTACCCTCCTGCCTCCTCCCCTCTGCCCCTGCCCCCACTGTCCCTTTGCTCCCCTGCCCCCCTGCCAACCACACCCTCTGCACCCCAGCACCCCCTGTCCTCCTGCCTCTTGCATCCCCTGCTTCATCTACATCCTCTGCACCTCCTGCACCCCCACCCCCACCCCCTGACCCCTGTCCCCCTACCTTCCTGCCCCCTGCCCTCTGCCCCTGCCCCCACTGTCCCTTTGCACCCCTGCCCCCTGCCCCCTGCCAACCACACCCCCTGCACCCCCTGCATCCTCTGCAACCCCTGCACCCCCTGCCCCAGGATCCAGATCCAGAGGTGCCCCAAGAAGGGGGGGCACCAGTAGGAGGCCCTAGGCCAGGATGTCAAGGTAAACACTGTCCCCCACACATGTCACTGGACAGCTGCCCCGAGCTCACTTCCTCTCAGACCCTCCCGCCTGGAACTCGGCCGTCCCCTGACCCCATTCAATCCCGTCTCCCTAAACGTGTGCCCTGAACGTCGGTGCTGAAATCACACACCAACCTTGTCTCCCCGGCCCTGTCTTCCTTTTTTAATATATTTTTATTGATCAGAGAGGAAGGGAGAGGGAGAGAGAGAAACATCCATGATGAGAGAGGATCACTGATTGGCTGCCTCCTGCACGCCCCCACTGGGGATCGAGCCCACAACCCGGGCCTGTGCCCTGAGCGGGATTCGAACCCTGACCTCCTGGTTCCTAGGTTGACCCTCAACCCCTGACCCCCACCTGCCGTACTGAGCTGAGCAGTTTTGCTGGAGACCTCGCAGCTCTCAGAGCCAAGAGCACGGACCCTCTGGCCTTTGTCAGAAAGCGTCTGCCGGCTCCTGGCTGAGCCTGGTGCCTCCAGGTTGACCGCCCTTATCCGGCCTCCATTCAGCCCTCTCCCTCCCTGAGCCCTGAGCTTGCACGTCATCCATCCTTCCTCAAGGCTGAGCCCTGGCCTCCTGGCCCTGCCCCCCGTCTGCCCGCCCCCCAGGCTGGTCCTGTCCTGGGGGCTCTCCCCGGCGGATGCTCCACCACCTCATCCCTGGCTCCCCTCTCTCCCCTCTGGGTCGCGGCTGTGCATTCGCTCCACAGTCCTTTCTGCAAGAGGCTCCGCCTTGGGCTTGGCCCCCGGGCCGTCTGCTTCCAGGGCCTGGCATCTGCCAGGGGCCCCGGCGAATGGGGACACGTGGCCTTTTCCTTGAAAAGTGAGACTGGCCCGGCCGGCGTGGCTCCGTGGCTGAGCATCAGCCTATGAACCAGGAGGTCAGGGTTCGATTCCCGGTCAGGGCACAGGCCCGGGTTGTGGGCTCGATCCCCAGGGTGGGGCGTGCAGGAGGCAGCCGGTCCGTGATTCTCTCTCATCATGGATGTCTCTCTCTCTCTCCCTCTCCCTTCCTCTCTGAAATCAATACAAATAGATTAATTTAAAAAAATACAGACAGGGTGACTGTAACTCATGTTCTCATTTGCAGGCCACCTGAGGCTCTTGCTCCAGACAGAGATTCTAGGGGCTATAAACATCTCCTCCTCCCTCTCTGTAAGCGTTCTAACAGAACCCGTCCAAACAGAACCGCGGCCCTGGCCGGTGTGGCTCAGTGGATAGAGCGTCGGCCTGCGGACAGAAGGGTCCCGGGTTCGATTCCGATCGGGGGCACGGACCTCGGTTGCAGGTTCCTCCCGGCCCAGGCCCTGGTCCGGGCGCGTGCAGGAGGCGACCCATCCATGTCTCTCTCTCGCATCCATGTTTCTCTCTGTCTCTCCCTCTCCCTTCCACTCCCTCTAAGAATCAGTGGGAACATATCCTCAGGCAGGATTGAAAGAAACGCACAAACACACTGTTAAAATGAAGAGGAAGAGAGAAGACAATGGCTGTATCTGTCCATCCGGACTGTGTTCAACGGCCAGTCATAGTGCCTTCGTTACGGTGGCTTCAGCAGGCAAGGCTGTATTCTTCTCACGTCACCAGGAATAGTCTTACGTAGACTGTCAGTGTCCCTGTTACTCCCTTTCCCATGCCCTTTAATTCTTTTTTTAATATATATACCAGAAGCGAGCTTCCTCAGGCCGATCGTGCCACCAAGCCCCTCTGCCTACGGCCGGGGATGGGGGTCCTGCCTGCCCTGGGCCGCACGCCGGGGTCCCGGCTGGGGGCGGGGCTTAGCGGCACACGGGGGCCCGGATGCCGGCTCGAGCTGGTCCGCCCTGCCTGCAGTATGCAAATTAGCTTCCATCTTTCTCGGCGGTTAATTTGCATATCGTGCTGATCAGCCAATGGGAGGCGTAGCAAAGATACGGTCAATTACCATGTTTGTCTATTATTAGATAGGATTTTTATTGATTTCAGAGAGGAAGGGAGAGGGAGAGAGAGAGAAACATCCATGAGGAGAGAGAATCGTGGATCGGCCGCCTCCTGCACGCCCCCCACTGAGGATGGAGCCCAGAACCTGGGCCTGGGCCCCAACCGGGAATCGAACCCGGGACCCTTCAGTCCGCGGGCTGATGCTCTATCCACTGAGCCACACGGGCCAGGGCTGAGTCCACGTTAGTCATGCTGGTGCACGGCCTGGGCGTGTGAACTGGCAAGTGTCCGGGAGCCGATCTGCATGGAAGCTGTGTGCAACCCGGCTCCTCAAGGTGGGGTTTGGCTGAGGGGAATGGCTCCTCGTTCACAGAAGTATTTTACGTTTTTTACGTCCAGATCCAGCTGCGGCCCAGGATCCTGCCGCCCGTGACGTGCACACAGCTGCCTGCACTCCCAGCTCCTCCACCACACCCACCACTCCCTGCTCCCTTCCCTCCCAGCTCCCTCTCCTTCCGGGAGGACAGAGTGAGCACTCTCACCTGAAATGGAAGATTCTTCTTTTTTTAAAAAAAAAAATGTATTTTTATTGATATCAGAGAGGAAGGGAGGGAAAGGGAGAGAGGAACATCAGTGATGAGATTGAGCCCTGACCGGTGTGGCTCAGTGGATAGAGCGTCGGCCTGCGGACTGAAGGGTCCCGGGTTCGATTCCGGTCAAGGGCGTGTACCTTGGTTGCAGGCACATCCCCAGTAGGGGGCGTGCAGGAGGCAGCTGGTTGATGCTTCTCTCTCATCGATGTTTCTAACTCTCTATCCCTCTCCCTTCCTCTCTGTAAAAAATCAATAAAATATATTTAAAAAATAAAAATGTGAAAAATTGCTAGTCTACTTGGGCAGAGAGGTAAGAAATCTTTTTAAAAAAAATGATGAGAGAGAATCACGGATCGGCTGCCTCCTGCACGCCCCACACTGGGGATCGAGCCCACGACCCAGGCATGTGCCCTTGATTGGGAATCGAACCCGGGACCCTTCAGTCCGCAGGCCAACACTCTATCCACTGAGCCACATCAGCCAGGGCTGGGATATTTTTCTACGGGTCCGAGAGAAGGAATCCAACTTTTTCTTTTCTTTTCTTTTTTCTTTTCTTTTCTAATCCTCCCCTGAGGATATTTTTCCATTGATTTTCAGAGAGAGGAAGAGAGAGGCGGAGACAGAAACATCGATGGGAGAGAGACCCATCCATGGGTTGCCTCCTGCACACGCCCCGACCAGGGCCTGGGAACCTGCCACCGAGGTCCGTGCCCTTGACCGGAGTCGAACCCGGGACCCTTCGATCCGTGGGCCGACGCGCTATCCACTGAGCAACACCGGCCGGGGCCGAGGGTGACCCGTGAGCTCCGCGGGTGATAGTTATCGGACGGCCGCTGGGCTCTGCGGTTCTCCGTGCTCCCTGGAGGGAGAAGCCCCTTCATCCCGGCGCCTTCCATCGGATCGGCAGTGAAATCTTGGACAGGAGCCCATGAGCTGAGCCTCCGTGAGGCCTGAATTGTACTCAGAATCGCACTGGATCAGGCTTCGGCTTAAAGACACAAGGCTACGGGAGGCCACCCCTTAGCCAGCGGCCGGGGAGGAGGGAGGGAGGGAGTGCGCCCCCGGGACCATTCCCAGGGGGAGCCAGTACCTGCTGGGGAGGGAGGACGGGGGGGGGGGGTGACTAATGTCTGCAGGGCGGACAGACCATGTCTTTCCGCAGAAACAAAAAGCCGCTTGGCTCGCCACCCAGATCAGGAGATGGAAACCCGAGAAACCAGCCGGGTGAACACGGAGGCTACCTGGGGTCCAAACTCATTACGTCTGTTCCCCGCGCCGCAAGCACCGGCGCTGAGAGAAGCAGGGCGCCTGCGGGGCGATCTCACTGTCCCCAGGAGTCCAGGGCTCTGGCGGGGCAGCTAATGGGGACCCATCAGCCAGCAGACCCATCAGACCTCCCCGCTGTGGCATTTGAATATATATCCACATATACACTAGAGTCCTGGTGCATGAAATTCATGCATGGGGGAGGGGCATCCCTTAGCCTGGCCTGCACCCTCTTGCAATCCGGGATCGCTGGCTCCTAACTGCTCGCCTGCCTGCCTGCCTGATCGCCCCTAACCACTCACCTGCCTGCCTGATCGCCCCTAACCACTCACCTGACTGCCTGCCTGATCGCCCCTAACCACTCACCTGCCTGCCCCATCACCCCTAACCACTCACCTGCCTGCCTGATCTCCCTAACCACTCACCTGCCTGCCTGCCTGATCACCCCTAACCACTCACCTGCCTGCCTGATCGCCCCAACCGCTCACCTGCCTGCCTGCCTGATCGCCCCTAACTGTTCACCTGACTGCCTGCCTGATCGCCCCTAACTGCTCACCTGACTGCCTGCCTGATCGCCCCTAACCACTCACCTGCTTGCCTGCCTGATCACCCCTAACTGTTCACCTGACTGCCTGCCTGATCGCCCCTAACTGCTCACCTGACTGCCTGCCTGATCGCCCCTAACCACTCACCTGACTGCCTGCCTGATCGCCCCTAACCACTCACCTGCCTGCCTCATCCCCCCTAACCCCTCTGCCTGCCTGATCTCCCCTAACCACTCACCTGCCTGCCTGTCTGATCGCCCCTAACCACTCACCTGCCTTCCTGATCACCCCAACCGCTCACCTGACTGCCTGCCTGATCGCCCCTAACCACTCACCTGCCTTCCTGATCACCCCAACCGCTCACCTGACTGCCTGCCTGATCGCCCCTAATTGCTCACCTGCCTGCCTGATCGCCCCTAACCACTCTGCCTGCCTGCCTCCTGCCTCATCACTCCTAACCCCTCTGCCTGCCTGATCGCCCCTAACCACTCTGCCTGCCTGCCTGATCACCCCTAACCACTCACCTGCCTGCCCCATCGCCCCTAACCGCCTCTGCCTCGGCCCTTGCCACCACGGCTTTGTCTGGAAAAACATCCAGAATGACATCTGGAAGGTTGTTCAGCTGTCCTGTCTAATTAGCATATTACGCTTTTATTATTATAGATATTTTTATTGGTTTTAGAGAGGAAGGGAGAGGGAGAGAGAAAAACATAGCTGATGAGAGAGAATTACTGATCGGCTGCCTCCTGCACGCCCCACACTGGGGATCGAGCCTGAAACCCAGGCCTGTGCCCTGACCGGGAATCGAACCGTGACCTCCTGGTTCCTAGGTCAACGCTCAACCACTGAGCCACACCGGCCGGGCAAGAACCTTGTCTCTCCGCACTGGCGGTCTCACGCCAGCAGCAGGTGCTGGGCAGTGAGCATTCGCCTCCTTAGCCCCTTCGCTCAGTCCCAGGAGCATTAAAAGGTCCGCATTCCCGCGCTGGCCGGTGTGGCTCAGTGGGTAGAGCGTCGGCCTGCGGACTGAAGGGTCCCAGGTTCGATTCCGGTCAAGGGCACAGGCCTGGGTTGTGGGCTCCATCCCCCATATGGGGCGTGCAGGTGGCAGCCGCTCCGTGATGCTCTCTCATCATTGATGTTTCTCTCTCTCTCCCTCTCCCTTTGTCCCTGAAATCATAAAAATATTTTTTTTTTTAAAAAGAGAAGTCTTGGAAGGTGTTGGTGCATAAAAACTCAGAGACAACGTACAGAAGCCAGCACGTCTGGCTGCCCTTGAACACTGGAGCGAAGGCAACACTGGGTCTGGGGCCTAAGCGAACAGCGGGGCCTTTGCAGGTGGGACGTTCTCTGTGGTCCCCCCGGCGCCAGGCGCCTCGCACCTGGATGTGTCGCTGTCAGCGGGAAGGTGAGGTCCCCGAGGCGGGGAGGGCACAGGCGTGGGACCACGTCCCAGCAGCTCAACCAGGGGACGAAGCGAGGGTCCCACTGTGGCTGGGCTTTGGCAGTGGGGGAGGGGTGAGAGGAGGGGAAGGGGGCCCCGGCTGCCCCCCAGGCATCTCCTGCTTCTCCGGGCCGGTGCCATGAGGGCGCACACACAGACGAGGCTGCAGAGAGCTGGGCTGGGGACTGGAGATGATACATGTGTGCACGGATGTGCCGCCACAGCCCCGGGCGGGAGGCACACGTCTGTTCCCGCGATGCTGCGAGGCCGGAGGGAGGTGACGGGCAGGTGGCACCCGCTCTGCTGGCAGGAACCCAGCTACCCACACGCGGGACATGATCTCAGACGCGTGCAGCCCTGCCTGAACCCTTTGTGAGGACATCGAAACCGGCCCCTGGCCCTGGCCGGTGTGGCTCAGTGCATAGAGCGTCGGCCTGCAGACTGGAGGGTCCCGGGTTCGATTCCTGGTCAAAGGCACGTGCCCGGGTTGCGGGCTCCGTCCCCAGTGTGGGGCCTGCGGGAGGCGGCTGATCCATGATTCTCTCTCATCATGGGTGTTTCTCTCTCTGCCTCCCCCTTCCTCTCTGAAATCAATCTATAACAACAAAAGCATAATATGCTAATTAGACCGGACGTCCTTCCTGATGACCTTCCGGACGAAGCCGGGGCTGGGAGGGAAGCCCAGGTCCCGGGTGCCAGAGGGAAGCCGGTGCCGGCAGCCGGGGGAAGGAAGGCCTACTCTTGCGTGAATTTCATGCACCGGGCCTCTAGTCAGAAATAAATAAAACAACAAGAAACCATCCCTGATGGAGAAGGGAGAGCAGGGCTAGGAGATCGGGCGGCACTGGGGACTGCCTCTCATGGCCTCTGTTCCCAGTGCTATTTGCTATATTTTTAACCCTCCTCTAATCCGCCAGTCCCCCAATTTCTTCCAGCTAATTTCATTATTTTTTTGCTGTTGTTAATCCTCACCCGAGGATATTTTCCCATTGATTTAGAGAGAGAGTGGAAGGGAGAGGGAGAGACAGAGAGAAACATCGATGGGTTGTCCCCCGCATGACCCGGACCAGGGCTGGGAGCCCGCAACCGAGGTCCGTGCCCTTGACCGGAATCGAACCCGGGACCCGTCAGTCCGCAGGCCGACGCTCTGTCCACTGAGCCACACCGGCCAGGGCGAGTGTGCTATGCTTATTGACAGGAGGGAGCCGCACGCTAAGTGTCTGAGTTCAGGGGGGTCACTGTCCTCCGCCCTGGCTCTCTGTCCCCCTCTGCGAGCCACGGCTGCCTCGGCCGCCGGCAGGACGCTGAGCCCGGGGAGCCACGGCCAGGCGTGTGGGGGCCCCGCGGACCCCCGATTCCTCGCCCGGTCCACCCAGACAGACACTGGCTCCTCACGCGGGGCGTTCCGGAGGGACCCCTGGTCACCAGCACCGTGAGCTCAGGCCCACTCCATCCTCGGACACAGGTTTGGGGAGACGCACTCATGTCCTATGTCTCTGTCGGTGAACGTTCAAAGGTCAGAGCAACTGGGGCATTTTGTTTTTGTTTTAAATACGTGTATTGATGAGAGGACGGAAGAGGGAGAGAGAGAGACATCCAAGATGAGAGAGGATCATGGACCGGCCGCCTCCTGCACGCCCCACACTGGGGGTGGAGCCCGCAACCCGGGCCTGTGCCCTGACCGGGAATCGAACCCAGGACCCTTCGGTCCGCAGGCCGATGGCCCATCCACTGAGCCACACTGGCCAGGGCTATACACGATTTTTTTAAAAAAATAAAATCCCAACAGAAGTGGCCTGTGGGCGACACGCGAGCGGGCTTTGTGCACAGGCTTCGTGACAGGCCTGGAGAGCTCCCTTGCAGAGTTCACACGGGGCCTCCCGGGCGATGGGTTTCATGAGGACGGTTTTATCTTTCCCCTGAGCTTTCTGCCATGAGCACATATCTTTCACCGTCAGAGCGGCGGACGTGAAAAGCCCACGGATCGCCTCCCCCCGGGGGACCCTCTGGGTCATTTGGGGGCTCGGGGCGGCCCACCCCGGCTGTGCAATCAGGGAAACGCAATCCCCCCGAAGCCCGCTTCTCCGTAAACAAGAATATCGTGTGTAGGGCGTGTGTCCCTCCAGGCCTGGGGCTGAGCCGGGCCAGCGCGGGAGGGAAACGTGAGCTCCACCGTGGGTGGGTGTCCGGCGGGGCCAGGCCCGGACCCTCGGGCCACAAAAGGAACCATCCAGACGGGAGAGAGAGAGAGAAGGGGGTTGAGTGCAGCCTGGAGCCAAGCGACCCAACACCCCCGGACTTGGCTCTAGCACAGGGTCCCGGGGCACCCGTGTAGCTGATGGAGACGGGAGACCGGTCAGATCTGCGACGTCGGCCGCAGAGTCAGGGTCCTGGGTGTTCGCATTTGTTCACGGAGTGTTTGTTTTTGTTTTAAATATAGTTTATTGATTTTTTACAGAAAGGAAGGGAGGGGGATAGAGAGTTAGAAACATCGATGAGAGAGAGCCATCGATCAGCTGCCTCCTGCACACCCCCCACTGGGGATGTGCCCACAACCAAGGTACATGCCCTTGGCCGGAATCGAACCCGGGACCCTTGAGTCCGCAGGCCGACTCTCTATCCACTGAGCCACACCAGTCAGGGCTAAAAATATATTTTAATTACAAATTTAAGGCACGTATTAGCCATTAGCCAGGTAATCATTTTGTTGGGCAAGCACTAGTACACTAATCTTACCCAAATACTTTTTGACTGTTTTTCTGCAGAAATAAAAACATGACTTTAAAGACATTTTGACAGGGGACAGTCAATGACAAGCCTGTTCACAGCATAATTAACAATGAAATAGCTGTGAGTTATTCTAGCATCATTAATGGCCTGTTAATCACTTTATGCTTATTCTCTACAATGCCTTCCATCGCACCATGGAAAAGCAGATCGTTATTGAACAGATAAAATTTTAATGCTGAAAATGAAAATATAGATATAGCTCCAACTCCGATCATTTCAGCGTCCCCCCTCTCCTCGGGGCCTCGGGCTGGCGGCTCCTCCATCCACAGCTGCCCCGTCCTCACCCGGGAGCGGTTTCCTTTGGCCCTGTCGGCTCTTTACTAATGAACGGGTGACGAGGAGAAACATCGATTGTCGGCAAAGTCCTTTTTGCAATATAAGGACAGTCGACCAGTTGACCAGTCGCTATGATGTGCACTGACCACCAGGGGCAGACGCTCCAACTGGTAGGTTAGCTTGCTGCTGGGGTCTGGCCAATTAGGACTGAGTGAGGCTCAGACACAGCCTCCAGAAGTCAGGATGTGGAGAACTCATGGGCCACGACAGGGTTTCGTGGACGAAGGAGTGGGGCAGGTGCGGGGACAGGTGCGGGGCAGGTGTGGGGACAGGTGCAGGGACAGATGAGGGGGGGCAGGTGCGGGGGCAGGTGTGGGGACAGGTGAGGGGGGCAGGTGTGGGGCAGGTGCGGGGGCAGGTGTGGGGACAGGTGAGGGGGGCAGGTGTGGGGCAGGTGTGGGGACAGGTGAGGGGGGCAGGTGCAGGGGGGCAGGTGCGGGAAGGTGGGCGCTGCAGGGAGAAGCCTCTGCATTCAGATCCCTGCCGCGGTGGAGAGGCCCTACCCGGATGCCGCCCGGAGCTGCCAGCTGGCACCCTCCCCCGGAGCCGGCACTGGTGCCCAGGCAGCCCGGACTTCTGTGCCAGGCTCCTGCCCGGCGCTGGCCGGCGAGCGGCTCTCAGAGGCGCTGGGCCAGGAGCGGCAGCCGGACTGGCTCGCACGGCCTCTGCCTGCGGCGCGAGAAGCAGCAGAAGGTGCCGTCTGAGCCCGGCTGCCAGCGGAGTGACAGAGGCAGGGAAGGTCGCGAGCAGGTCCTGCTCAGCATGTGGGCACAGGCCTGAGGGCAAACCTCCCAGGCAGGCATGTCCCAGGTCATGCATGTCCCAGGCAGGCATGTCCCAGGTCACGCATGTCCCAGGCAGGCATGTCCCAGGTCACGCATGTCCCAGGCAGGCATGTACCAGGTCATGCATGTCCCAGGCAGGCATGTCCCAGGCAGGCATGTCCAGGCCACCCATGCCCCGGGTCACACATGTCCCTGGCAGGCATGTCCCAGGTCACGCATGTCCCAGGCATGATGCTACCGGTCCTCCCAGGGAACCCACAGGCACTCGGCTCGGGGCGGGCGAACCGCACGGGGCACAGGCGGGGGCGGGAGAGGCGGGCGGCGGGCGCTGGTCGGGAGGAAGCAGTGGCTGTTCTGGGTCTAGAATGAACGCCCCGCTTTTGGGGCGACGCTGGGCTGTGGACTATCGGGGTCCGGGGCCCGGCTGGAGAGGGGCTGAGGCTGCGACACCATCAGGGGTGAGAGGTCACGTGGGAGGGGCCGAGACGAGGAGGGAGAGGTGGCCCGCGAGGGGCTGCTGTGAATAGTTTTCTTTTCTTGTAAATACATTTTCATTGATTTCATGGAGGCAGGCAGAGGGACAGAGAGATCCGTGATGAGGGAGAATCCTGGACCGGCGCCCCCCGCAGGCCCCCCCTGGGGATCCACCCCGCAGCCCCGGCCTGGGCCCGGACCGGGACTCGAACCCTGACCTCCTGGCTCACAGGTCGCAGCTCAACCACTGAGCCACACGGGCCGGACGTGTTATCCTTTCTTAGTGATGGTGCCATCCAGTGCCCCTGGCTGCCAGGCCTCCGGCCTCCTGATGCGAGCTGGTCCGGCTCCTGGTCACCAGCGGTGGCTGCAGCCCTGATGGGATGCGGACTCCACCCCCCCGCACAGCTTCCCTCGCTTGTTCTATTTTTATTCCTTCGGGAGGAAAAATAGCCTCACTGGCGGGTTTATAATTGGAAACATGACCCATATCTTCTCCCGCCCAGACCTTCCCTCCAAGGGGAGAACCGTGAAGTTTAATTTCAGCAACAACGGCTTTCCCGCCCTGCCCACTGAGCAGCCCGGCCTCCGGGTTCACCCGGGACAGCGGGAGGCGGGCACCCCGGAAACCGCGGGGAGCGGAAGCGGAGAAGTTAGACTCCAGGGGGCCGGGCTGCATGCCTACGGAGTTTAAAGTGGCCGAATCCCCCCGGCCGGTGTGGCTCAGTGGGTAGAGCGTCGACCTGCGGACTGAAGGGTCCTGGGTTCGATACAGCCGTGGGCAAACTACGTTTGAAATGAATAAAACAAAAAAAAAAAAAAAGACCGTACCCTTTTATGTAATGATGTTTACTTTGAATTTATATTAGTTCACACAAACACTCCATCCATGCTTTTGTTCCGGCCCTCCGGTCCAGTTTAAGAACCCATTGTGGCCCTCGAGTCAGAAAGTTTGCCCACCCCTGGTTCGATACCAGCCCAGGGCACATGCCTGGGTCTCGGGCTCCATCCCCAGTGGGGGGCGTGCAGGAGGCAGCCGATCCATGATTCTCTGTCATCATGGATGCTTCTCTCTCTCTCTCTCTCTCTCCCTTTCCTCTCTGACATCAATAAAAAAATATATATTAAAAAGATAAATGAACAAAGTTGGGGAACCCCCCTGGCTGGTGTGGCTCAGTGGGTAGAGCATTCACCTGCAGGCAGAAGGGTCCCGGATTCGATACTGGTCAAGGTGCTTACCTTGGTTGCAGGCACGATCCTGTGTGCAACAGGCAACCAACCGATGTCTCTCTCTCTCTTTCTCTCTCTCTCTCTCTTTCCCTCTCCCTCTCCCTTCCACTCCCTCTTAACATCAACGGGGAAAAAATAGCCTCAGGAGAGGATTAACCTAAAAAAGGAAAGAAAAGAAAAGCAGTGTGCAGATACCTGAGACCCTTTGATCCTCCTGCCCTTCCTCCCTCGCTTGTATATTATTTTAAAATATATATTTGCACTAGAGGCCCAGTGCACGAATTCGTGCACCAGTGGGGTCCCTGGGCCTGGCCTGCAGGATCGGGCTGAAACCGGCTCTCCAACATCCCCTGAGCGGTCCCGGATTGCGAGAGGGCGCAGGCCAGGCCAAGGAGCCGGGGAGGGACCACGGAAGGGCTCCAGGGCGAGTCGGGCCCGTCTCGCTCAGTCCCGATCAGCCGGACCCCAGCAGCAAGCTAACCTACCAGTTGGAGCATCTGTCCCCTGGTGGTCAGTGCACGTCATAGCGAGTGGTTGGGCGGCCTTAGCATCTCATTAGCATATTACACTTTGATTGGTTGAATGGCAGGCCAGTCGACCAGACACTTAGCATATTAGGCTTTTATTATATAGGACTAGTGGCCTGGTGCATGAAATTCGTGCACATTAAAAGGGAATTATTAGCAGAAATATTTTAATATTGCCATTTGCCCTTTCACTATAATAGAAGTGTCAGAGATGAAAGAACATTAGTAAAATGTGTATGAAAATCTTCCTCCTGTCAGAGTCTGGGGTGCACTGCGGGACCCAGAGTCAAGTCTCCGCCCACCCACAGGTGCCTCGAAATCACACCAGACCGAGACCTGGCCAGGCCCACGCCCGTCAAGCCCCGCCAGGGCAGGGGGCGTGGCCTGAGGTCCCTATCAAGCCCTGCCTGGCACTGGGCAGGGGGCGTGGCCTCTGAGGTCCCCTGTCAAGCCCCACCAGGTGGGGGTGCAGCCTCAGGTCCCTATTGATTGCTCATTAAGGCTCATTATGGAAACTCGGCCTCCACTGTGAGCGCAGCCATCTTGTTACAGCATGATGGACAATTTGCATATTGAATTTGCCTACAATAGAGGTACTTGCCCTTGACTGGAATCAAACCCAGGACCCTTCTGTCCACAGGCCAATGCTCTATCCATTGAGCCACACCGGCCAGGGCACCGCCCAGGTTTTTATTTCTGGCCAAGCCAGTGCGAAATCGAGGTTCACCGCTGGGCCGTACGATGTCCTGGGTCATGGAATAACTCCGCAGGCGTCGCTGCCCCATCCAAGCCTGCACCGTGTCTCTCCTCGCTTTTCAATGCCCAATTCCCTTCATGGCACAGAATTTCTTAGCTTAGCCCTGGCTGGTGTGGCCCAGTGGCTAGAGCGTTGGCCTGCGGACGGAAGGGTCCTGGGTTCGATTCCGGCCAAGAGCACATGCCCAGGTTGTGGGCTCGGTCCCCAGTAGGGGGCGTGCAGGGGCAGTCTATTGTTGATTCTCTCTCATTGTGGATGTTTCTATCTCTCTCTATCCCTCTCCCTTCCTCTCTGAAGTCAATAAAAATATATTTTAAAATAAAAAATTAAAAATTAAAATTCCTTGGCTTGGATGTCCCACCCGCCCCGATGTGCCTGGGGCTTGTCCGAGCCTCTCCCAGTCCTTCCTGACTGACATCAAACACACTCAACCCCAATAAACACAACCCAGGGGCCCTACCCAAAGGTACCCCCTTTATGTGGGAGCCAGGCTTCCAAGCACTCAGGAAAATGGGAAAAAGGGGGGCACACCTGCAGAAACAGGGGAGCCCCGAGGATGCCACAGAGAAATAAAGGCTTGTTGACGACCTGTGCCTCGACCCAGCACAGACCTGCGGGCACGGATGCCCCGCCCCAGCGCCCTGAGTGTAGCCACTTCATTCATCCCAGTGAGCTGGGCAGAAGGGACTTCTCACCCGCGGGGGCATCTCATGTGCATGCAGCGAGCGAGTCCCACCACCTCAGGGTTCCCCAAGTTCCTGAGGCCCCAGGAGCATGAGAGGATCGTGCAGGCTTAAAATCTTTTTTAAAAAGTGCCCTGGCTGGTGTTGCTCAGTGGATAGAGTGTCGGCCTGCAGACCGAAGGGTCCTGGGTTCGATTCCTGGTCAAGGGCACAGGTCCAGGTTGTGGGCTCGATCCCCAGTGGGGGGCGTGCAGGAGGCAGCCGGTCCATGATTCTCTCTCATCTTTGATTTCTCTCTCTCTCTCTCCATCTCTCTCCTTCTCTCTCTATCTCTCTCCCTTCCTCTCTGAAATCAATAAAAATATATTAAAATCCTAACATAGCCCTGGCCGGTGTGGCTCAGTTCATAGAGCGTCAGCCTGCCCACCGAAGGGTCCCGGGTTCGATTCCGGTCAAGGGCGCGGACCTCGGTGGCAGGCGCCTCCCCGGCCCGGGCCCTGTCGGGGCGCATGCAGGAGGCAGCCCGTGGATGTGTCTCTCTCCCATCGATGTTTCTCTCTGTCTCCCTCTCCCTTCCACGCTCTCTAAAAACCCATGGGAACATATCCCCGGGGGAGGATTAATAAAATCCTAAAAAGCGCCTCAAATACACTCATTTTACCCCGTCACTATCCCCCTAATGCCCACATCCAGCGTAAATGTGTCATTTGGCAAAGCCACAAAGACAGAGAGAAAAAATGCCCCGAATGAATAACCTCCTATGAAACAGCCCTGGGAAAATCTCGGTGCTTTCTGGAGCAGGACATACAAAGGGCAGCTTTATTTTTCCATTTCCCCCCCGGTTTCAAGTGGCAGAGCAATCTGTTGGGCTTGCAGGCACATTGGCATGGCCTTTGGGGATCACTTTCCAGGGGATTGTGTTCGGGGAGGGAGAATGACTAAGATGGAAAGTCTTGCCCCGGCCAGTGTGGCTCAGTGGATAGAGCTTCTGCCTGTGGGCTGAGGGGTCCCGGGTTCGATTCTGGTCAAGGGCATGAACCTGGGCTGTGGGCTCGATCCCCAGTGGGGGGCGTGCAGGAGGCAGCCGGACCATGATTCTCTCTCATCATTGTCTAGAGGCCTGGTGCACGAAATTCGTGCACTCAGGGGGTGGTGGTGGTTCCTCAGCCCGGATTGCGAGAGGGCGCAGGCCAGGCCGAGGGACCCCACTGGTGCACAATCAGGGCCGGGGACGGATGCAGGAGGGCTCCAGAGCATGTCCGCCCCGTCTCACTCTGTCCTAATCAGCCAGACCCCAGCAGCAAGCAAGCCCACCAGTCAGAGCGTCTGCCCCCTGGTGGTCAGTGCACGTCATAACAAGCCGTTGAGCGGCCTTAGCATATCATTAGCATATTATGTTTTGATTGGTTGAACGGACAACCGGACACTTAGCATATTAGGCTTTTAGTATATAGGCTGTTCTCTCTCTCCCTTCCTCTCTGAAATCAATAAAAATATACTCTTTGGCCCTGACGGGTGTGGCTCAGTGGATGGAGCGTCAGCCTGCGGACTGAAGGGTCCCAGGTTCGATTCCGGTCAAGGGCATGTACCTGGGTTGCGGGCACATCCCCAGTGGGGGGTGCAGGAGGCAGCTGATCGATGTTTCTCTCTCATCAATGTTTCTGACTCTCTATCCCTCTCCCTTCCTCTCTGTAAAAAATCAATAAAACATATTTTAAAAAATACATATATATACTCTTTTAAAAAATCAATAATGACTATTCTTCACAATGAAATGTGTAATTTTCTAAAAATGAAACATTTCATTACCAAAAACAGAAATGTAAGCCTTTTATAGGAGAACTAGGGGCCCAGTGCACGAATTCGTGCACCTTGAATGGAACCGTGGGCCGCGAGGCTGCGGTGGGCACTGGGGTGGGTCTCGGCCCGTCCTCCGCACCCCCACCCGGCCCCTCCTGCCGTGGCCCCTGGTCCCCTGTTGCCAGCAGCCGTGCTCCCCCTGCTGCCACTCACACACGCTGACAGCGTCGGCCCCACTGACACCCGCCAATGGAAGGGAGCCACTGGGGCCGGCGCTAGCAGGGGGTGCAAGCTGATCGTCCCTTGGGAGCAGGGGGAGGTGGAGAAGCCCTGAGGGGCGATCAGGGCTGGCAGCAGCCGCCTGCACCCACTGACAGCGCCAAGTGAACGGGGCTGGCACCGGGTGCAAACTGCAGCTCCGGCAAAGGCAGCAGGAGCAGGCGGCCACAGAGCGTGGGAGAAAGAATTTTCCGGCACCACCAGAGGCTCGCCCCAATGACAGTGACCGGAGCTCTGCCTTGCCCTGGCGCCCCTGCTCACCTGCTCCACCATCCCGCCATGTCCCACGCTCTGCCGCCTGCTGCCGCCGCCGGCCACGGTCTGCACGCGCCCCCTGGTGGCCAGCGCACGTCATAGCGACGGGTTGTTCTGTTGTTACGCCGTTCGGTCTATTTGCATATTGGGGTTTTATATATATAGCTTTTTCAGTTAATGCTGATGTTTTTAGAATCAATTTTGAAATCTTGTTAAGTGCCTTCTTGTTGTTTTTGTAAAACCTTTTCGCATTTGAGGGATTTTTATTTCTACCTCCACAATTTCACATGTGTAGTGAACGGATGTGGAATTTTAGGTGCAAACATAGAGCCCATCACAGTCATTTCTTTGGGAATCCTCCTTTCTTTTGCCCTGGTTTGAATGGCTTTAACTTTTCATGCCTAATTGTCTGCAAACTATTAACAAGTCAGCATATCCACATTGTTCCTTAATAACAAATGAGCATTTCAACATTTTTTGGAACATGTTTTCAGTTCATTCTGATTTCTTTCGCAGTTGTTCATTTAGTTTGTCTTTAAAAACTTAATTGCTAGAAATGTACAGAAGGGTGATTTGTGGGATTAGCAAACCAATACTTACGAAAGTTTTTCAAAAATATAATTTTATTGATGTCAGAGAGGAAGGGAGAGGGAAAGAGAAACATCCATGATGAGAGATAACCATGGATCGGCTGCCTCCTGCACGCCCCGCACTGGGGATCGAGCCCACAACCCGGGTATGTGTCTTTGAACGTAATCAAACCCGGGACCCTTCAGTCCGTGGTTGGACGCTCTATCCACTGAGCAACACCAGCCAGGGTGAAAGCTTTTAAAGATAGAAAAATGCATTCAAAGGCATCAGGAAGGAGACAGAGGTAACACAGATCTCGGTACATTGACAATACAGAAGTCTGAGCTACAGAAAAACAGTATTTCCTAGGCCAGCGATCTCAACCTGTGGGTCGCGACCCCTTCGGGGGTGGAACGACCCTTTCACAGGGGTCGCCTAAGACCATCAGAAAACACACCTATAATTACAGATTGTTTCTGTGATTCATCACGATGCTTTCATGATGTTCCATTTGTAACCATGAAAATCCATCCCGCACATCAGATGTTTCCGTGACGATTCGTCACAGCAGCCACATGACAGCGATGAAGCAGCCACGAAGATACTGTTATGGTTGGGGGTCCCCACAGCATGAGGAGCTGCATTAAAAGGCCGCGGCCTTAGGAAGGTTGAGAGCCGCTGTCCTATGCAAACTGTTCATGTGTGTGACTTCTCTTTGGCCAACCTTCTAGAACGTGCTCGCCAGCTAGACCGGTTCATAATTAGCAAAGCTGATCATGCGATCACGCACCGGAATGAGCGCCTGGGCCGACGCTGGGGAAAGTCCCACGAAAGCTTTTAAGCTGCCACTGATGGGAAACACGGTAAGTTAACGAGGCGGCTCCTGGATGGGTTAAATGTTGACTAACTGGGTTTTGAGCATTAACATTTGGGCACGCTGCCTGGTTTTTTTATTGTGGTTTTTAGAAACATGTTTTTATTGATTTCAGAGAGGAAGGGAGAGGGAGAGAGAGGGAAACATCCATGATGAGAGAGAATCACGGATCGGCTGCCTCCTGCAGGCCCCGCACTGGGGATCGAGCCCGCCACCCGGGCCTGTGCCGGAATGGAACCCGGGACCCTTCAGTCCGCAGGCCGACGCTCTATCCACTGAGCCACACCGGCTAGCGCAACACATTGCCTGGTGTTGCAGGAGCCAATGCCTTGTGTGCTGGGAGTCTGCGTGCACAGCCTGCCTCCCGCGGGCAGCGGGTCTCCTGGCCGCTGTACCCCCCTCTGCCCACTCCCCCGGCTCGGCCGATTACGTCATACATCTTGCTGAGCCTGAGGCCTCTGAGGCTGGCCTGTCACTGCAGCCTCGGTGGCAGGCAGGGTGCCCCCGGGGCCGTGAGCTGTGGCCACGCCTGGGCGACCACTGAGTTCCCTCCATTCACCCTCGCCGGAGCCCTGAGCCAGGTGCCCGCCGGCTGTCGGCTTCAGTGCCCAGAGGGGGCCTCAGAGCTGCTGTGCAAACACTGGTTTCTAGTTTTCTGTTTGTTTGTTTAAAATATCTTCTGGCTTTTTTATTTTTATTTATTTTATTGATTTCAGAGAGGAAGGGAGAGGGAGAGAGAGAGAGAAGCATCCATGATGAGAGAGAATCACGGATCGGCTGCCTCCTGCACGCCCCACCCTAGGGATGGAGCCCGCAACCCGGGCATGTGCCCTGACCGGGAATCGAACCCGGGACCCTGCAGTCCGCAGGCCGACGCTCTACCCACTGACTGGGGCTAAACTCCTCTTTTTAACAGTTAGAGAATATCACCACGGCAAATTTAAACACTGAATGATGAAATGTAGAGTGTTACTTATAGGAAATAATGACCTTTGTCACTCACAGTCTATTCGTCCCTTTTTAACAAATGTAAAGCATTTATCAAAAAGTTCCCCCCTAGGGCAATGGGCAAACGACAATAAATTCCCTCCAGTGAAAACGACCGGAATGCAGCAAACGCAGCAATGAATACCTACCAGGCAACCGCGGAAATCTGAAAACCATTTCTGAGAGAAAGCCCACAACTGCACGTTGTCTGGAAAGCGGCCACCAGGGCACCGTGCAAACATCACGCAGCACAACCGGCAGGGGTGACCGACCCGGTGCTCAGAGGACCGGCCGCCTCGACGCTTGTCTTATTAAAAAATAGAAATAAAACAGCAACGAAATGATTAAACCCAGATCAATTCACAGGGCTGAAATGCAAGCCAGGATATAAATCCAAGGCAACGTCAACCAAATCTTTTTTTATGA